>NC_049170.1:76643629-76979302 GCF_009769625.2 Cygnus olor
CAATGACGTTTACACTTTCAGAAGCGAAATGGCACTCTTCTTAGAATCTAAATCAGAGGCTCCAAATGTTCCTTGTGGGACTACAGAAAATAAGTGATGGAACCATCCAAAGTTTGGGCTTAAACAGGAAAAATAGCTTCATCAAGTCAGTTATACCAATTCTGTTGTTCAACTGGTAGGAAGGTTTTGCAGAGAAATTATCAGTTGACTAGATAGTTCTTTCTTCCCACTCTAAGTGGGGAATGTTGCATTTCTCTTCATCAGCAATTAACAATTCACACAAAGATATTCAGTCATTTATTTTAAGTGGGGCTCTTTTATATTTCTGTCTTCATACTGAGTTGTGGAAGGCCCATTGAATTTCCATCCTGTTGCAGATCCAAATGATGAGATGTTTATACATGATGTAATATACATGAAAACTCTGCAAAGAACAGAGTTGCTAGGTAATCATTATTTCTCTTATCTTTGACATTTGGGCTTCATCAAGGTTTGGCCATTTGGCTTTTAAAGAAAATAAAAAACAAACAACCCCCCCAAAAAAAAATCTGAAAAGCAAATGTTTTGTTTTGGTTTTGTTTGTTTGTTTGTTTGTTTTAGAAAGACAATTATATGGTCAAAAGATAATTTTCCACTACATAATAACTCTGATGGAAAACTTCCAACTAACCTTACTGAAGAACTTTAAATATGAAGGAGTTAAGACACATTGTACTATGCAGGACTAAACTGTTTAACGTTCAATCAAAAAAAGCCATTGCAGAATATATTACACAGAGGCGTAACACTGTAGGCTCCAAAGGTTCCTAATTTCTTCCAGTTAAAACCAGTTTTCCTTAGAACATTCTCTCAAAAGTGAGAATGTTCTCACACATCATCTCATTAAAGACTCTCCATCCACCTTTGAAATTTCTATCCTCTCCCCTTCCTTTCAAACAGAATCCCTAAAAGTTTTTGATTTCTAATGGCAAAATATATTTTAGAAGTTCTGTAAGTGCTGAAAAAATATAAAATCAATACATCTGTGAAAGGTAATTAAAGACTGAATACTTTATAATCAGTGATTAAAGGGCAAAAAATAGACAATATAATTTGGCATAGACTCCATGTCCTTAACAGCTTTTATACTGTGAAATACTTCCAGAGATCTCCAAATGTATTTAGATATAGGGGAAAAAAAGAAAAACTCAAAAACTGAAAAGATATACCTAACCTAAAAAAAAAAAAAAAAAAAAAAAAAAAAAAAAAAAAAAGTATTACAAAGTTAATTTAATAAATGTGCTATAAGATTGCATTTTTTACTATTACATATTACATTTTTATTTTCCCCAAATATAGCAAAATCTATATTTCGTTATCCTAGTGAGCCTTACCAAAAGTTGCAACAAAGTAAGTGCTATTTATATTTTTCTTTAAAGTGTAAAGTTTAATTGTCTAAATGTCAAGGCTGATTCAGTCAGACTGGCAGCATGATCGTTGACAACATTCTTCAAGTATTCCAATTCACATTAGAAATTGAAGATCATATGTTGTGGGAGAAGATGCTTTAAGAATGAAAATATTTTTGATTCAAACAGATGGTAACTTTTTTTTAGCACGGAAAATGAGAGAAAAGAGTACAAATAAAAGTTAAAAGCTATTAGACCTGACAAGGTCAAAGAATGGATGGGGCAAAAATTGATTTCAAAATAAATGTTAAAAATAATAGTCTATAGGGGAATTTTTTTCTTTCCATGTTAATCTTCACCACTAAAAACATTCACTTTTTCTTAATGCATAACTACTATGGAACAGACACGGTTTCAATCCCTGAAATTTATTTAGGATTTAGCTCTTTTTGGTTTTCATACCAATACTCTGTAGCCTGTACAAATGGACGTATAAACATGCAAGTTCTTCTGATATAGCCAATAAATTTAAATGCTCAATTATAGTTTGGTAACAACGTGTGGGATTTGGTGTTGCTTTCCAATTCCAGTGAGTGACTTTAATTTTTACATTATTTTTTTTTTCTCAGCTGGTAGGAGTTCTTATTTATTTCCTTGTTAAATTTATATGTTTATACTTGAATAGGTAGAGTTAAATTTGATGCTATGTATTGACAGCTCTTTTCAAATAACTCAATTTTTAGAGCTTGAAAATTTTAAGTGCTTAGTATGTGGCATATTAAAAATTAAGAGCACTTAAGGATGCCTACCTCTAAATACCAGATTCCAAGCAAAATAAAAAAAAAAAAAAAGAAGCTAATCACTGTAAGATAAATTCATCAAAAAAAAAAAAGTACAGAAATACAGTAATTGCTCTGACTTGTGATGATAAAATAACATGATTTCAATGAAAACTAGTTTGAACTTATCAGTCATCTTATTTTCTTTGAATGTTGATAATTTTTTCTACTGACAAAAAATATTCTTAGTTCAAATATTAATGACCATTTTTTATGTCCATGGAGGCTTGAAATATTTCATATTAAATCTACACTGAACTTTCAGAAAACTTTTTAAAATTCAGTTGCATTTAGGAGAGGTTGCTTTCCCAGCCTTCGGGATCCAAAATTTTAATAGCCCTCTTCCTAAAATTGTAATGGCCATGCAACTTTCTAAAGAAGTTCTTTGCGTTAGTTCATTGAAGTTTATATCAGGCTTTTATCTTCTATGGTGAACAACTTCTGGGATATTTATTTTAATAAACAGCTATCAATAGTTCATGTTATCTTTATTAGGTACTCATTAAATGGACAGAGAAAAAGAAAGTTGTGAGATACTTATTGTAATAACTTTACCTGGTGTCTAGCACCAAGAAAAAAATCATTAAGTGTGTCTGCTTGGTAATAACGCTTCCTTACTGTTTATTGACCAAAAGCCCCTTTTAATAATTCTTGTAAGACAAATAAAAAATGTGTACCTAGTTGTGGTACACTCGTGGGAATTTAAGATAAATCTGTACAACAGAGCTGGCTGCTAGCTCAACTTTTATCTAATGTTTTGTATATATAGCACTTTGGAATGCTTAAATTTACAACAGAGTGTTCTCCCCTTGTAGTATTTTATAAAACAATGTTATAACCAAACCCTTGTGAATAAATTACACCTCTTACCTGTTGCAAGAAGGGTTGAATACAGAGATGAATTATCCAGGCTTGCTCAGTATCAAAACAGAACAGAACTAAGAAAATCTTGAAGTCTACTTTGCTATTCAGCACCCTTTTTCATGACAAAGCCTAATTTCAGATAATATTTTAAGGACAGATGATCTAGCATGTAGGGCAACCTAAATCCTAGGTCATCTAGAAAATATGAGTTACACTTTTATTGGTGATCGTGAAAGATCAGAGTATGCATTCTGGGTAACCATAAACTCATCAGAATTCGATGTGAAAAAATAATGTCCATATTTCCTGAAACAAAACTGAAAACTATGAAAGGAAATAACTCTGAAACAAAGAAGCTTCTGAGAAACTTCTCTTTGATCTTCAGAAGTAATTATATAAGACAGAATGATAGCCACCCATTTATGTAACTTAGTGATATATTTGGCTTTTATGTGTTCTGTAGTATATAGCAGACCTATACCAGAATCATTCTGTAACTAAGATTCTTATTCTAAAAAGAATTATGCTCTTGTTCCACTAAAATTAATGTCAGAGGATGGCTGAGTGCAGTATAGATAGGATTTCAGAGTATTTGAATCAACTTTCTCATATTAAAGAAAAGATTTCTTGCAGGAATAAAACATATTTCTATCATGTGTTCAAAGGTTTCCTTTTCTTTGCTACTAGGATAATGTTAAACCTTCATCCCTCAGGACTGATATTTTTGTTACTGAAAGCATAATTCCTACTGATCCAATTGTGATTTCCAACTGTACTAAGACTGAAGGTTGAAAGTCTGATGCATTCACACAGAATATTAATTAGGTAAGACTATATGTTTACACTTAAGCATGGGTTTAAATTCTTTGTTTGACTGGGATCTATGTCAATAATTTGGCAGGAACTCAACAAGTACAGCCAAAAGCATTTAACAAAATAAGGGTCCTTTTAAGGTAAAGACTTTATCTATACACTGGATGTACATTCAGAGCCAGTAACTGATAGATAAGGTTAATTTGGGGAAAACTGAGAAGGTAGAATAAAACTATTGTGGTCTTTTATGCAGCAAAGGTAAATGTCCTAGCCGCATTTAAAAAATCCCTAAACAGTTCATGTTATTATAACAATTTTAAGTGGAATACCCTCTTTAAACTTTGAAAAAGAACTGTGTTTTTTATACATATATACATATATTAGTTTAAATAGATTGGAGGAGAAAATCTATGACACTTAACCTTTAACTTTTACAATTATTTGTTTTCTACAAACAGGTGCTGTAAGAATTCTGTAAGAAAATTTAATCTCTTTTAGCTTCCTCCTTCCCTCTAAAGACACATGACAAAATACCTTCATAATTTCTGAATTAGTTCAGTTGATTTTTCACCAATTAAAAATTGACATAGATTTCCTATTTCTATGTAAGAGGAAAGACTAAAGATGACTGATATGCTGGAACTATCAAACAGATTATTCATTGTTCCTGAAACCTATTATCTCATTCCAGGAATTCTGATTTCAAGGATTTGTTCACTCTAATTAATGTATGTAGTAGTTGATTGTTATTTTTCTTACCTATAAACACCATATACAGTTATCTTCAAAAATGTTGTTGCTTTGAAGTCTGTTTTGGAGTTCTTGTTCTATAAGACTAACTAAAAAGGAAAAAAAAAAAAGACAATATGACAATATATGGTTGATGCTTTCATCCCCCATGTAAGAAAATTCTGTTTAACAACCCTTTGTTTCTTTAGGAAAACAGTCTAAAGTTCATAAAGAAAGCAGTCTCTTACTGGAATGAAGCATCATGGAGAGTATTTAAACTGGCTAACATCAGGTATTCAAACAGATGAATAAGTATGTACATCATCTGTATTTAGTTGAATGGTACTGTCTGAGTACTATGTGGCATGATTACATGTATGATGTCTGTTCTTAAATAAAAAAAAAAAGAGAGAAGAAAATATTACTGAAATGTAATGATCTTTATAATAATCATGTGATAATTTATGGAAAATAGGAAAAAAAATCTCATTACATTTTCAGTCTTTCATTACCATTGTGATTTAGTTTTCATGAAAGCCTTTAGTGAAAACAATGAAGATGAAAGTCTGCCTCCACTAGAGACAATGACCAAAGTCCTACTGGCTTTGGCACAGTGTGATTTTTTCCTTTCCATCTACCTAAAAAAGCAATCATAAGAGAAAAAGCTCAGTTACAGTGAACTTCTTAACTGTAAGCATTTATGTGATCTCTTCTTAACTGTGAAAACATATTGTAACTGTCCAATTTCTTTTCTCTGTGGTGCCTAACTTTTTGCTTGTAAACACTGTGGAAATTTGTTCTGATAGGGTATTTTGCTTGGGTTGCTATCTATTAGGATGTTTCAGAACTGTACAGCATAACAGTATTGTTTTATGAGCCTTTTAAGCAATAGAACTCTAATGTCTTGTAACAGTAAATTCCAAAAGCTGTGTCTTTTGCTACAAAAAAAAAAAAAGTTATCTTTATTTTTGGTTATCTCAATTTTTAATAATCATTAGTTCTTATATTTCTATGGTATACATTTAAATCCCAATCTTTTATCTTTCTCTGTTACTTGTACAGAGCTTTTCAGTGTCTCCCTCAGTGTGCCTCCTCTAATATTCAGTAACATTAATAACTAAAAAAAATTCAAATTTTTTTTTGCAAATCTTCCTTAAATTAGCTTAACCGCAGCACATGACAACAGGCTTTGATATTTTTACATGAACTTTCATTTCAAGTGTCTGTGATGTCTAGCTCACCCTGGATTCCAATAAATACAGAATTTTTTGGATTCAGATTTCAGAAGCGTTGTAGGTAACAGGATAAACTAATAGTTTACCCAAGCAGAATAGGAAGAAATTAGAACATACATGATTTTATAATATAAAAAACAGGGGAAGAAAGGTTGGTGTAAAGAGATTCTCCCCATGTGACTGTTGCTTAAAGAAAAATCAAGTGGCCTGGCAAAACTATAATCTAGCAATCACAAATCTAGTTTTTAAACTGTGTTGTTAGCTGGAGGTGCTAAGAAATTTGAAAGTAAAGTTATCAATTTTCACTGTTAATTATAAATGACTGAAAAAGGAGTAGAGACTGAGAGTCTGATGAATTTCAACTCTTGAAAATGTCCGCTGATATACATTTTGTGCTCTTAGCAGCCAAGGATGTCAATGAAAAGTAGCGAAGAAACTACGGCCAGCAGAAACAACCAACTCCTTCTTTAAAAGTTCTGTCATAACTCGAGCAGATTAGAAGGAACTTCACCATACCTGAAATAAAAATATCTCATAAAGACACCTGTATGCATCAAATTGTAATCCCAACCACTACATATTTCAGACTTCTGAATGCGTGTAGCCACCATACTGTATTAAGGCAAAAAATTGGATTCATGGTTGTGGTGGTTTCACCCTGAAGGACAGTTTAACTCCTCCACAACTACTCTCTCATGCCCCCTCCTCAAAAGAAGCAGGGAAGAAAATACCAAGGAAAAGAGCTCAAGGGTTGAGATAAGGACAGGGAGATCAGTCTACAATTATTGTCACAGGCAAAACAGCCTCAAAGAAGGGAGATATGTATAATTTTTTGCCTATTAATAACAGACTAGAGCAGTGAGAGCTAAAAGCAAACTAAAAACATCTTCCTGCCATTCCCTCTCTTCTATGTCCTCCCCCTGAGCAGCGCAGGGGAATGGGGAATGGGGGCTGCGGTCAGTCCCTAAACACTTCGTCTCCGCCGGTCCTTGACAGTCACTCTATGCCCCTGCTCCACGTGGGGTCCCTCCCACAGAATGCTGTCCTTCCCAAACTGATCCTGTGGGGGTTTCCCACAGGCAGCAGCTCTTCAAGAACTGCTCCCACATGGCTCCGTACCACAGGGTCCATTTGTTAGGAGGAAACTGCTCCAGCATGGATACCCCAAGGGCGGCAGATCCCCCCAGACTCCCTGCTCCTGCATGGCCTCCTCTCCACAGGCTGCAGCTCCAGCCCAGGGCCTGCTCCTGTGGGGGCTCTCCATGGGCCGCAGCCTCCTCCAGGCCACATCCACCTGCTCCACCGGGGGCTCCCCCACGGGCTGCAATGTGGAGATCTGCTCCATGTGGGACCCATGGGCTGCAGGGGGACAGCCTGCCCCACCAGGGGCCTCTCCACAGGCCGCAGGGGAACTTCTGCTCCAGTGCCTGGAGCACTTCCTGCCCTCCTTCTGCACTGACCTTGGTGTCTGCAGGGGTGGTTCTCGCTCCACATTCTCCCAGCTGCTCTTGTGCAGCAGTTTTGTTGTTGTTGTTGGTTGTTTGTTTGTTTTCCTTTATTAAATATGCTCTCACAGAGGTGTAAACAACATCACTTATTGGTCTGGCTCTGGGCAGCAGTAGGTGCCTTTGGAGACAGCTGAAACTGGCCTTTATCTAACATGGGACGGCTGCTGGACTGTTCTGACAGAGGCCACACCTGCAGCTCCCTGCTGCTACCAAAACCTTGCCACGTAAACCCAATACAATATCTGAAGTTATTACAGGTGGTCGAACACCTTGTACCTGAGTTTTTCAAGGTGAGGATATTTTAAACTATTTCACCTTTCAGTGAAAACTCTTCATTTGCTTCTGTGCTATACAGAATCTGGTACGATGAATGTATGGGTCTGTGCCTCTTTTATGCTGTTTCTGTACAAATAATGACTGTAAATTTCATGTTTACTTCAAGCTGGGTACCTAAAACTCAGTTCACATAAAATTGTCGAGCTCTTCTGAAACACAGTCTGCAAAATTAATTTGGCAGCATTGCATCCTAATTAATTTGTATTTTGCTACTTTAAAAGTTATGCTGAAATGTATTTTATTTTTTACTAAGCCTTATGTTACTGAACTTCAGCTCTGCCCTCACAGTTTTATGTGACAAGAAGGGTTCCAGAGTAAAGAAGAAAAATTAACTGTTCTACACAATGAAGTGTATTCTCTGCTTTCTTTGACTCTGTTATGCAGTTACTGATCATGCTTTTCAAGTGCAGAATTTAAATAATAAATTCTTAAATAAGATATTTTTTCAATGCTGTACATCACTTCAGTGATAACTACTGTAATACTGCTGACATTCAGAAGTCTGTAATTATTTTTTTACAGTCTACTAAAGTGTTTTGACATGACATTTATTAAACCAAGAAAATTGTAAATAAACAAAACACATGACTTGTGTAAATTGAAAGATAACAAAGCCAATTCACTTGAACTCATTTATAATGTCGTATGTATTTGAAGTACACTCAACTGTGGTTAGGATTTCATTATATCACCACTTTTTTTAAATCTTTTGGTCTTCAGCCTTCCCTACTTTAACACAGAGAATTAGAAGTCACAAAGTAGTCACAGGCTACTTTATTTGAAATTAGGACTGAGTAATTTGTTTGCTGTTATTTACTGTCATTTTAATCATTGCACCAGGTTTCTGTAAAAGCAAGAGGCAATTGGTGTAAGTCAAATGTCCAACACAAAAGACAAAAGGCATTTCACCAACCACAGCAGATTTAGCACAACTTTTGAGGGGGCTCAATTTTTTTTTTTTTTTTTTTAATTTCAGAAAGCTAATGTCCTGGTATACTCTGATTACTGAACTGATATAACTGCTGGCTTTGCATGTACTATTTCAACACAATATCAATTGAAATTATATTTTATATTTATGTGAATATATATTACTTCAGTTTTTTTTTTTTTTTTTTTTTTTTTTTCCCAACAGTAAAAGTCTGTAAAATAAATGTGAATTTTATTCATTTAACACATGAGGGTTGGATTCAGGGATTTTTAATCAGTTTTATATATGGATATTTCTGTTAGGAGAGAAAACTAAGTTATACATCATCATTTTTGTAGATGCAAGGTTACAGCAATGATTATCGTAATGTCATGTGAGTCCATCAACAGAATGCCAATGGAATCCTGGCGTGCTTTAAAAGGAGCGTGGCCAGCAGGTCAAGGGAGGTGATCTTCCCCCTCTTCTCTGCCCTAGTCAGGCCTCACCTGGAGTAGTGTGTCCAGTTCTGGGCTCCCTGGTACAAAAAAGACAGGGTTCTCCTGGAAAGAGTGCAGCAGAGGGCCACAAAGATGATACGGGGCCTGGAGACACTGAGAGACCTGGATGCGTTCAGCCTCCAGAAGAGAAGACTGAGAGGGGATCTTATCAATGTTTACAAATACCTTAAATGTGGGAGACAGTGGGATTTGGCCAACCTCTTTTCAGTGGTTTGTGGGGACAGGACAAGGGGCAATGGCCACAAAATGGAGCACAGGAAGTTCCACACCAATATGCGAAAGAACTGCTTCACGGTGGGGGTGACGGAGCACTGGAACAGGCTGTCCAGGGAGGTTGTTGAGTCTCCTTCTCTGGAGATATTCAAGGCATGTCTGGACGCCTACCTGGGCAACTTGCTCTAGGGAACCTGCTTTGGCAGGGGGGTTGGACCCGAAGATTTCTTGAGGTCCCTTCCAACCCCTACAGTTCTGTGATCCTGTGATTTTCCTAATGGTTAATAGTTTTTTGGTTTTGTTTTTCCAAAATAGAAGAAATTTTATAATCAGCCTGCAAGGTAGGTAGAGTAAGGTAAATATAAAGCAAATTTCAGACTTTTTTTTTTTTCAAAAGATTAGCTCAGGTTATTAGTGTAGTATATTCCTACAAACTACATTATCAATATTCATATAAACAAAATTTCTAGAACAATCAGCTGCTCATAACTTAAAGAAGTTAACACGTTTAAAATCTCAGAAAACTGGTGTAGATTTTACACACATTGCCCTACTACCAAAATTACAGTGCTAGAGCAGTCAGTTATAACAATGCTTACTGCTTATTTGCAGACATTTGAATATTACCATTAGAGTATGTAAATTTAAGACATTAAAAATTGCCCCATTAATAGTCTTACAGATGCTTTAACTGTTCTGTGCCTTATGTATGGTCAAACTGTGTTACAAGATACTTTCTTGACTGACAACTGGGGTTGTTGCTTTCTATTCTTTATATTACCATAGTACTTAGAAGCACTATTAGAGGCCAGGATCCCTAAGTACAAATGCAAGCCAAGAAGACAATCCCCATCCAAAGAATTTTCAAACTAAGTAGAAGACAAGAAAGCAGATGGAGTGAGACAGATGGTTGGAGGCTGAGGGTGGTAAAATAAAGCCCAGAGATGATACTAGGTTTTAAAACTCTACGAGTTCAGCCATTGTTGCATGCTTTGAAGACAGTATTAAATAATAAATGACAAACAAACAAATAAATAAATAAGAATTTTACTTGGGGTTCTGATCTGGATCTTTACTTGGGGTTCTGGAATGAAGATCTGAACATGTCTATGGGGGGTTTCTTGACTGGATTGGAAAATTATTTCATATATATGTATATATTATGCATATGTAGGTACCTGTCTGAAAATCTGATAAGCAATGATAATTTAACTTGTATTTGTGAATATGATTCCCCCCACTGATAAGAAGTGAAGGGGAAGGATGGCTGAAAGGCTATTTAGGTGAGAACATAAAAATTAGAATGTGAAAAATGAAAACCAGGAAACAGATAATTGTATAATAAATAATCTATATCTACCTTTTCATTCTGAAGATGTGCTCCTGACATGGGAACACTATGGTTCAATATTTCCACTGCAAACAAAACAAGGACAGAAACTAAACTTGAGGTCACCAGAATGAGACATGGTATGGGAAGGACAGTAAGCGTGTCAACAGTTCTGTTAACACTGAAATAGTATCTATAGCCATGATGCAAGGCAGAAGGGGGACCCACAGCACAAAAGAGACATGGAACTACTACAAAAATGGTCACAGGGCTGAAACACATGTCCTATGAAGACAAGCTGAGAGCTGGGGTTGTTCAGCCTGGAGAAGAGAAGGCTCTGGGGAAACCTTATAGCTTCCTTCCAGTACCAAAAAGGGGCCTACAAGAAAGCTGCAGAGGGAGTCTTTGCCAGGGTGTGTAGTGAAAAAGAAAAAAA
The DNA here is from genome assembly GCF_009769625.2 of Cygnus olor. Lineage (NCBI taxonomy): Eukaryota > Metazoa > Chordata > Aves > Anseriformes > Anatidae > Cygnus > Cygnus olor. The sequence goes on from NC_049170.1 coordinate 76,654,749, forward strand.
TAGATAGATAAATAAATAAAGAAATGAACAGTGTAATGGTTTTAAAATGGTTAGTATCAAAGTATGAACACAAGATAATACAAGTTTTGAAGTAAAAAAAAAAAAATCTTATGTGAAAACGAAATAACTTTTAAAACATCAATATTTTTATTTAGAAATTTCTTTGGAAAATTTCACATTGCAAAAATGGCATTCTTCCACCCAGATAAAAAACAAATAAACAAACAAACAAACAAGCAAACAAAAACTACAGTGACCTTCCTAAATTCCAAATGTTTCATTCAGCTTTAGTCAATAATAATTGTCCTATATGATGTAGTCTTGATTATAGGAATACCTCTTATTTCTGACTAAATTAGAGTATGTATTTGAGGAAGTTAAAAATATCGCAACTTGATACAATGAGCTAAAGTACTGTAAAAGGATAAAAGGATGCATGTTCCCTTTGTTTTTTGTTTCATCATTAATTAACTTCTCTGTTTAAAAAAAAAAAAAAAGCTGTTTAATTCGTATAAATTTGGGGTTTAGTGATTGGATGCTGAACACGAGATCAAGTAAATAACATTTATGTTGTATCTCTTCAATAAGAAAGAAATCAGTAATATTTCTTTTTCCCTTAGACATTGATAGTAGGTTATCAATAATTTAGGGCCTTCTTACATGACCATAGGTCTATTTTTTCTCAATATTTATTTATAGGTCTGGAATTATAAATGTGATTCATGATAGATTTTTGAAGAACTACTTTTGTAGTGTCAAAGACATTTCACAGCAAGTAGGCCATGTACAAATACCAGTGTTTTCTTGAGTGAGAGGGATGTGTGTAGGTATTTTAGGATTTTTTTTCCTTTTTATTTCAGTATCAAATATTCGAAAGGCTTCAGGTTAACTGACTTTTTTTTTTTTTTTTTTTTTTTTTTTTTTAAATAAGCTAAGCAAAGATGAAAATAAGGTTATGTCAGAGGTTTCATTTTAGACATCTGGGTTTAGGCCTTTAGAATCAGGAAAATAATTTACATTTCTATATGTTCTGAATTAAAGTATTGTTAGGGGATCCTGTTGTTTCACCTAGCAGAATGGATTTCCTCAGGCATCCAGAATTCACTCAAAGAGTTGACTCTTATTTAAAGCAATGAGAATTTAATTGTACTCGTATATCAGCTCAAATTGGGGGCCTCCAGGGAGGATCTCCACTCAACACCTGTGTTCTTATACAGTATAATCTTCATTTTGTCATCTATAGTCCAATCAGTTTTTGACACATGCACGTTATGTTCCTTCAGATTGGCATTTTTTTGTTGTTGTTGTTGTTGTTGTGGGTAGGATATCTTCTGTTGTCTCCTGGATATGTCGCATCTGGTGCCATCTTTGGTCAGCATGTCCCCCCTCCTTCGATCCGCACCACCCAGATCCCAACACACCACCACTTGGTGTTGCACAATGACCACTACATACCAGGTTTGAGTCACACGGAGCTCATAGCATTGCCTGAGACTTCACCAAATTTACTAATGTTAAACAGCAGCTACCCGAGTTCCTAATGTTACAGTGGCATATTTCCCTTTCACTATATTATCTGTAACAATGACATAGCAATGCCAATATATTCCTCTCAAGTATAAGAACAGTATCTATATATGTTTTTATGTTTTGAGACAAACATTTGATTTTGGAACTGGTACTGTTTAACATCTTTGTGAGTGACATGGACAGTGGAATTGAGTGCACCCTCAGCAAGTTTGCCAATGACACCAAGCTGTGTGGTGCAGTTGACACACTGGAGGGAAGGGATGCCATCCAGAGGGACCTTGACAGGCTTGAGAGATGGCCTTGTGTGAACCTCATGAAGTACAACAAGGTCAAATGCAAGGTTCTGCATCTGGGCCAGGGCATTCGTAAGCACAAATACAGGCTGGGCAGAGAATAGATTGAGAGCAGCCCTGATGAGAAGGACCTGAGGGTGTTGGTTGATGAGAAGCTCAACATGAGCCAGCACTGTGTGCCTGCAGCCCAGAAAGCCAACTGTATCCTGGACTGCATCAAAAGACATGGGGCCAGCAGGTTGAGGGAGGTGATTCTCCACCTCTGCTCTGCTCTTGTGAGACCCCACCTGGAGACCTGTGTTCAGTTCTGGGGCCCCCAGCATAAGAAGGACAGGGAAGTATTAGAACATCTCCAGAGGAGGGCCACGAGGATGAACAGGGGGATGGAGCACCTCTCCTACGAAGACAGGCTGAGGGAGTTAGGGCTGTTCAGCCTGGAGAAGAGAAGGCTCTGGGGAGACCTCATAGCATCCTTCCGGTATCTAAAGGAGTTCCTCCAGGAAAGCTGGAGAGGGGCTCTTTACCAGTGTGTGTAGTGATAAAACAAAGTGTAATGTTTTTAAACTAAAGAAGGGTAGATTAAGATTAGACATTAGGAATAAATTCTTTACTCAGATGGTTGTGAGACACTGGAACAGGTTGCCCAGAGAAGTTAGAGGAATTACATGATCGTGAAGGTCCCTTCCAACCCAAACTGTTCCATGTTTCTATGATTGTAAACTATAGAACAAATTGATTTTCAGGTTTGTTTGTTATTTTCAAAGCTCCTGAAATGGCATAAAGTGAAGAAAGCTAATAGTTCTGATTATTAAGTCAGGCTTTGTTACATTAAATATTCACAGATAATTAGCAGCAATTATACAAATATAATGAGGTAAATTGTTTTCACAGAGAACCCAAAGGGTACACTCCTTTCTGTTTCACGATTACTCTGGAGAATTTACTACTAAGTGAACCCATCCTCTATGTGTTCTTTAATATTTGATTTGTTCTCTTATGCTGTTTCTGATTATTAAGTATTTTTCTGATTATTAAGTATTAAATAAAATACTCATTAAGTATTCTTGACCATTTTAATTATGAATTGATTTTTAAATATATGGCAAAATTGTTTATGGTTAGATTTTTCAGCTATGCTTTCAGAAAAAAAAAAAAAAAAAAAAAAAGAGTACTATTACTGTACACTTCTTTAATTCTTGTTAGGAAGTATGTTATCTGTAAAATATATTTATTACAATCCAGTTGTGCTTGGCTTTGGAACACTGATGCTCTCTCTTCATCATGAAGTACCCTCTTTAGTTTATATTTCTACATATTAGCCGTCTGCTGAACATGTGTTCTGTCTTTACACACTACATTCTCATCATCTTAATGATGGATATGTAAGTTCTTCTCATAAATAAAATAAATAAATAAATGAATAAATAAATAATAGAAGCAGGAAAGGAAAACAAATTACAATGTTCTCAACAATTTTAAATTGTCAAATCCCAGCGAAGATTTGATGATTCCAGTCTTTTTCCACTTATAAAGAAAATCATTCTTTTTAATAAAGCTGGGAATAAATGCTGTTATCTTTGCTATTTCTGTCCTGTAGCAAAACAAGCATAGTACTATGTCATATAATCAGGAAACAGAGCGTCTGAAGTCTATGCAGTTCCTCACAATAATTTTACAGCCCACTTCAAATGTCTTTATTACATAGATTTTATTTTTTTTTTCCTATCAAGAAAAATTAAAGGGCTACTAAGCTCATGGACTATCTTGAAGATAGTAGGCTAGCTGGAACAGTAGTAAAATGTAATACAATAGAACAGTGAAAAAATATTTTGATTAATTTATTGAAGGCCTATATTAAGTTAGAACTTCCTATAAATGCAGGGAACAATTATTTTCTGAACTTAACAGGGTAAGAAATTATTGTTTTTAATTTATTTTCTCAGAATATGGTTGTTTATTTTTAATGCATGTTTTCTTGTTCTACAATATTCTAAGGAAGTAAGAGAGGTATTATTCTAATTATTTTTGAAGATGTGAGCTAAGAATTGCTAACAGAATATCAGGTATTCACTGAGCAGTAACTTGGTAAGCAATAGAAAGAGAAGGATGAGAATAGAGAATTCAGGTGATGATTGATGGTTCTTCCTATGGGGTTAAGCAGTCATACCTCTTAGTGTCTTCAGGTGGTGTTAAGAATATTTATCACTTTTTCAACACCTAGTTCATTGTTTAGAAAGTATGCCTCTGAAAGTATTCTTCCTCTGTCTTTTACTCTAGCCAAATATTAAAAGTCAAAATCATCAGCTCTATATTGTAATTAAAAATCCTTTTCTCTAAAACATGAGCTTTTGGCAGATAAGAAGTTGTATAATACCAAATCCATTCCAAATCTTCAAACATTTAAGACACATTAGAGGAAGAGGGAGCACAGCTATTTGAACCACAATGATATTGTGTCAGCCATGGAAACAAGTGGAAAAAAATAATACTGGTACACTCCAGTTTCACAGAACAAACTCTCCAGATAACACAGTGTAATCAATAATGAAGTTATTGCAATCCTGTCTTCTTGCATAAAAATGGAACTTTTCCTAGTTACAGTATTCGACTTAATTGAAGGATCATTGAAGATTTCTATTCAGTAGAGAACTGTTATCCCTATGAAATGAAAATATTTATGAAGAACAGCTTGATGACTGAATAGTTCCTTCATTTGTAATGATAATTATTCTCTTTATTTAGAAGAAGCCACAAATAGAAAAAGGGCTCTATACAGTTTCAGGCACCAAATATAAAATATTATGTTCAGATGAGCAAAAAGCTTTCATCAAATGCACTTAGACTGCATATTTTCATTGTAAAGATCATTACTTCTCAAGGGCCAGACTGGCAGAGGGGCTAAAAGTTGTTAAGGCATAGCTTCACCAGTTTTGGAGCATAGATTTGCAAATTTCAATCAAATGGCTATGCAACATCACATGTAGTATTTGATATATTTTAGTTAATTTTATCAATGTTAGATATCTCAAAATGGAGGTATTTCAGACATTTGTTTTAACAATAAAACATCTGTGCCTGTATGTACTTCTGTGTGCTTGTGTAGTCCTCATTGTGTTTACATATCTTTGTTGCCCATGAAACATGCTTAGGCATGTGCTTAGCCTGTCTTGAAGTTTATCACATGCTTAAGTACCTTAATTTTAAGATTATCTTTTATTTCCAACAACACTGCTGACATAAGTCAAAAAGAAGAAGAAGAAGAGAGGGTGAAAAGTCTGGAATTTAATTTTTATGTACATTTCTAAGAAATCTTCACATATAAAATCTTCACAGCTTTTATAAAATCATTGTCCCTTTATCAGCAGTATTAAAACTGTTGTAATCCCATTTAGGTGTGAATCCTTCACTTATAGGCTCATGCTATACTATCTGTGTGATTCTATAGATTAATATTAATAACAGTTATTAATTTATTGCTGCAGTGCCTATGGCTGAACTTCAATGATCTTCAAAAGGCTCCAAAGAGCCTTCAAATTAAGTGTGGGTCAAAGGCGACAAGATGGATATAAGCAAACAGACAAAGAGTTAAAGGAAATTATGAGCTAATATTGTCAGCGTGTTAAGCAGTAGTCTTATCACAACAGCATGATAGTGACTGTCAAGGATTTCTTTGTTGTTGTTGTTGTTGTTAGTGGCTTTTTCTTTTTGTTTGGCTAATGTCATGTTCAGAGACAGTAAAGATTACTAGTTTATATTTTATGTAACTGAAGAAAAGGAATCAGAAAAGACAGAAAATAAGGACTGATGTCAAAATGGCAACAATCTACTAGAATAAATTGTGCAGCAGCATTCTGGATGTTATTGGGCACTACAAATGACACCCAGTTAAGAGCTATAACTAAGCTATTTATTTAATGAAAAAGTTTATCTCATCACTGACAAAGAGACTGGGAAAAGAGAGAGATCTCTTTATCAAAATGTGAGCTAAAAAGCAAACAAACAAACAAACAAGAACTAAAACAACTCAAAAAATAAAGCAGTTCATGAGATGGCAGACACACAAACTAATATAGGGTCATGACAGGTGTTTAAATGGTGTCCTGCTCTTCCACTGTAGTGCTGGGACTAGGTCAATAACCACCACTCAGAAAAGTCAGGGAACTGTCTATGTCCTAGACGAAAAGAATACTTAATAATTTTCTTGATTTCTTTTCTAAAGTATGGGACAAACAAGAATTTCACTGACCTTTGGGAGGTCTAATATTATGTAGACTTGCATACATTATTTTTGATCCATTCTAACTCTCAATCTTTTTTTCATTACCTATTTCCTATTTATGGTTTTCCAAACTGCATTTGTTCAGTTGATTCTTTCCATGTATGCATGATCATCAGTATTTTATTTTTTTTATTTGCAAATTATCCATAAATTCTATAAAGCAGTTTTTCCTATATTTTAAAATGCTCAAGGATACTTTCATATTTTGAAAGGAGAGAAGTAAGGCAGAAACTGAAATAACCCATTAAAAAAAAAAATTTTGCTACTTGATAATTCATATAAAATACATTTGCCTCATTAGCATTAAAAAAAAAAAAAAAAAAAAAAACCAAGCAAAAAACCTCTTCCTTTTATAGGACTGAATAGACTAAATAAGAACCTCACAAACATCATTGCATCTATCACATTAATATCCTGGAGATATACATTCATTTTTACTCTCATATTCCAAAGGCAAAGAATGTTAACAGACCCAGAGGGAGTATTTAGCACTTAGAAGTTGACCATGGATGATATATCCCAGCTGAAAGCCTTGCCCACAAGCTTACTTTCACTCCCCCTACACTTCTTTCATTTTCAGAACTCTCATTAGTAGTAATAAAATGTGCATGAATAAAACCTAATGAAGTATCAACTCCATCCTTAAGCTATTCTTTATACTCAGAATTACTTGAGAGATTTTTTCTAGCAGGCATCACACTTGGAAGCTGTGTTCTTCAACCATGGCAGTGTTGGCAATAAAGAGATATTATACATTTTTTTTTCTGTTTCTTTTTTTTCTTTATTTCATTTTTTTTCCATAATATAATCCTGCTTCCATAACCTTTTAAAATTTAAAAAATAAAAGTTAATAAGATTTGCTAATAGGTCAGACTCCTACTTTCATCATATCATGCCTCTCTTTACTCTCAAAATTATAATTTCAATTGTCTCTTCAAAAACACCTTCAGTTATTCTATTCTTCCTTTGTCCTGCTTGTGCCACCCTGTTTTGTTTTTGTTTTCTCATTGTTTGAGTTTTTGCGTTTCATTTTTCAGTCTTCCCTCAGCTCTATTCAATCAAATATGTTCAACATTTCCAAACAGTCTAAGCCATGTCTCTCTCTATTCACCTTATGACTGAAATCTTTTGTGTGAATTTGTCTTCTCTCTCTCATGCTCTGTTTTCCATTGTAGAGTTATTTGCTTGATGATAACTATATTTTTCTTTGATGAGAAAGTCTGGTCTGCTTTTTCTGATAGCTCTTAGCTTGAGGAATTTATTTGCAAATAAAGGATATGCTGTATTCACAAATGTAAAGAGATTCATGTCTGTGGGCTACAAATTTTCCGTTGCAAGCAAAGGGATTTTCTTTCCTCTGCACCCCATCCACGCATCAGAATAAAACAGATGCCAAAGCAGCAAGTTTGCTACATGCTTCATTCAAAACTAGTCTCAAACACTAAGGTAGAGATTCTTCATTCCCCTTTCCAAGAGTTTATCACTTAAATTTTAATAACTTTCTGGAAACTTTTGATAGACTTTTAGAATACAGTTCACTTACTTTATCTTGTTATCTATCAGTAAGGGAATAACAGAGACACTTTCAGAATTACCATAGAATCATAGAATATCCCGAGTTGGAAGGGACCCATAAGGATCATCAAGTCCAACTCCTGGCACCACACAGGTCTACCCAAAATTTTAGACCATGTGACTAAGTGCACAGACCAAACGCTTCTTAAACTCCGACAGGCTTGGTGCAGTTACTACTTCCCTGGGGAGCTTGTTCCAGTGTGCAACCACTCTCTCAGTGAAGAACCTCTTCCTGATGTCTAGCCTAAACCTCCCCTGCCTCAGCTTGACACCATTCCTGCAGGTCCTATCACTGGTGACTAAGGAGAATAGATTGGTGCCTTCGCCTTCACTCCCTCTCATGAGGAAGCTGTAGACCATGATAAGGTCTCCCCTCAGCCTCCTCTTTTCCAGGCTGAACAGGCCAAGTGACCTCAGCCGCTCCTCATCCGTCTTCCCCTCTAGGCCCTTCACCATCTTTGTCACCCTCCTCTGGACACTCTCCAACAGTTTTACATCCTTTTTGTACTGTGGTGCCCAGAACTGCACACAGTACTTGAGGTGAGGCCGCACCAGTGCAGAGTAGAGCAGGACAATCGCTTCCCTCGACCGACTAGCGATGCCGTGCTTGATGCACCCCAGGATATGGTTGGCCCTCCTGGCTGCCAGGGCACACTGCTGGCTCATATTCAACTTGCTGTCAACCACAACCCCCAGATCCCTCTCTGTGGGGCTGCTCTCCAGCGTCTCATTGCCCAGTCTGTACGTATAGTCAGGGTTGCCCCACCCCAGGTGCAGGACCTGGCACTTGCTCTTGTTGAACTTCATGTGGTTGGTGATCACCAAGCTCTCCAATCTGTCCAGATCTCTCTGCAAGGCCTTTCCATCCTCAACAGAGTCCACAGCTCCTCCAGATTTAGTGTAATCGGTAAATTTGCTCAAAACACCTTCTAGTCCTACATCCAAATCATTTATAAAATCATTGAAGGGGATTGGCCCTAAAATGGAGCCTTGGGGGACCCCACTAGTGACCATCCACCAGCCTGATGTGGCCCCATTTACCACAACCCTTTGAGCCCTAACCATCAGCCAATTGCATAAAATCATTAAGGTTGAAAAAGACTTCCAAGATCGTCTGGTCCAACCATCCACCTACTACTACTATCACCCACTAAGCCATGTCCCTAAGCACTACATCTATCCTTTCCTTAAACACCCCCAGGGACGGTGACTCCACCACCTCCCTGGGCAACCCATTCCAATGCCTGACTACTCTTTCTGAGAAGAAATTTCTCCTAATTTCCAACCTGAACCTCCCCTGGCGCAACTTGAGGCCATTTCCTCTAGTCCTGCCACTAGTTATCTGTGAGAAGAGGCTGACCCCCAGCTCCCCACAATTTCCTTTCAGGTAGTTGTAGAGAGCAATAAAGTCTCCCTGAGACTCTTCTTCGCCAGATTGAACAACCCCAGTTCCCTCAGGCGCTCCTCATAAGACTTGTGTTCCAGGCCCTTCACCAGCTTCGTAGCCCTTCTCTGGACACACACTTCAGGGTGCTGATGTCCTTGTACTGAGGGGCCCAAAACTGAACACAGTACTCGAGGTGCAGCCTCACCAGAGCAGAGTACAGGGGATCGATCACCTCCCTGGTCCAGCTGGCTACACTATTCCTAATACAAGTCAGGATGCTATTGGCCTTCTTGGCCACCTGGGCACACTGCTGGCTCATGTTCAGGTGACCAACATCCACAGATCCTTTTCCTCTGCACAGCTTTCCGGTCACTCTGCCGCAAGCCTGTAGCGTTGCTTAGTGTTGTTGTGACCAAAGTGCAGGACCTGGCACTTAACCATGTTGAACCTCATCCCATTGACCTGTGCTCATCAATCCAACCTGCCCAGGTCCTTCTGGAGGGCCTTCCTATCCTGCAGCAGATCGACACTTCCCCCCAACTTGGTGTCATCTGCATACATACTAAGGGTGTACTCAATTCCCTCATCCAAATCATCAATAAAGATATTAAACAGGATGGGCCCCAACACTGACCCCTGGGGAACACCACTCATGAGTGGTTGCCAGCTGGATTTCACTCCATTCACCACTGCTCTCTGGGCCCAGCCATCCATCCAGTTTTTAATCCAGCAAAGCATATAACTGTCCAAGCCATCGGCTGCCTGTTTCTCCAGGAGAATACTGTGGAAGACCATGTCAACAGCCTTTCCCTCATCTACCAGGTGGGTTACCTGGTCATAGAAGGAGATGAGGTTGGTCAGGAAGGACTTGCCTTTCATGAACCCATGCTGACTGGGCCTGGTCCTCTGGCTGTCCTGCATATGCTGTGTGATTTCATCCAAGATGACCTGTTCCATCACGTTTCCTGACACCAAGGTCAGGCTGACAGGCCTGTAGTTCCCCTTACAACCCTTCTTATAGATGGACATCACATTAGCAAGTCTCCAGTCATCTAGGACCTCTCTGGATGACCATGACTGCTGATAGATGATGGAAAGCAACTCAGCAATCACATCCGCCAGCTCCCTCAGCACCCTCGGGTGGATCCCATCTGGCTCCATGGACTTATAACAGTCCAGGTGGAGTAGCATGTCTCTATTTCCACCTGAGTTGTGGGAGGTTTCTTCTGCTCCCTGTGCTAGACTTCCAGGTTGGGAGGCTGAGTACCCAGAGGATAAGTGGTCTGACTAGTAAAGACAGATGCAAAGAAGGCATTAAGAACCTCAGCCTTTTCCTTATCCTCAGTAGTCATATTCCCCCTTCCATCAAGTAAAGGATGGAGATTCTCCTTGGGTCTCCTCTGACCATTAATATATTTGTAAAAACATTTTTAGTTATCCTTTACCACAGTGGCCAGGTTGAGCTCATGCTGGGATTCAGCCTTTCCGATTTTCTCTCTACATATGCTGGCAACTTCCTTGTACTCTCCTTGAGTGGCCTGTCCCTTCTTCCACTGGACATAAACTCTCTTTTTCTCCCGGAGACTCAGCAAAAGTATACAAATATTATACACATCCTTTTTCTCTCAAGATTATTCCTGAGCACTACAGGAGTAAATGTTACTGGAAAAAGGCTTCAGAAAAAGTAGGAAAGCTGCTATTTTCTCCAGTTCAGCAGTTTCTTTTTCTTCTCAGTATATTGTCTGCTCTAGACTTCTGCTCTCCAGAAAATCACAGAATCACACAAAATCAATAAATAACAAACATCTTGAAACATTGCTGGTCTATATGGAAAAGGAGTTAGGAAGTATAGGGTATAGGTAGGGATTTTCTTTGATTATAAAGAACTGTGTAATTGATGTATATTAATATATCATCACTGGGAAAAAAAAATCAGCGTATCCAGTTTATAACAACATGCTGCTTGCAAATTAATAATAATAATTAATAACAATAACAACTGTACACAGGTTTCAGAATTTGTAAGAACATCCTATCTCTTTCATGAATTTCCTCTACAGCTAATTATGCACTGTCATAATAAAGTTATTTCTTGTAGACATATGGTATGATTAGGATGAAGATGATGGAGGGACTTTTTTGGCTAGCTACATTTATTTTAAAGCTAAAAATTGTTAATAACATCAATATGTTAGCTATGAACAAACATTGGCCTCTTTGGAACCTCATTTGGTCTGAGAGAGCTGTGAAGTGTGAAATTTATTCATGTTTTCAAGAATGTGAAAATAAGGTTTTGTTAAATATTTATTTAGTGAATTTTGACTTTACAGAGGTCATTTGTTGCATTAAAAAAAAAAAGAACATGATTGCTAAAATAGTTATTAAAATGTTAAAAAATATATATTATTTTAAATGTATTTAATATGAAGACTAAAATCAAGTGGTTTTATAATATCCAATGTCTTGAATTTTTAAAATATTTTTGGATGACTACTAAATTTTATATGGGTCTGTTAAATAGAAACAGAGTAACTTTTCTAATCTTCTAGGTTGTACTCAGGATTTTGTTAAACCTTTTAATTCCCTTGACATTTTATTTCAAAATGACAATTCATCGTAAATCCTATGCACTAATGGCAAAAATGGTCACCTACTTTTTAACACACCATAATCCAACTTTGAGCCCTTAGTCCTTTTAATCTACAAATTGAATAAGGTATTAAAATACTTTCCTACCTTAAAAAGAAATAAGCTGATTATGGAGTTTATTATAAAACTCTTCCTCATAAGAAATTTCTGTTCCGTGTAAACAAATATTATTTGGAAACTTGCTATAATAAATGTGGGAAGATTGTGAATAATAGAAATTTCCAGACTTCTTACCTCTTGAGAAGCATTTTTATCGGTATTTAAGATTTGGTGACCAAAAAATATAATAAATAAATAAATAAAATAAAAATTAAAAAAAATCAGGCTGCTTAGAGTAATTCTGCTTGAATTCACCATTATCAATCTACATGTCCAAAAATTGCCTGCCTGTTAGAAAGTCTTTATTGTCAGCACTTACCATGATCATACATGCATATTTCTAAATAATGAGACAAAAATACAAACCCTTTCCTCCACTAATACTTTCACAGTGGAAGAGATACTTTTATAACACAGAGAAATAGAAGAGTAGATCAGTTTTCTCAATGCTAGGCACACTTAATTTTCAGTGTCTGCTGTAAACTACATTAGAAATATTGATCAGTAACTAATTACAAATACAAATTCCTAAATAAAAGGTAGCAAAAGCATCTAAAATGGCTAGGTAAAATGATTAAATTATCACCAGCTATTTCATCCCTTGGTCCTTCAACTGCAGGAACTGTTTCATCAGTAATGTATTAATCAATAACTTTAAAAGATAAATTCTATTAGAATATGCATCTGAGATAAATAGTAGAAGGTTTGTTTATGTTGATATTTGTTATGCAACTGAATATATAAAAACGTACTTGAAATAACTTTTTCGTGATTCAAATTCATTTTTCCAAAAGAAATTAGATGCATGGCATTGATCCACATTGTTTTGAAGCAAGTGGAAAAATTCCTTTTAACTACAGTAGAGCAGATTGGACCTTTGTAGAACAAGGACAGAAAGAAAGGAAATAAGATGAGACATTTGAAAAGAATCATAAAATTGTAGAACCATAGAACCGTAGAACAGCTTGGATTGGAAGGGACCTAGTTTAAACCCCCTGTCATGGGGGGGGAGGGGGCGGTTCTTTCCACTAGACCAGGTAGCTCAAAACACCATCCAACCTGGCCCTAAATACCTTCAGGGAAGGGGCATCCACAGCTTCTCTGGGCAACCTGTTCCAGTGCTTCACCACACTCTGGGTAAAAAATTTCCTTCCAATATCTAATCTAAATCTCTTATCTCCTCTTGCAGTTTAAAGCTGCACCCCCTTGTCCTATCACTATCACTATCTGCATATCTAAAGAGTTGCCCTCCATCTTTTTCATAAGACCCCTTTAAGTACTGAAAGGAATTACAGAAAGATTAGTTGACTGTCAATATAAAAACATACAGCAAGAAATACATTTTCAAATATGTATGAATGCACTGAAAATATAACTGAAACCTACAGTCCCATTGTGCAAGTTTTGCAGTAAAATATGTAGTTATACATTTCTGAGACACTTTTTTAAATATTCATTTTTCAAAAAATCATATATATATATTAAAACAATATCAATCTGTATAATTTTTTCTTCCATTATTTATTATGTAGATTTGGGTATTTTCTAGGTACTGATTGTTATTGTTATTTTGTTTTTGGTTGGTTGTTTTTTGTTGTTGTTGTTTTGTTTTTGTTTTATTTTTTAATGCCTTTCTCATTTCATTTGCTTTTTATTTGAATACTTGTCACTTAGCTAGAGCCACTTGACCTAGCCTTTAGCTCCCTCTGTGGTCAGTAAAGTAGTGGGTTTCCACAGGAGAACATAAGCATATGGAAGAATGCAATGAATCATTATCCTCTTACCATTGATTTTAGGGAGAAACTGGAAAACTGGATTAGACTAGACCATTAGTTTTTAGATATTTAAAGTCAGATAACATGAATACACTGCAGAATATCTATTGGTGAATATCTGTTGTCTTATATAGCTTAATAACACAAGAGTCACTGTTAATTTCTGAACAACTCCATTACATATGCACATGGCTTGTTTGAAGCACAAAATGCTGTCATATTTTCCTTCCGTGTCTGACCTTTGTTTAAAAATAAGTATAATTGTCTGGTAACTTCTTTATAACTTCAGGTCCGTTTCATCATTCCTCCATACTCACTATTCTATTTCACCTATGCACTAAAACCTATCTAGCTTCCAACCAATCTTTCTGATTTACCATTTTTCACTGCTAAGCACTGAAAAAAAATTATTAATGCTGTATAACATCCTGACATTTTCATGCATTTTAAAATATATGTAAGAATACATATAAATATTCTAGAAGTACACCAGTTCAGTTAAATTTCATTGTATATAATTCCTGAATTGACAAAGATTGCATGATCTTAAAGATATTCTTAACACATAGAACTCTTTTTGTGTTTACTCTTTGGCAATGACCAGTTCTCATTTGGAGAGTTTTGAAATTCAGCAAGCACAAAAGCCACAATTCCACTTGGAAACAATCACTTAAGGTATTAATACCACAAGGATTTTGCAATGAATTCCAGAGCTGAATTGTTATGACTTAACAGGACACTGGGTGACATTATGAAAGCAGAATAACAAAACAAATAGTAGTGATATCTATATTTCATTCTAGAATATCATTTCTTACAGTAGCAGATTTATTTTATTGTACAACACTTATCACAAGGTTATTTTAAAGGAATTCAACAGCAAACTTGCATACTAGGCAAACTACAGCCCACCTTTAAAATGAAGCAAACTGAAGTTATGATTCCAGATACACTATGGTTTCACAATAGGCAGAATAAGATAACTGAGAACCACATTGTCTCCAGAGGCACAATCTCACCTTATGTGCTGAGAGGCTGGGGTGAAAGGAAAATCTAGCTACTCTGTTATCCCTCCTGAATCACAATGAAGCACAGACAATGCTGGCATTCAAACAGTTATTCATGAGTCAGGCCAGTGTTTTTCTAGTCCCAATAGCAAATCACCAGTATGTATGCATGTGTGTGTTGCAGAGCAGGGCAGGGGGATGGACACACAACACAACATGAAGGTTTCACTTCAAAATGATTCCTTTTGAATGTGGTTCTGGTGACCGGTATGAACTGGAAGTGCCTTTTTCCTCTCCATTCCATGATGTTCTCCCCTACTGTATCTTGATATCTCTGTCTGAATTAGGCAAGGCAAAGAGGTTGCCTCAAAATTACTTTGTTAGTATAAGAGAAGGGTTCAGTGTAGTCATTCATGATAAAGAAGGACTATGTAACAAAGTACTGATGCTCTAATTAGTCTTGCTTTGCTGTGTTTTGCCAAAGATTCATTTCATGAATTATTTTTTCATTAGCTAGCACTTTTTCAATTGTAGGTAGCAGTTATCAGTGCAGTGCAATTACCAGCTTTCCTTTCTTTTTGATGTACCCATGAATTCTCAATCCTTGCATGTTAGTTAGTTGTTAAGAGCCAAGGGAACACCTTTTTCTCTTGATTAAACTGGTTTAAAAAGAATTTTGACTTGCTTAATTAGCTTCTCTAGAACTGCTAATAACCACATATCCTCCACTGTGAACCATGTAATTATTGTGACATTAATTCTCTCCCTGGGATACTTTATTCTTGATGTGATTATTTCTCTTTTTCAGTTGCTGGTTGGTGATTTCACTACTGCAGAGTAATGAGCACCATAAGACATGTTTGGCTATTACTCAGGAACTTCAGTGTCCTCCCATACGATGCAAAGATTGTATCCGTAAGTGATAATAGCATGCCGGTTATTAGTGATTAAACAATAAAATACAATATTTTAAAAAATAAATAATAATAATAATAAACCAGCAATTTTTTTGAAATCATTATAGCACCATAACATTAATGCATCACTATATCTGCTTGTCACTCCTTCACATCCATACATCAGAAAGTTTACAAAGTGAGGAAAGAATGAGATAAAATGTTATTCCCTTTACTTTATCAGCCAGAAAGAGTATACATTTCTTAAGGAACACATAGTGCTTATAATTCCCTCTATTTTAAGCCATTTTGTGTGTCACAGTCTAAGGAGAACAGTCTAGTGTAGCCTAGTTCTTCTGGGGCAAGTCTGAGCAGCTACAAACCTCCATCAACATTTTCATCATAGCTGGAGACTGGATAGACCATGATCTTTGTCAGAATTTCCAGTACTTACACTGGGAGCAGAGCTGAAAGGAACCCTACAATGCTTCTACATTTCAAAGTATTCTATAGGGCAAAAAATGTTTCCAGTGATGAGAAAGAACTAATTTTTAGAGCTATAGTATTGAAAAATAGATCTTAATGGCTAAACCAGTTTCTACATACAAAAAGGTTTCGGAGAACAGCAATTTGAAAATTCCAAAAGTGGTAGATAGTAAAACCAAGACACAAACAGACCCTTTGTGCTATCAAGGTTTGAGGAACAGCTTCTTTCTGACTTGTGTAAGGAAGACCTGTTACCTACTTGTCTTACATTTTTAAAACAGTCAAGCTGCATATGTGCCATAATGACTTACACACCTGCACAACATACCCATCCCTGAAGCTACTGTTTGTTACTTCATGATCATGGGCATGAGGGTTTTGTTTTCTTCTATGCTGTTGGGGGTATTGTTCCTCGATTTATTTATTTCTTAGTCCTTTTTTTGTAGTACAACAAACTGCTATAAAAATGGAAACAAGTTTCAAAAATAAAAATAAAAAATATAATGAGTAAGATACCTCTGAGGAGGGCAACCACCACCAATCATCTCCCTTGGTTGATTAATCAGTTTACCCATTAATTTAGGTGCTTAGTAATCATTCTTAAAATATTATTGCTGTTAGGAATATTCACATAGGAAGACAGACGTACATATTTTCAGGGCTCTGAGGGCACTTCCAAACATTTTTGTCCCTGCTCAGCCTCTCCTGGGTCCTCACCCACCCCACATGGACCCAGAAGCCCCATCCCAGCTTAGGCCCTCAGCCCCTGCCCAAGTGACACCATAGCAGTGCCACTTCCCAGCCCTGTCCCCAGAGTGGATCTCAGGCTCACACCTGTAGCCATGTCTCCAACTATGTCCCTGGCTCCTTCTCCTGGTAATGGATGGACACTGACACTGGTTCACTACATGCACACCTGGGGTTGTCGATGCAACCTGTTACCAGCACCTGTTTCTGCCCATTGTGTTCAGACCCTGAAGGATGGTGGGTGCCCACTGGTGTCAGTGTCGCCTGCCCTTGGTCACCCTCAGCTCACAGCTCCCAATCTCTTAGAAAGCAGCTGGCCCTTGTTGCACCCTGTTATGTATCTAAATAAATGCACCTGTGCTGATGGTTCCAGGGTGCAAATTTTATTTGTAAATGGTGTTTGAAAATGCATGATACACCTCTCAGTGTAACAACTCTTTCCTTTTTTGAGGACATTACGTCAGACTTTGTGATCCTCAATCTCCAGAGAACATTATTCCGTTAAACCTTATTCCTCGTTTATTACTTAATAAGCCCAAATGTGTACACACCGTACAAGTCACACAATAGCGTTTGTCCATAAATGACCACAACAAATCTGAATTTACTTGAATATTAACTACCACTAACTACTATTTTCACACTATCTATGATCAGATTTTTTCTTCTCTTTTATTGCTATGCTTTGTTATACGATTTTATATTGCCTGAATCTGGCCTGTTAAGATCTAATTTACAGTTTCTTTGCCCCAGGAGAATAAGAAGTGGTGTCTGTGTGCTCCATTGTATGTCCCTGAGAAACAATTCACTTTTGAACTCTGAATTTTTTCATGGTAAATTGGTTCTATGATAGAAAAATAAACATATTTGTTTTCACTAAGAGCTGCAGGGAAAAAATCTTTTCTGCCTAGACAAATAAGCTATAATGGAATCAGTATTCAGTGTAGAAGTTACCATTTTGGTTTTTTACACAGCAAATACATAGAATTTTTACCTTTAATCACTCATTTGTTATTGAATCCATGTCATGAATATCCATTTCTGTTAAATAACATCTGATAATTCAAATCATACAAAATAATAATTTTGGTATAGCGATGTGGTGGGCTGGGGTAGGGAGGAAACCCGGTAAATTACAAGCAAAATTCCTGCTCCAAATGGAAGTTCTAGATACATTCCAGGTAGCATAGTGCTATCTACTATGGCAATACAGACTGCCTAGGGCTCTGAAATGTGAAAGTTGTTCTTTTCAAGAGATCAGAAAGAGTAAACCTGAAAGAAGGATTATATATATATATATTTATATATATATGTATATATAAAGATTATTTTCTGAAGTTATAAATTGATGGGTTTTTTTGTTTGTTTTGTTGTTGTTGTTGCTTGTTTGTTTGTTTTTAAGAAGCAGCACCTTTCTTGGAGAAATCTGGTTGACTAACAATGGCTGCCTTTGCTTTAGGTGGCTACAGTTCAGAATCTAAGCAGGGAAGAAAGTAATCGCATAATTCTAGAGCAAAAGGCAGGTCAAAGCTAAAGACCTTAGGCCAAAAGCAAACACCATGTGAAATCTATGAGAGTTCAGAGATGCAAACTCTCTGTAAGAGAAGAATAGAGTTACAATTAGCTTGGGTCTGGCATTGTGCCATTAAGCCAATTACGTTCTTGTCACTGATATGCATCATTGCTTCTACATTGTATCACAAGAAGGTAGTATACCTGCGCTTTGCAATTACTGGACATCTAGTTTTCTTTTATTCGTTTATACAGTTTTCAAATGTAAAGCCAATTTTACTCCTTCAGAAGAAACCAATAAATCCATAAGGTTCTCCAAGAAGAGAGGAAAAAATAATAATAATTAAAAAAAAAAAAAGTCTGCTTACCAAAAAAAGAGCTTGTTCTATTAACTCTTGAGAAGATAAAAAATCTCACAATCCATGCACCTGTAGCTAGGACACCATTGATTGGCTGTAGTGAAAGTGCTGCTTTTTTCATGCTGAATTTTATATAGGTTTGGAGCCAGAAAGCGAGGTCAACATCACTATCTCTACAAACATGTTTATAGATTTGGAGTGGGATGTATTAGTCAAATCAAATTAAATGACCACATAGAAATCTTTGGCAACCCTTGGAGAAAGCAATTTATACTGCATGTTTGTTAAGGCATGCCGGCTCTACAGAGCACAAGGAAGTCTGGTAAAACAGTTAATCAATTTTCTTATTATGAATTAGCTATTAATTAACTGTTAGCAATCCAATTAATTGATATTCTCATATATTGGTTAATCTTCAATATCAATCAATATTCACTTTGTCAGCTGATAATATAGAAAGCTGCTTTCTGGTGGGCATAAAATCAAGTGAAGAATTTGACTTTTTGAAAACATACAAAACCATTTAATTAAATGAATTCAAATACACTTAGTTGAAAATTATTGATAAATCTTGAGGTATTATAGAATCAATTACATTCAGTATACTTTTTTGTGTGTGTTTTATTTTTATTATTGCTATTATTATTATCAATTGATTCTTAGTTTTTTGGCTAAAATGGAGATGCACACAAAAAGGGTTTGTTCTCAAAACATGTTTGCTGATTGTAAAATCAGCCAAAACAACTTGTTGCTCCTTACACTGCTCACTGCTTCCTTATTCATCTCATATAAATGTAATAACTGCAGTTACATAATTTAAATCAGAATAATTTTGTCAGAAAAATCACAAATATTATCATTAAAAAGTAACACAAAACTACCTCAACAGAATTACAGTAATACAGCATTATAGCTTAAGGCAATACTACAAAGAATTCTTTAAGAAGATTGGACCAGATAAATCTCTGTTTAACTCTCACATGTGTTATAGTAAGAGGAGTTTTAAATGAAATGGCTACAGATGTAGCAATTGAAATGTCACATCTGCATCTTGAAGCTTTTAAATGGAAGATCTTTTAGTCACACAATTTTTCATGTTGAACATATTTTAAAAAGAACAACCTTCAGATCTTAATTTGAAACAGAGCACAGCCTCCATAATAATAAAAAATGCTTACACCAGAGATAGATTTGGCTTTGATTCTTAATAATGAAGAAAATACATGAAAGCTAAATAAAATGTGCTTTGGACCACTTAAGTATAGCGTAAGATTATGGGATTTTATTTACTCAGTCCTCCTATCAGCCTATGTTTATGTTATGCTTCAATACCTCTCCTTGATACCGTCCTTTAGAAATGTTATTCTTTTATGCAATTTCTTCTGTCCTCTTTTCATCAAGCAACAGGACAGCAATGGAGATGTATCATTATGCTGCACCTATGGTTAAAGAAATTTGAATAGTGCCTAAGCCTAATTAAATTAAATTAACAATCAGTCTGCCAGTTCTTGTCAAGAATGCTCCACGAGTTTTATTATCTAGACACTATTTCAATGGTCTGTACCTGATGAGGGGTGAAAACCATCTCTTTTTTCATGTGTGAATACATCTCCAGCAGATGGATGGGGAGAGGGTGAAAAAAAAATCTAATGGAAATGCTTCTTTCCAACACCCTCCACATCCTCCAAATTAGAAGCAATTCATTGCTATTTTGTAAATTATGTGTAAATCATGTAATGGGGACATCCCCCTGTATCTTCCTGCATCCCCCTTCCTGGCAGCTCCTGACCCCTCCTCTAGCCTGGCACCAGGGGCTGTGGTAGCCATGGCCAGCACCGACTTCAGGTCCCCTATTTGTCATAGGTTACTTGGTTTGGTTTGGTTTGGTTTTAGTTTGACATGGTTTTATTAGTCTATTTCTCTCTATATATATATTAAAAAAAAAAAAAAAAAAAAAGGATTCCCTAAAGTAAAAGTAGTACTTAAAAGTACTTAAAAGTACTACTTAAAAGTAGTATTTGAAATGAAAAGTCAGTATTTTAGCTCTGACAGTGACAATGGGAAATATTTCCTTCTTTATATCCTCCCTTTTTCCAGATTAATTTGTTATATTTAACACAACTTAACAAGGATTTTTTGGATGCCAGAAGCTGTAAGGATTTGTCAGCTGGAGGAAACTTTCCACTAGTCACACGGGAAAAAGAAAAGCCTTCAGGTTAGCATATGTAGACACTTGTTGCCATGTCTACTTAAACTCAAAGACTATGGTAGACATCAGTTAAAGTACATGGACCAAATTCTTCAGCCACTGAAAACCATAACCCACACCAACCTGATCCCACAACATGCTGTTCCCAAGAATGGATCCAAAAAGCATTATATTCCCCTCCTCCAATCCCACCCCTCCACCACCCCCCCATCACAGTGGAAGAAGCATAAGAAGCTTGAGGGCAAGCATACATTGTTGTGTATTACAAACATGAAAATAGGTTTTTACTCAACTATACAGAAATACACCTCTTATGGATACTCAGTTTATAAGTATTGTACTAGTTGCTTATAATCAGGCAACAGACTAATAAAACAAACATCTAAGGCTCTATTTTCCAGGTGGCCTGGGGTGACCCTTTCTTTTTCTCACAGATATTACCAGGAAATAAAACCAAACGAAACCTTACCCATTTAACTTTTTATCTCTAGAAGTTTGAAAATTGAACAGAGAACCATTACATCTTGATAGCTGTACATTATCTGTATACAGATGTATTATTAATATTTTATTCTTTTTTTCTTAGGAAAAAGCTAATTTCCATGATGTTCCTTGAAGTAAAGAATAGCTGAAATGGCAGCAAAATATTGACAGTGAACAGAAGGATTGGGTTTGGTATTGAATCAGAATTCAGATTTACACTTTATCATGTCAGAACCTTATCAGTAGTTCTCATAGTGGTTACTGATAATAAAGTAACACCCAGCAATCTGAAGTTATACTGGGAACCCATTTTATTAGGAACTCTAAAAACATATAACAGAGAGTCCCTGACCCGTATTTGCACTATAAATAGGTATGACTGAACATGGAAAACAAATGATAAAATAAAATGTAAAAGAAAATAAATAATTCCCAAATGCTACACAACACAACTCTTATGGAACAGAAAACAGTTCCTGAATTCTGATTCACTGTACAACCTATACCTTTTGTGGCACAGACTTCATGAGATTATTATCCTATGTAATCTTCTTATGTTTCAGAGTGTGGCTGCATTTGACTGAGAGGCAAAATAAGGAAGCTGAAGCTTTACCTTGTCTATGCCTTCAGAGTGTGCAAAGCCTTGTACAGGACAAAAGCTGTTTATTGCAGCTCAGGGAAAAGAAAAGATGGTGGAAGGCACCAAAATTTGCATCATAGATCATAGTCAGCAAAGATTATTTACTTAGGGTTATACTACAACTGAATGTAATGATGACATGAATTATGTCCCCTGACAAGGGAGATACTTTTCTGTATTTTTACCATTCATACTGGTACATCATCTGCAAAAGAATATTTCAGAGGGACTGATATAGAACATTACATATATATACATATACATATTTCTAAAATGTTATGTTTTTACCAAAAAAAATATATCATTGTGATCTATATTTTAACCTTGTATGTACTCAAGACCCTACTTGAAAATAAGTAATACATTTTCTTACTAGTTTAATTTCTTTTCCTTTTTTTAACTGACTGGGGGTTGTGAGTGTTCTTATTCTCTGTGATTTTCTTGTTCTCCCTTAAACTTTAAATTTTTCTTGGATCATGACCACATTTTGATTTTATCTCTCCCTGTCTATTTTTTCCCCCACTTTGTTATCTTGTTCTCCTTAACTGTTTTGTTTTGTTTTGTTTTGTTTTGTTTTGTTTTGTTTTGTTTTGTTTTAAACATCAGATCTGACTTAGCCAGCTTTGCCTCTTGCATAGTATTGCAGCTCATTGTACTTTGCTTTGGCAGGGTGGGTCAAATCTATCTCACTCTGTTCACATGATTTATTCCAATTACCTTTGCCTTTCTTTTCCATTCTGTTGCCCACTGTTACAATGACCTCCTCATATTGTGTTGTTAAGATGCTTTGGGGAGGTCTGTCAATAATATCAGGATAGTGGCTGCAAGGTGTTATAAAAGAAAACCTACAGGTAAGTGAGCCTTCTATTTTTGTTATGTATTCAAGTGGACTCTTTCTAAATTCAGGCATTAAAGTTAGATGCTTACAAAAGAGTCAAGACTTCTCATTTCAAAATGACCACCTGCTTTATTGATTTTTTCATCAGTCTAGTCAGTAAATGTTTTAGGTTCATATATTTTTTCTTACAAGACATATCATATTTTGGAGACATCTTTTTCTCGCTGTCTTTGATTTTTCTGTACCATCCCCTCCAGCTTGAAACAGATTTATCAATAACATTGTCCCTACAAGAGTTTCTAATAATCTCTTTTTCAGAAACTCAAAGAATCTGTTCTCCAGACATAGACACACACTCGATTTTTTATCTTTTGCAATCCACTTTGTCTGGGTAGCTTCTCTTCTTAGAATTCTTGGTATGTTGTTCATCTTCTGTTTTGATGATTACCCTTTGATTACACCTTCTAGGGACCCTTTTTCCATTCACCTTCTCTCAAGGTGTTGACTGAAGAGTTTTGTCCCTGTTCTTCCATTTCAAAACACATTATTTCATCCTTCCAGTGTTACAATCTTCTGTGCCAACAAGTCTCTATTATACTGCTTTAGCTTTCACCATCTAGTCTGTCCAGTATTCTGTTTCTCCCTGCCCGTGATGTATCCTTGGGGAAATCCTGCTGCTACTCTGCTCTTTTATCTTGAATCTTGCTTCCAAAATCTTCTTACTTGCCACTTTTCTATCATTTCACACAAATAATCAGTCACCTTGTCATTCTCCTCACAATCTTATGGTTATCTTTTGCTATCTGCTTTTCTTTCCCTAAGCCTTCCCAGATCTCATTATTTCATCCTTAGTAATGTTTTGAAATCCCATTTCTTACATCAGTTTCAAACTGTAAAAATCCTGGAACATACATTGGTCTCTCCCTCATGCTCTGACTATTTTCTGTTCTAACTCTGTACCATTCCTTTCTCCCAGTTATCCAATGTGCAACCAAGATAAAACTATTTTGAACTTATTGCTTGGCCATGTAAGCCTCTAATCTTGTTTTCAATATCTTTCACTCACTCCTATTTTTTAGCACAAAATTCATATTATTGAGCTCTATTTTTCTACTATTCTACTATTTCTACTACTCTATTTTTCTAACGTACATAATTAAAAATGTATAACAGGTATGACAGAAATCTGAACATTCCAGTAGAATTATAGTTCTGCTGAGAATTCATTAGGGGAAGTGCAGAAAGTTCACACCAGAGCATTCATGACATGTTACCCATGTCAGGATGGGCCTGAGCCCATGGTCATGTTCATAGACACAACATCTGAGTATTGTCAGAACTCAGTTTGATCATTATACAGATATCAAATCAAATTTTAACAATGCTTGTTCTTGCTTTTTTTTTTTTTTTTAAGAATATATATTTATCTGATGTATTTGATACCTGCTCCATATTCTCAAAATAGAGTTCTCAATTAGATTTAACTGTACATTGTTTAAGATAATAGCCCTGTGATAATTTTAGCTAAATGTAATGTTCTGTAGAACATTATTGAAGAGTATGATAGTGTCTATCTGAAATGTTACTGTCTTGTTGGAGCTTACAGCATCCTCCCATTCCTTTAGATTTGAGGGACACAGACAAGATTTGTAGGTAGCTGCATAGGTTATACATATTTTAAATCACTGTTTGGGGGTAACCTTATTATACTGGATATGATGCATGAAAAAAAAATATAAAAAAAAAGAGGCACTTGTCAGTTGAAAGAAACCATATGATGGATTCAGTAGCTAATACGGAAGACAAGGTATATACATAAAAAAAAAAAATGTCAGAGAACAGACATAAATCTAAAAGAAACACCCTCTTGTCCATCAATAAAGAAAGAAAAAATCTTTCCTATAATAATAAACCAAACATATTCCACTGAGATATGGGAAATGTTATTTCTCAATAATAGATTTGGTATTCTCTCAGTAGCGGAATATATGGCAACTTACAGTGAGACAGAAAGGTTTAGAACAATCTTTGTATGTGCATATGCTAAGGGACTGAGTATCTTGAGAGGTGTTTGTTTGTTTGTTTTGTTTTTCCCTTTAATTCTGTGTAGTAGCTATTAGTGCTGAACAGAATGCATTCAGATTAAAAAAAAAAAAAAAAAAAAAAAAAAAAACATGAATCTTGGAAAACTATGAAGGAAACATTAAAAAATGTTGAGAATGAGCTACTAATAAATAGATTACAACCAGTGAAAATAATAAAAGGGATTTACATATATGTTTAAAAAATGCACAATGGATAGTTAAGAAACAGCTGCTGAATTATTTTTTCTTTAACTGTAACATTGTCTATTCCAATAAAACACTCCAATCATGTTCTTTTCCAGTAATAGTACAGCCATTAAGACTGGGATAAACAATAGCTATCTTGTAACAATTCTCATTTTGAAGGATTCTGAAATATATTGTGAACATAATCCAATATAATGTAAAGTGAAGACCTCAATCATGAAGACAGAGTTTAAAGGGGAAAAAAGATATGGCATCCAAATGAATTTTCAGAGGCCATTATTAAGGAGACAGAAAGAAAAAAAAAAAAAAAAAAAAAAAAAAAAAAAAAAAAGAGCTGGATTTTGTGTCAAAAACTCAAGTTAACAGTACTACTCCTTTCAAGACGGTCAACGTGTTTCATAGGATCATAGAATCGTAGAAACATTCAGGTTGGAAAAGACCTCTAAGATCATTCAGTCCAACTTTTAACCTAGTACTAAATTCCACCACTATACCATGCTACTAAGTTCTAAATCTATATGTTTCTTGAAGACCTTGAGGGATGGTGACTCAACCACTTCCCTGGGCAGCCTATTCCAATACCACACAACCCTTTCAGTAAAACCTCCCCTGGTGAACCTGCCATCATTTCCCATCATCTTATCATTTGGTGCTTCTGAGAAGAGCCCAATCCCCATTTCATTACAACCTCCTTTATGGTAATTGTACACCATGGTAAGGCCTCCCTGAGCCTCCTTTTCTCTAGGCTAAACAACCCCAGCTCCCTCAGACATTGCTCCTAAGACTTGTTCTCTAGACCCTTCACCAGCTTTGTTGCCTTTCTCTGGACATGCTCCAGCACCTCGATGTTATTCATGTAGTGAGAGACCCAAAACTGAACACAGTATTCGAGGTGCAGCCTCACCAGTGCTGAGTAGAGAGGGACAATCGCTTCCACTATTTCTGATACAAGCCAGGATGCTGTGGCCTTCCGGGCCACCTGAGCACACTGTTGGCTCATATTCAGCCGGCTATCAATCAATACCCCCAGGTCCCCTTCCGCCAGGCAGCTTTCCAGCCACTCTGCCCCAAGCCTGCAGCATTGCATGGGATCATTGTGCCCCAAGTGCAGGACCCGGCACTTAGCCTTGCTGAACTTCATACAGTGGTCTCAGCCCATCTATCCAGCCTATCCAGATCCCTCTGCAGAGCCTTCCCACCCTTGAGCAGATCAACACCCTGCAAAGCTACTGAGGGTGCACTTGATCCCCTCATCCAGATCATTGATAAAGATATTGAAGAGAACTGGTCCCAGTACTGAGCCCTGGGGGACACCACTAGTAATCAGCCTCCAGCTGGATTTAGCTTCATTTACCATGACTCTTTGGGCCCGGCTACCCAGCCAGTTCTTAACCCAACAAAGCGTACACCTTACCAAGTCTTCAGTAGCCAGCTTCTTCAGGAGAGTGCTGTGGGAAACAGTGTCAAAAGCCTTACTAAAGTCTAGGTAGACCACATCCACAGCCTTTTGCTCATCCACTGAGTGTGTTACCTTGTCGTAGAAGGAGATCAGGTTCATCAAGCAAGACCTGCCTTTGATAAACTCATGCTGACTGGGCCTGATCATCTGGTTGTCCTCTAAGTGTTACATGATGGCATTCAAGATAATCTGCTCTGTGAGCTTCCCCAGCACCGAGGTCAGACCTGACAGGTTTGTAGTTTCCCAGATCCTCCCTTTGGCCCTTCTTGTAGATGGGCGTCACATTTGCTAGCTGCCAATCGCCTGGGACCTCCCCTGATAGCCAGGACTGCTGGTAAATGATGGAAAGCAACTTGGTCAGCACTTCCATCAGCTCATTTTAGTTATGATCAATGTAACTGATTGGCCTAAAAGGTCTAAAAAGTTTGTTTGTTCTGGTTATTATCATATTTTTATTCTGATAAAATTTTCCTTGCGGGCTATAATCAACTAAAGCAGCAACAGGGTCTGTGCTTAACAGCTCCAACAGCAATGGTGGTGCTGTCTCCTCTCCCATCATGTCATGGTTTTCAATGATTCCATAGAACTACAGAAACAGAATTGTCACAGAAACATAAATATAAATTCACTTTGTCAAACTGCCAAAGATTTCACTGCTAGGATATTTTCTTGTTAAAGCCAGTTAGGTATTAAATGTCCTAATCAATGGAACACTTTCTACTTTCTATAGGGAAGCTACAGGAAGATGTTAGAAATGTTCCTTATATGCAGATGATTATTTTTTTTTCTGTAGTACATTTTACCTGTACTGCCTCAGAGGGAACTATAATGAGGGGAGGGAAGGGGAGGGGAAGGAAGGGGAGGGGAGGGGATGGGGAGGGCAGGGAAGGGCGGGGATGGGAGGGGAGGGGAGGGGAGGGGAGGGGATGAATAAAAAATAAAAAGCAAATGATGTGAAGGCAGTCACTCACCACATCCCAAAAGCAGACCAATGCCGAGCCAGTCTCTGAGCAATGGCAACCTTCCCAAATAAAACCCTCCCTTTCATTTTATTGCTGTGCAAGATGTTATATGGCATGGAACATCCCTTTGGTGAGTTTGGGTCATCTTTTCTGGTTGTGTGCTACCTCCTGCATGCCCCTAGTCTACTTAGTGGAAGGGCAGACTTTGAAAAATAGAAAGGCCTTGAAGCTGTGCAAGCACTGTTCAGCAATAGCTAAAACACTCCTATGCTATCAACAGTGTAGCTACAAATGCAAAACACAGCGCCATATGGACTGCTAGGAAGAGAATTAACTCCATTCCATCCAGACCCAGAACAAAAGGTCACCCAAAAAAGTATACCCTCTACTACGTAAAGAATAAAGTTGGAAACTTCGTATAATGGAGCAGGTAGGGTAAATAGTAAGTGGAGTCTTACTTAGAAAGTTTTCAGGTGCATTGATCAAGAACTTCAGCAAATGTGAGAAAAAATGAAACTTGCTGTATATATGTTTATTCTAAATTTTTATTGTCCTGAGGGGCCATCAGGTCAAGAAGACGAGAGGGTAATCTCCAAGTATAACAAAACTTATTTAGCCATACTTTACTGGATAATTTTCAAGCAGCTTTAGGGTTGCTTTAAACCTTTGGAGTTACACAAATTACATTAATTGCAGCTGCTTATAAGGACTGAAATCTCTGAATATTTTCAATTTTTCTGTTTTGGAAAAGAAAGAGCTTTAGGCTCCAAGAAGAGATTTTATCACTATGTGTTCATGATCAATTCACACTATGAGGACATCCAGAAGCCTTAGCCATGACACCACAGGTAAATGTAAACAGTACTGCAATCAATATTTCAATGTGTAGGCCATAGCTGTTTCAATTTTATAAGCCTGTGCACTACAGGTATCTTTAAATCAGTTAAGCATTTAGCAGAAAGCTGATGTTCCAGTTTTAGTATCAATTCAGTGTTTATGTAGGTTCCATTTACAGGGTACCACAGCAGTTGAGTTCTGTACAAACCAAAGTTTATGTACTGATGCAAACATCTGGGAGAACTCCAAGGTATATGTCTTAAGAATGTATCTAAGAAGGTTCTACAAGCAGATGAAGAAAGAGCTGTAAGTCTGGCTAATGGATAGGATATCTTAGGAATAATACTGTGACCTAATTTGTTAATTAAAAAAAAAAAAAAAAAAAAAAAGAGTCAAAAGTATTATTAAGATAAGACTCAATTCCTGGCATCAAGCAATAGATCCATACAGAGCCATGGTCCATAGAGCCATAGATCCATATCATACAGCCATGATATTTGTCATTGCAGTGACAATGTAGACTCCTGAAACAAAACAGAGTAATTTTCCTATATTAAATCAGAAATGCTAGGTAGTAGTCACATAATTAAGCCACCAAGTTAGGCTTCTTCATTATTATCAGTTGTAAGAGACAAGCTTTTCTGAAACACAAGCAGTAAAGCAAAGAACAAGAAACCTTTGGAGCTCCTAATTATTCTGTGAAGGAGTTAGCTCTCTTCATTAAGGATGTCTGATTTACATTGACTAAGTTAAATGCTGAAGTTAGGTGATTTAAACACTCCCACTTGATCAGTTCAGAACAGGATTCACAACAGGATTGCACTAAACTGTCTAACCGGATGTCCATGAGAGGTTTTAGCTTAAATACTAGTGCTCTTGAGACCTGATCCCCAGAACTTTGAGCTCATCTCTGTCAGAGAAAGATTCTGTGCTGACATCTTCTGCTGAGGTGAGCTTTATTTTGAAAATTTGGACAACAGTTAATTGAGGCAATACTCTAGACAACATTCTCTCAACACAGGAGAGTTCAATTTAGAGTAATCGTCAACATAAGACAAAATTACACATCTTGTGTCAGAAAAGTGCCCTAGTCAGCTGGATGTTGCCTTTTCAGGGGCACTCTTCTTGCAGAAACTATAACACTTTGCAAAAAGAATGAATAGGATTCATGGGTGCATGTTCTTTTACTTAAAAGTAATTATAAGGAAGAAATATAATCTGTGCAAGTCACTTAGTTCTTCCAACAGCATTAGCAACACATGGATGTTGTATCATAAAAATAATACAAAGAGTCCTTAAAGGCTGTATGGATTCTGTTTTTGTATGTCTTTCACTGTTGACAGCCTTTCACGTAAGTGTTTTAGAAACGATTGCACATACATGCTTTGGCATTCTTTTCCCTATGGCTGTATCAGCAGAACCAAATCCAGCTCCTAGGCCTTTTGATACATGGATTAACTCATTTCACCATCACCCTTTCTGGGGCATGAATGAACAGTTTTGCCTAATCATGCCAGCCAAAGCTGAGACACGGTCCATTCAGCTAGTAGTGACAACCCTCAGACAACAAGCTTGCACCTGCTATGATTCTTAACTTAAAGGATGGCTCTGTTTCAGTGCATTTTTTTTTCCAAGTGTTGCCGTGGGGAGCTGTGGCTTCAATGAAATCATTGTTTCCATCATTAACTGCTTGAATAATTCATTGCTTAGCAGAAAACAACCCTTTTTGCTTTCTGCTTTTTTACCCTTGTATGTACACTTCAAAAATAAGTAAATGAGTAATGCAGTGACTATTTTGAGAAAGACTTTGCTTACCCAGAAAAAAAAAAAAAAAAAAAAAAAAAAAAAAAAAAGGACAAGCTGGAGTTTAAGAGAAAATAAATTTTGTCTTTTCAATATTATGCACGCACCCTGAAGTATGTTTCAAAGTAACTGCTTTGACTACAAATAAATACAGCTACCAATAACAGAGCTGAATCTTTAATGCATAATTATGACCATAATTAGTAAGTAATTAATTTGTGAATAATGTCACAATTTCATTATAAAAATAGAAAGAAATATTCTAAGCTTGAGAAGTTGAAGATACAGATTAATATCAGAACTAGAACTGCCACAGAGATAAACTGTGTTCCTAGCGTGCACTAGTAAACAGTAGGGGTGTAATAGAGGAAATCATTCAGTTCAGCATCTGCTTCATCTATTTCCTTTGAGTTATGAATCATATGTTGCGGGAATTGTTCAGTATCTAACCAAATATATATATTTCCTAAATCCACCCTTAGGCTATTTCAAGGTTTCCAAATTATATTCTGAAGTGACATTTACATCTTCTTTTTCTTTGATTCCATTTTGTTTTAAGTATTTTTTGGTAATAAATTTAAATAATAGGAATTCCATCAACTCAGTAATGCATCCGACCTTACGGATAATAGGATAATTGACAAGATCTAGCTACTGCTAAGACATAATATAGATAAGATAAGGTAAGATAAGGTAAGGTAAGGTAAGGTAAGGTAAGGTAAGGTAAGGTAAGATAAGATAAGATAAGATAAGATAAGATAAGATAAGATAAGATAAGATAAGATAAGATAAGATACATCTTATTTCATATGATAGTAAAATATACTGATGGTCTAATTGTTTTTAACTTGGAGCAGAGCTGGTATTTAATCAGTTAGCATAGTTTCCTATATCATTCTAGAAACTTGTTAGCAACAGCTTGTGTAAGCTAAAAAGACAAAAAAAAAAAGCTTCTTTTACATGCCTCTCCATAATATGAACTGATAAAAATTAAAAACATGAACTGATAAAAATTAAAGTATGTTTTCTGTGAATAAAGCCAGTGCAGAATATGTAACATAGTATAATGTATGCAACATAGTAGTAAATAAATGGAAATGCAGAGAGAATAATAATAAAAGAATAAAAATAAGTTGAACCAATGTAACCAAATTTTAGTCAGCATGGTTGTATGCAAGGAGGGAACCTGAGGATTATAATGGCTACCTATAAACCTGTAAGAGGTTAAACTGCTGTTCTGAGGCTAAAAGTACTGAAGCTGTCATACAGGAATCATAGAACAAGATTCTGATTCTTTCTTTAGACAGTAGGATTTTTACAATTGCTTTCAGAGGGCCCAAGATTTCAGTCAATGCATTTGCAAGTACATGTGTGTATAAATAAATGTAAATATATTCACACAAGAGAACATGTAAGAAACTGAATGCAAGGTAATAAAGAATATATTGTTAATACTAATACATTAACAGTCCTTGGGCGATGAAAACTAAGATTAACTATGGGAATGAGTTGAGAGAATTGGGGTCCAACACATTTTTGTACGATTCATTTTAATGGAGTTCTTGTATTACTAATGCAAGTAAAAGTGCCAAACAGAGTTTTTAATAGAGCTTCTGCATAAATTATGCTTGTTTGATATTCATAAAAATCTCTTTCTCTCCATACATAAGCAGGAATGTCTCCTTTATAGATCCCAGAAGCATAAAACTGCTGAAAGTGGGGGTAAAGTGAGATAAAAAATGGTGAAAAAATACTTTCAAAAAGAGGTTCAGTTTTAAGGCACTGGAAACTTCCATAACATTATTTGTACATGATGTGGAATTTTTCATTTTACTTTTTTTACAATTGTTTTTAGAAATCTGCACAGCATTTCCTTTGCTTCAAGTAACTTTCAAAATGACCAAAATGATTCAGACTCAAGGGGATAGATCATCTAATTTGCTGTACCCACTTGGCACTATCCAACACATTGTAGCAGACTATAATTTAATTTGGAATTTGGAAAAACTGCATTATTTTTCTGTGACAGAGCAAATAACAGGCATATTAAGATAATTTTGAAAAAAAAAAATCCTATAGCACAATGTCAAGAAAAAAAAATCAAAAAGGAGAATAAATAAATATTTGCACAAGGGCAGGTAAGTATGTGTGTATTTTAATAGACATATATGTGCAAGTGTACAATCCTTTTTAAAAGATTATTCTTAGCCTAGAATGTTAAGAGTTTGTAATAATTTTTAAAATACTATATTTTCTATATTTTTTTTTCTTTTTGTCATCTATTGCAGAACATCTATAAATATTTCTTAAGAGGGAACTTTTAATGCCATGTCTCAAGTTTTAAATACCTCAGGAAACACAGCATTTCATTTTGGAAGTCTGTTGATGCTTTGTTTAACGGACCCTCATAGCTGGAATCCTGAGATCTATCACAAGTGAAATTAAAGATTAGTCATAGTAATAACAAACTTGCTAACACAGTGATGCTAGTGACGCACTAAGATATGTAGTTAAAGTTTTAATTATGGTAGTCATTATTTGGATGAATTACAAATCCTAAGATCATCCTTATTGACAAATCCTTTCCTTTTGTGCTTTTAAAAGGCTATGGCAGTGCGATGCACTATCTCTGCTGCTTTAAGATTCTGCCCTGCCACAACATAATTTCAATTTTTATATGCTTCTTCTACTTTTCTCAGTGCACTTGCTAAAGTGTGGAAGTACTGCATTAAAAATAAAATGCTCTGTATGGTAGACGAGAGACATGAGGGACTAGAAAGGGAGAAGAAGAATTAGAAGGGTTTTGGTCGCCTACTCAGCATTAGGAGACTCTACCTTTCTTAATTTATTGTGACTTGCTTGGTAAAGCTGGGGAGAGTTTCCTATGCCTTTAATGAATGTCAGTCTGCGTGCCCAGTTTCCTTAGGTGTGTTTATTCAGATTAGAGTTTCTTTCATGCAGGGGCTGTCGCATAGTGTCCTTGGACCGTGCCTGGCACTTTCATCCAAGTGCTTAAACACACTCCCAGGCTCCACAGTGAAACAAAACCTGATGGGCGGCAACAGTGCTGCCAGGACATGTCAACAGTGTATTTTTAAGGTCTCATACAAGGAATAGGTTTTGAAAGGTATTTATTAAAGGAAATGTCATGTGGTATTATTTTTCCATTGCCAGGAACTTGTCACCAGTGCAGGGCCTAGGGAGCAGGTGAATATTATGCAGTCTGTTCGTCCCCAAGCATGGACAAAACTAACCTTGGTCATCACTACCTAGCAAACAGTAGGCCTTTTTCTATACTCATTATTTACTGGGCCAGGGAAAAACGTAACTTTAAATAATAGTGAGTAACTGTCAAACTGCAACTGGGAACCAATTTTAAAAAAAAAAAAAAAGGGAGCCAGGAGAGGCCAGGGCAGGGGCCTCCCCCCACAGTCAGAAGCTCCCTCCGAGTCCTGGCCCTCGGCCTCAGCCCTGCCCTGGCTGCCCGGCCTGCTGCAGCACCTGCCTCATCGCCACCACACCTGGACATGTGAGTATCATCAGGCAGCAGTGACAATATATTCGTTTTGTAAGCAGTACTAATGTCCTAATAGCCACCTGATGTGACAAAAAGCGACTATAAGCAGCATCAATGGGGCCGCCAAAGAGAGAAGGGGCCTCTCCATGGCACAGAGAGTGGCAGTGCTCTGGGGAGTTGCCCTGCTCTTTTCCCAAGCTCTGGGATTGTCATTCAGCATTGGCTGCCCTCCATCAGGTCCTTGTAGGTTAATACACTGTTTCCATTCATGCTAACATTAAGATGTTTTGACCCAGGAGGAGAGGAGACTCCTGTACAAGTGGCAGAACAATCAGAGATGGGGTTGTCTTTGTTATTCCTACATGATTGTTTGTTTGGAGCTGGAGTGTTCTGCAGAAGGAAGAAAAAGTGCCAAAATTGCAAACAGAAACTGTTTTGCTGCTCACCCTCTTTCTGCGTAATTTTTCATGCCAAGTCCTTGCTGCTTATTTTCTACTTAATTTCTCCATGAATATATATATATATATATATATATGTAATAAAATAAATAAAAAGATACACAGTACACACTCTCAGGAGTATTTTAGAAAAAGTCAGCTTGATAGTATTTAATGCAATGGATTTCTAGGAGTGTCTCATTAGAAAGAGCAATACTAATTTTATATTAAAAATGAATTTACTGATGTTTGACTTAAAATTCAGGGTAAATACATTTTCAGATTTTTCCCTTGAGGCATGGGAGAAGTTAAAACGTTACCGAGCAAATTTGGTATGATCCTACTTACTGCCTTCTACTTACTATAGCCTGAAGTTTGAGTTGTTATGAAATTATTATGTGGTTTTCAATTATCAGTGCCATCTCTCTCTCTCCCTCTCTCTCTCTCTTTTTTCTTTCTTTCTTTCTTTTTTTTTTTTTTCTTCCTAACTGAAAGCTCACTTTCAGCTTTATTTTGGGACACTCAAGATGAAAAGATAAAATAAAGAAAACTGAGTGGGTTATTTTAAATGTAGAAAATAGTTGGATTCCTTGTTTTTAGTTATTTATTAGATAGTGACAAATAGTAAGAATGGGGGAAGCATTTTTAGTTAGGATGGTGTGACCATCAGTTTCCTACACATGAATGTCTGGTACATTTCAGGCAAGCTAGCTTATCCTTCTACACTTGCCGCTCCTCCTCCTGAAAGCCACTGGTCTTCCATAGGTCCTACGTAACATCTGCCAGACAGTATGAATGTCTCAGTTATCCCAATATCTTTGAAATACACTAAGACACAAGTCACAAGTCATAAGTAAGACAAGCAAATTCCATTTTTGGTTTTAATTCTATGAAGAGGAAGAAAGGAAAAGAAGGTTGGATTTATTGAATGTTTATTGAAGTGTATGGTATAATAGTTAAGATCCTTAAAGAAAGTGATCATAAGGAGGATTAGAGAAAATATTTATTATATCTGTATAAAAAAGTCACTCTTGTTGTTGGCGCTTACATTTTTATCGTAGTAATGTTTGCCAGTCTCCTAGTTATGAAAACTTTTAAAAGCCAAAGTCTTACTTACATCCCTTTTTACAAGTTGAAAATTATAGTGCAACTTATTTTACAGTGATAAAGCACATTCAACTTCACAAGCTGTTTTAACCATTCTCAATACATTTAAGTTTTGCATAGATTTTGATATTCGTATTGACTTCTCAAGCAGCACTTCATTCTCTACCATAATTGTTGCTGTCTTGTCATTGTCGTAAACCTGGAAAACCCTATGTCCAAAGGACACCTGGTTGTTACCTCAGCATGTTGCTGCTCTAATCCCCTTTTTTACGTAATATGCTGAAAATGCTTCCTGCAAGAAGTTTCATGTGGCATAAAAGCAACAGTTAATCCCACAAGTATTGTAGTCTGAGCTCACAAAAGACTTTCATTTCTGTGAACTTTCATCTTCAGATTTCGTGGGCTTAGCTCTGTTTTACCATTAACCCGCTCTTCCTTTTGTCTGAGTTTTTATATGCATTCAGGTCAACTCTGTTTTTCCTAAAAGTTTTGACTAAATTCAGAAACTCATTCTCAAACTGCTAGTTACATTCAGGTGGAATTGGTTCATGTCCTTACTGGACATGCTAATCCCAAATTCAGCGCAGCAACATATGGAATTGTTCTAGACTCCATATTCTTGCAATCAGCTTGTAAATGCCCTGGGTACATTTCCTAGCATGCAGTCTCCATTTGCCTGAAAATGCCTTCAGCAGAATCTCACACTGGAAAATCCGTAACTTTTGGTCCGGACCCCACATCCCTAGCCCCCATGTCAGCCCCTGGGGGCTATGCTACCCTGCCCAGGCCCCAGCCCCATGGAAGCCCCAGGGACACCTGCCTCTGCCCCATTGAGGCCGCAGTAGGGCTGGGTTCCAGCTCCCCACAGCCCTGCCTTGCCCACCCATGTCCCCCACCCAGCTGGGCCCACCCACAGGCCCATGGCCTGGCCTTGCCGTGGCCCTAGCCCCAGGCTCTGCCCAGTTATCCCCGGGGCTGCCCCGTTGCCCCCAGTGCCCTGCCCCTAAGTGGGTCACTGGGAGAGGCCCTGCCTGCCATGACCTGCCTGGCCCATTTAGCTCCCCGCCCCAGGGAGCTGCTGGACCCCAACGTGCTCTAACATGTATTTACTGTACTTTCATTTGTCTAAAGCTGACTTTTCACAAATGTCATGATTTTTTTTTCCACCTTTTATATTTATCTTCATATTTATTTGTGGCCACAGGCTCTCCTTTTATGTTTTTGATTCCCCTGTAAAACACAGCATCCTCGGAAGTAAACATAAATGTTACTATGTTTTAAAATTCAGTATCAACTCTTTCTTTCCAATCAGCTACAACAAACCTAAAAAATTCCATTTTATCCTTAACTTTCCAGATCATACTGCTTCTAAATAGGAATTAATTCCATATTATTATTCACAATTCAACTCAGCTTTCCCTGTGTACTGTGATTTCTTTCTCACATTTTACAGAATCTTCATAGGTAATATTTATCTGCACACTAGTGTTCAAACATTTGTATATGACTTTAGTGGTCTCCAAAGAAAGGTCCATTGGTTTTGCTTTTGCTGATAAGTCTACAGAGCATTTCTCTTGATCACTTTTTCCCTCTTTTCTCATGCAATTCATCAGAATGAATTGCTTTTCCTTCCACTGCCGTGATTATCAGATCTTTCAAAGGAGGTATGTTTATGTCGTTGTTTCAGTGCTTTCCAAATGCTCCTTGCATTTCTGCAAAGTTTTAATAGATCATGACCTTTTTTTTCTCTGTACTTTTTTGCACTTTGCAGAGTATTTTGACTTACTTTGTGCCTTTTCTTCTCTTGTGGATCAGTCTAAATTCAGTAACACATCTTCCAAGCGTTTATTTTCTGACCTGGTTTTTGGCCTTCTGTTTCTGGCCAGAAAAGAAAGGACTATGAGACTGTTCCCACTCTGATAAACAAGAAGGGAGAACTGGTAATGTCAGACATGGAGAAGGCTGAGGTACTCAACAAATTTTTTGCCTCAATCTTCACTGCCACTTAGGCTTCCCATGTCTCTTGGGCCCCTGAACCTCTAGGTGAGGGATGGGAGAACAAAGTCCCTTCCACT
The DNA here is from genome assembly GCF_009769625.2 of Cygnus olor. Lineage (NCBI taxonomy): Eukaryota > Metazoa > Chordata > Aves > Anseriformes > Anatidae > Cygnus > Cygnus olor. Next base: position 76,692,001 of record NC_049170.1, read on the forward strand.
GTAAGCGAAGAGGAGGTTCAAAGCCACCTGATGAAACTGAACAGGTACAAGTTTATGGGGCCCACTGACATGCATCCCAGAGTCCTGAGGGAAGTGGATGATGGAGTTGCCAAGCCACTTTCCATCACATTTGAAAAATCATGGCAATCAGGTGAAGTCTTCCGGTGACTGGAAAAATGGAAAATTCACTCCTATTTTTACAAAGGGTAGAAGGGAGTACCTGGGGAACTACAGACCAGGGAGCCTCTGTGCCTGTCAAGATCATGGACCAGATCCACCTGGAAGCAACTTTAAGGCACATGCAACACAAGGATGTGATCTGATACAGCCATCATGGCTTCACCAAGGGCAAATTGTGCTTGACCAACCTGGTGGCCTTCTGTGATGGAGTGACTGCATCAGTTGATAAGGGGAGACCAACTGATATCATCTACCTGGACTTTTTTGTAAGGTCTTTGACACAGTCCCACGTGACATCCTGGTCGACAGATTGGAGAGATATGGATCTGAAGGGTGGACCATTCAGTGGATAAGGAATTGGCTTGAAGGTCTCACCCAGAGAGTTTTGGTTGATGGCTCTATGTCCAGGTGGAGGCTGGTAACAAGTAGTGTCCCTCAGGGGTCTGTCTACTGTTTAATATCTCTATCAATGACATAGACAATGGGATCGAGTGCACCCTCAGCAAGTTTGCAGATTACACTAATCTGAGAGGTGCAGTTGATACAACAGAAGGAAGGGATGCCATCCAAAGGGACCTGGACAAGCTTGAGAAGCGGGCCCATGTGAACCTAATGAGGTTCAACAAGTCGAAGTGCAAGGTGCTGCACCTGGGTCAGGGCAATCCCACACATGAGGACAGACTGGGAGAAGAACTCATTGAGAGCAGCCCTGCAGAGAAAGACTTGGTAGTTCTAAGAGATCAAAAGCTTGACATGAGCTAGCAGTGCAAGCTTGCAGCCCAGAAGGCCAACTACATCCTGGGCTGCATCAAAAGAGGGGTGTTCAGCAGGTCGAGGGAGGTGATTGTCTCCCTCTACTCTGCCCTTTTGAGGCCCAATTTGGAGTGCTGCGTCCAGGTCTGGTGTCCCTAGCACAAGAAGGATGTTGATCTTCTAGAGTGGGTCCAGAGGAGGGCTACAAAGATGATCTGAGGACTGGAGCACATCTTCTGTGAAGAAAGACTGAGAGAGATGGCGATGTTCAGCCTGAAGAAAGGAAGGCTCAGGGATGACCTTATTGCAACTTTTCATAAACTTTTCACTTTTGATAAACTGCTTATGACACTGCAGATTCTCCCAATACAGAAAATTTAAATAATCAAGTTGGAACATTCAGCTGTGAATTTTCTTTAATCAGTTCACTCTTCTGCTAAAGAGATGTACAAAATTCTAGCTAGTCCTAGTGTCTCCAGTAAGGAATGTAAAAGCATTTTGTAGGCAACTAGTGTTATGGTTTATCTGTTGTATTGCTGTGATTGATTTTGACTATATAGTTCAGTGATTGCTGGTTAATTACATGTTATTAGTAAATCAATAAATGGCTTTCAACCTGACTTGGTTTAAACAACATGCACAAAGCAGTATTTTCCCTGTGACACCCAACCACCCACAAGTGTTGAATTAGAGTTGTTGCCTATTCTGTTCAGTACTTTTTATAGACCTGCTGTGCATGACTTTGTCTTACTTTTTTAACCTAATAGTACTATCTTCTGTAGCAGTCAGTTACTGATCCAAAGCTACTCATTACTCTAAAGCAAAACAAAACAAAACAAAACAAAAAAAAACACCCTTCCTCTTAACTGATTTAAATCAATTGCTCAGCAATTTTATTGAGATTTGCTAACAGCTCTGTACTCTCGTTGTCCATTGCACTCCTGATTTTGTCAGCCTCAGTCATATCTCCACTCAGCCTTCTCATTCACTGATTGAAGAATCTGAATCTTTTCAGTGTCTTCTTGTACGGCAACTGCTTTGTTCCTTTTCATAATTTTAATTGCCCTCTCTACCTTCTCCAGCCCTACTTACTGTGTTTTGTTAAACTCACGCCAAAAAATACATGTAAATATGAAATATAAGGTTCAGTTGGCAGGTAAATTTTGTGCTTTATTTTATGCAGTGAATCAACAGACTTGGAAAGTATCTTTCCCTTATCTAAGACAGAAACACATGTTCTCCTCTTGCTTGAGTTAATAAATGCTAAGTGAGTATGTGGAAGAAAATGAGAGGATTTGAGGGAAGAAAAAAAAAATGACCAGAAGTGCTATCTGTAAATAGAAAACAAGAAGTATGCAAAATGATAAAAGTCTGGAATTATAATTGTGTAAATACTCTCACCTTCAACTCTTAGAAGTTTCATAACTGTGTTGTTTATTTTAGAAGTTGTAAATTGATGTTTGTTTGTATTATGTTAGCCTAATTTGATTTATGTATAATTTCAAGATGACTAGCTAATAACTGGTGTCTTTGCGATTGTGATACTTAAAAATCATGTTTCTAGCACGTGCCCTGTGCTCCAATCTATTTTTCTAAGTTCTTGAAGGTGACAGGCTGTGCATCAGTGAGCCCGCTTTTTTAAATTTTTCAAGTAAAGAACAGGCAGAAAATGATGAGTAGCAACTAGGAAAGTTCTCTGGGATGAAGCAAAGTAGTAAGGAAAATAAAGCAGCTCCAAGGGTCATGATAAAAAGCTGTGTAAAAAAAGCTGTTTTGAATAAGATTTGCAGATTGAAAGGAACATTTTTGCTTGATGCCATTTGGTTCAGCCTGAAAAGAAGAATCCAAATCAGTGGAAGGTGTTTCTTCTCATTATTGTAGTTTCCTGTAGATGGGAGAGTTCTGTATGAGCAACAGTATCAAAATCATGGATGAAAATGGATGCATTTCTGTTTTCAGTTAACAACAAACAGAACATACAAGAAAAATTAGCCCTGCTTTCATGCTTTGAACTGAAGACTGACTGAGAGAATATTTAGACACTTACTGCTAAGCGCTGCTTCTGGAAATTGCCTCTGTAGTAGATACTGAAATTGCTTGATTACTGGATGGTAATTCCAAACACAGTTCTCCAGCCATGACTTCTTTTATTGGATAGCCTATGGCACGTTTTAATAGTCTTTTAATAGGATTCCCAGGCACACAAAAGCAATATTGAGGGTGATAGGCAGTGACTTGCCTGCAGCTTTTGATTCTATACTTCTTTGTGTTATGAAAAAGTTGTGACTTTTTCTTGGCTCTTCTTGTCTTGTTTATTTATTTATTTATGGACATGATCAGGACCATCTCAACTGTTTAGGAAAATTGGAAAACAAGAAGGGTAAATTATGCATACCGAGAGTAGCTGTCACATTTTGTGACAATTTATTATAAGATCTTGCCATTTCAATTTTGGTGGGTTGTCAGAAGTGGTTAGACAATGTTACAAGCCCAAACTCAATTACAGAAGGAATTTATGTAAAAAAGCAATTCTATTTTCTTTGCCAATGCTGTTGGCCACCAGCCAAACATTTTTCCTTTCACCTTTACCACAGAAGTATCACAGTACCTCTCCTGATCATCATCTTAGCATTGCTTTATTCTGGCAGAAGGCAGTTCTCTTTTGTATTTGAGGATGTGTCACTAACTCTGCAACGTTTGTCATCTGGAAAATGTTTGTCATTTGGAAAATCTTTGAAGATATAATTTTGCTGTCTGTGACAGCAGATAGAAGCTCTTTTTGACTTCTGAATAAGAGAGAAAGAGCCTGGAATATTCCTCAGGCTTACAAACCGCCTTCTAATGAATCAAATACTTTTGAAGCCACAGTGGTCAAATTATTTTTCATATGTAGTGTATTTGCCTAATTAAATCCAGGCTTAATTAAATATTGGGCTATATTTTGCTGTGTTGGACACATTGCTGATCTCAGTTTTATAAAGCATTTGAGCTCAATTAAGTATAGAATGCCTGACAACTGATAATGTCTATAAGATTATTGAGCTTATTTAGATTTTGTTGCTGGCAGCCTGATTTACAATGTCTGCCAAAAGAAAATCTTACGATCTTCTGAAATTGAGTAGCTGGTTTTTGAAAGTTCAGCATATTTGATCAATAGAAAAGCTAACAAGGTTAAAAAGTAATAAAAAGAATAGTATTTTGTTACCTGGTCTTCCTTCATTAAACTGACTGATTTCATGCTAAAGACTTAAAAGTCATCTTTCCTTAAATAATTTGTGCACATGTAGCTATACTTTTAAGTTCAGCTTTAGTTAATATGATTGAAAAGTATGTGGGTATATTAAAGTGAATGTACTGAAAAATGCTTAATCAATTCTGTTTCTTTTCTTCCTCCAAAAGATAGGTATCATTTTACTAAGGTACATATTCTATCATGTTGACTATTTGTTGATTTAAAACTTGACTGGATATTCTCTGCACAGTGATAGATAGACAACCTCAAAGATTTCTCTTTGTGAGTACATTTTTGTCACTAAATATTCATATACACTTCCTGATTTATTGAATGTCAATGGTTAGCATTTCATCAAGCATACTTTTTATGAAAGTATGTCCTGTGAAAATGTGTGTACTTTAGCTAAAAATACATTGCACTTTTATGATGATTACAATGATTGCTCTTGCAATGACATCAAAGTGCTTTACAAACATGAATTAAAGTTTACAAAACCTTTGTAGAACTGTTATGAATTATTATACATATTTTTAAAGTGATTAGTCTGAAGGACAAAGAGTGTAAGTTATTTGTCTAAGTTCAAGTGGGGTATCAATACAAATGACAGTCAAATCATCACTCAAGCATAATTAGTAGATCACCGTCCTTGAGTTCTCTTTATTAGAATGAAATACAATTCTGTTCTGAAAAGTGACTCCATAAAAACAAGTGCCATATTTATGAATCACTGCTTCTATGAATATTGATACAAAAATATTGCTGTAATAATAATTAATTGCTGACATTGAAAAACAAACAAACAAACACTTTTAAAAGCTTGCCTCTACAATGAAATAAAATTGAAATTAATATCATGGTTAACAACAATTTATTTATTTATTTGTTTGTTTATTTATTTATTTTGGTAGAGAGAACCATCTAAATGGGATGTCATGTATTCCAGCATTATGACTGAGCAGAACTTTCAACCTATTTTGCTATGAAGCTGAGTCAATTGAAACATACTATATCAAACTCAAGAGACAATAAAATATAATAAACAAAATCTGTAAAAAGATAAAAATGAAATGCATCTCCTCTTAAAGCAAAAGATTAAGTACAGCTGTTATTAAAGCAAATAAAGAATGTACCCTTCACAGGAGCTCTTCTGTCAAACTCTTTATCCATCCAGTCCTTATGAATTCAATCCATTAGGCAGAGGAAATATGTCTTTGTTCACTACTGGATCTTCTGAAGAGAAGAACTATTTAGATCCCTGTGAGACTTTCAAGGAGACCTCTGAAAGGAGGATGTTTACCACCTTCCAAGTTTTTATTGCTACAGGAGAGGAAAAATGGTCATTTTACTGTTAGCCCACTTGCCTATTTATGCTGTGTCATGTAGGTATGTTATGAATATCTTGGTTTATTCTGTCATTCTGTCTTCTATTGTAACAATACAGAAGGCAAAGCCTAAAACTCTTCTCTCTTGTGGTGAGCAATTTGCCGGTGGAACATTATTCCATGAACCTGGAGTCTAAGTTGCAGGGGAACCTTTGAAATCTTATTTTTTGAACTACAGAATCACAGAGTCATAGAATGGTCTATTCAGTATGAAAAAAAAAAAAAAAAAAAAAAAAGAAAAGCACAAAAAATGGCATCTCTTTGAAACCATTAGCACTTACAAGTTTCTCTCTTAAAAATAAATAAATAAATAAATAAATAAACACTCTATTCCAGATTTTTTTTTTAAACATAAAATATACTAATGCTAGATACCCCATGAAATGGAGTACAGTTCCTCTGAATCATTAACAATATTATGTCAATATGTGAAACTGTGAACTCAAATCTGAAAAGGGCTAATTAGTTCCCTATTATTATATAATTTCTTATCAGTGATTATCCATGCTTCTGTTTAACATTTTTTCTTGTTTTGATTGGCAATGGAAATATGATAGCAGATGAATATTGCTTTATTTACATAAATATGCTGAATGAGTATAGTGTTTGAGTATATTTAGTCATGCTAGGAAACCTCTCCATTTAACTCATAAAGAATAATGGTTTTTGCTTGCTATTCACATTTTCCATTATTTCTTGGCTCACATCTGCCTGTGATTCAGCCTAGCAAATACAGCAGCATCTCCTGTACTCAGTAAAATATCAATTAAATCTTTTTAAGGCATTTGTAACAATTTGAAATCAAAGTAAACATTGTTCTGCTTATACATGAAAACAGTTTCATGGTAGTGAAGCTACCAGTAGGATTTTTTATTTATTTTATTTTATTTTATTTTATTTTATTTTATTTTATTTTATTTTATTTTATTTATTTTATTTTATTTTATTTTATTATTTTATTTTATTATTTTATTTTATTTTATTTTTATTTTTTCATCATTTTTCATCTCGTAAGGTTTGCTCTCCATCCTGTCAGGTCCTTGACCTTACAAACACAAAGTAGGACAATGAAGCAATACTTCTGCAACATTATCCACAGTAGTGTAAGACGGAATTAAAGACTGCTTAAATAAATGTATATACATAAGTCAGTAGAACCAGGTAGGAAGCACCCAGAACTGAAGAACATCATTGCTTGGCTACCACTGTCTTCTAAAAGTCAGAGCAACTGGAGGAGGTTTCTGATGACTTGGAAACTGTTATACATATCTTCAAGAAATGCAAGATGGAGCATCTGTGGCAACTACAAGCCAGACAACTGTTTCTCAGTCCTTAGGAGTGTTGTGGAGGAAATTCTCCTGGAAGCTATTTGTAGTCATGTGATGGACACGAAGATGATTCAGAACAGTCAGCATGAATTTACCAACGGCAAATCATCAGCTCTTTTGTATGACAAGATGGTCAGTTCTGTGGGTAAGAGGAGAGCAGCTGATATATGGAAAGCCTTTAGTAACCCACTGATAGTCTCCTATAACATTCTTTTCATCAAATTGGTGAGATATGAACTGGAGAAGTGGATGATGAGGTGTGTAGAAAACTTGTCAGGACCTGTGCTGTCAAAAGATTGTGGTCAGCAGTACTAAGTCCAGCTGGTGGCTAGTAGCTAGTAATGTCCATTGGGAATCAGTGCATCAGTACTAATACTGTGTTTATGTTTTTTATTAATGACCTGGACATAGAGATAGAACACATTCTGCACTGTGAACAATAACAATAACAAATCGGGGAGATTAGTCAATTTACTGGAGGACAAGACTGTTATTCAGAGGGACCTAAACAGGCTCAAGAAATGGACTGACAAGAACATCGAGGAATTCAGCAAGGGAAAGCATGAGGCCCTGCATCTAGGTTGGAATAACCCCATCCAACAGTACAGTCTAGCAGTTGACTGGCTAGAAAGCACCTTTGCAGAGAAGATCTCTTTGCAGAGATTTGCAGTCTCTTGTTGACAATAAGTTGAGCAGCGTTCTTTGGTGGTGAAATCTAACTGCACATCGGTTTGCCCTCTGAATACCATAGCCACCAGGTAAAGAAAGGTGATTCTTTCTCTCTGTTTGGTTCTTGTGAGACAGAATGTGGAGTAGTCTCCATCTTGAGGCTTCCCAGTACAATTAAGACATTGAGCAAATCCCACTTGAGTTCCACCAAGATGGTCTTTGGACTAGAAAATATAACGCATGAGAATTCTGAGATAGATGGATTTGTTCAGCCTTGAGAAGAGAAAGGTGAGATGAGACATTATTATTGTCTACAAATATCTAAAGGGAGAGTGTAGAAACAAATTATTCTTGGAGATGCACAGTGATAGGAAGAGTCAACACACATAAGTTGCAATATGGGAAATTCCATTTAGATATAATGAAAGACTTTTCCATTCTGAAGGTAGTCAAACATTGGAACAGGGACTCAGAGAGTTTGTGGAGTCTCCAGTTATTGAAATCTGGTTGGACACAACACTGAGCAATCTGTTGTAGTTGGCCCAGCTTTGAGCAGAGGCTTGGACTAAAAGATCTTCAGGGTCTCTTCCAATGTTGCAGTTCTATGATTGTGCAATTCTACTTATGTACAAAGACATACTTACTGTTCTGTGTTTAAGACACTTTGGTCCTTAGGTGACATTTTATTCTTTGGAAATTACTCATCAGCTACCTAGTATGGACAATTATTATACCTAATTCTGTAGGACTCTGATCTGAAGAAGAAAGTTAAATGTTACAGAAAATGTGTAGCTCCTTTTCATGAAAGCCAAAGAAACTTATCCATGACTACTGTCTAGAAAGACACATTGTAATGAAGATGTAAAGTCAGCCTCATCCTGTGAATGGTATGTGTTTAAATAATATAAGGAACGTGAGGGGAAATAGAGTAAAACATGTTAAAGAGAGTTTTCCTTGTGTTAGCAATAATAAATATATTTGTTCTTGTTATCATTATGTACTTGGAACAAGAGGAGTCTACCTGACAAAAAAACTTCTGTGGTATGTTTTCAAGAGCTAGCTGTTGCCTGCTAATGAAAATGTAATTTCACCTTGATTAAAGGTATTCTAGAAATCCATGTTTTGATATTTAAACCAAAAATGTAAGCCTTATATAGTTTTCATTTCTTGCCTGCCTAGAATCTTACAAGATGTCCAAATACAAAATTAAAATAGGAGGAGAGGAAGGATTTTTTTTTTTTTTTCCCAGAATTTACTGGGGAAAAGAATTGGAAAAGGGGTAGGTTTTTATCAATTACATCTGAAACATATGCTTTTATGAAGTTTAAATAGACCTCTGATTAATTATTTAAAACCTCAGATCTAGCCTTGTAAACCATTCTCGGGTGATAAAATACAGTCATCTTCTAATTTCAATTCAGCCTTTTGATAGGTTATTTGAGCAGATTCAAGAGCTAGATCGAATTTCCTTTGAGAAAACTCTTGGTCGTTCATCTGTTGATATTTTTCCAGGGAAAGAGCAGTTAAGTTCAATAAAGAAAATTAACTGTGATAATTTCTTACTATCTTGAGAGGTCAGGAGAGCGATATTACAGTTGTCTTCCTTGTGCCTCAGGATAAGAAAATGACCAAGCAACAGTTTATTTTCCTTGGTTTCCACAGGCAAAATCTGACTTGCTGATACCAGGATGCACCACCTGTCACCAACATTGTCTGTTGTCTTTGTTTGTTTGCTTGTTTTTGCAAGGGGTCCCATGCTGATGGTGTCAGTACAGTATTTAAACATTTCTTTAATCTTAAAAAAAAATATTTGTGGGCATCTGTATATGTCTTTGTGTTTTTTCTTCCCTTTTTAAGATCTTTATTTCCTTTTTTAGTACTAATGTGAGGTTGCTCAGTGACTAAGTTTTAAATCTTTATGAAATATATATGAATGTTGAAAAAGCGACAGCATATACAGCAATGATACTGCAGAGAACATGGCATTAGTTATATGCAAGTACTGTAAGCTTTCAATTCCTCTGAATTTTACTCCTCTGTACACCAAAATTTTTGAAATATCATCTTTTTAGGTTATAAATCCTATTTCTTATTAGTTTATAGATGACTCTACATAATGTTTAATTAACTCCCTTTTGTCATGCATTTGCCTACTATCCTTGTGTGGCAGAAGAGTCACAGGATGACTAAGCCATGTTTCAGAATGCCAATTTAGTTTAAGTGCTCAGTTAAAAAAAAATACATTAAAAAAAAAAGTAAAAACAAACTACATTCAGCCTTGTACTGGGGCATAATTCTTTTCTGAATAGATCACTTTGCCTTACAAAAATAACAGTGAAAAATAATTGGACGTTGGACAGCTTTGGGATGTCCATATAAATACATTGAAAGAAATATTTGTCACTGGTGAACTTTTACATCACTTAAGATAGAAGCATGGTATAAGTCATGTTCAATGAAGTCAGAAATATGTCTTTATTCTTTGTCAGACTTCCATCTCTTACATTCAACTCAACCTTTTTTTTTCAAACTCCCAGTACAAAACAGCATGTATCGGATAGTCCTCAGATAAAGATAAGAAACCATCTCACACAGCACGGATACAGAAGGGAAGTTTAACTGTTTAATGTATTACCTTTTTTTCATTCTTGTACAGAACAAGACTTTCCATTTTTTACACATTGATTTTATGGACAGTGTATGAATAGCTCCTTTTAATGGCATTTCCCATGAGTTGCAGCCTACATTTTCCAAAATGAGAAGTGGTTTGCAATACTTTTGTTTCTGGAAGGCAAATTTTGAGGTAACTTTGAGAACCTGGTTTTCAAAAAAGGGTTTAACATTTGTCTGCTAAAAATCACAATTCTTTAAAGATTCTCAAGAAGGACAGGTTAGTTCACTTTTGAAAATTGTAAAGGTGAGGTGGTTAGGAACAATTAGCCCTCATTCATGCTGTCAAAGACAAAATTGTTGTCTGGCCCTATACAGTAAAAATGAAAAGCCCTTGCTATAGCATAAATACTGCAAAGACAGTAAGAGAACTGGCTGCAGGGCAAGAGAGAAAATTAATATATTAAAAATATTAATTATAACAGTTTAATATTATCTGCTCTCCTGTTATGAAGAAGCATAAAAAATAATTTTGCAATGACTATTAATTTAACTCATCTCACCAATGGAAAACATTATGTATTCATTGGAAAACGTGCATCCCACTCATCTTGCTATTTTTATACTGCTGCCTGCCAGCACGTTTGAATACCTTCTCCAAAATCAACAATGTTAATGTCCATTTTAAGATTGTCCCTCCTCTGGAATTACACTGGGTAGGACTCATTTTTACTGTAATTTTAATTTCTGCAAGCTGTTTTGAGAATGAGGAAGTGACACTATATTGGACATCGTACTGGTAGGGAAAAGTGCAAAATCAAAAGTCATGCAACACTCTACTTAGGTTTTTACTTTTTGTAAATGCACTATATATATATAAATTAAGCATTTAAATGAAAGGCAGTAAACAAGCAGCACAAGAAAAAATCTGAAGAATTAACATAGTCACATTACGACACCTTATGTAAAAAAGTGTTCAAAAAACCGCAGAAAGTTTTCCTGAAAGTCCTGAAAGTGGAGGTGAAAGCAATGTTATTTGTCTGGAACACTTGAATTGTTACAGAAAGAAGAATCTGGCCCACAAAAGGAAATACAGCAGATGTAATTTTAGCTCCTCAGTTCTATCTGAATAGGCCTGTCAGAATATGACAGTATCTGCTAGGGATTAATAAGTATAAATTGCTTATCCAAACAGAGGAAATTATAAGAAAGCTTTTAAAGATTACTGTAAAGATTTTTACATTTCAGAGGAAATCAGCTGATGCTATGACAGTAGAGTATATTAAGGGACTTGGAAGTAAAATGACAGATTGAACAACCAAGTAATTCTGAACAAGGATAGGGTATTTGGTTGTTCTAATAGTGTTTAATCTTACATCAAATCACCATTAATGTTTGATGAATGCTATATGCCAAACTGATATGAAATTCAGAAGATGTATAGAGTGGGAAAAACTCAAACTGAGGGATGAGAGCAGGTCCTTCTCTGGAGCTAGATATGTTTAGAGTCAGTCATGCTACCAAGATTTATGTCACCTGAACATCTGGTCCATGAAGAAAGGTTATCAATTTTCTTCCTTAAAAAGAGAGAAAATATGCACAATGATTCTTCGGGAAGATTCTTAATGTAATTATAAATGAGTGAGCTAAAAGGAAAAGAAAAATTCCTTGACTCCTGACACAGGAGCATTGTGGCCTTATTTTGATCAAGAGTTAGAGTTGAGCAAATGAGCGTAATGATATGTGACTGACAGGGTAATGAAAATAAAAACTGAGTGTGATGAGCCTTGGTACAGATCAGGAAGTTATAGACTTCCACCATACTTTCTCTTTCTCTTCTGTAATTTTACACTCCTTGCTGCTGGTCTGCTAGACTATTTGACCCTGATGGATTACATTTAGATCAAAATTTCATAAAGAAAGTGAAAACATAAAATAATACTGAGAAAATATTAATATTTCTACTGCTTCTGTTGTCATTAAGAGAGTGAAGACACCTGCATCAGTTGAACGCATTATAGTCTCCAAGAGGTATTCAATTTCAGAGTAAGAAAGGCTAAGCTTACTTTGCTTTTTGCAGAAAGAGTGTAACAGGTGCAGTCTGTATATCGTCCTGGGTTGAAGCAAGGAAATTCTCTATTAGAAGTTCTGCAGCTACATTCTCAAACTCATGAGAGGAGAAACTTTGCTGAGAGGAAGGATTTATTAGCCTAGAGATGGACCTGTGCTCCCACGACAAAAAACCTTGGAAGCATGAGCTCATGACTGTTTGCACTGAGTCATGTAGGCATGTCTTTTTACTGGGTGACATTATTCACTTTTCTAGGGTTTGCATATCACAGTCTTCTAAGTGGAGTGTGCAATTTCTCTCTGTTAGAGGGATGGAGAAGACTGTTGCTTTCCTGGGGATCAAATACATATGCTCACAAGGAGATGTTTTGAAACCAGAGTGTGTTGCATGGAGGACCAAAATGTACTTGCAAGGTTTCACGCATCTCAGAAAGCCACTGACTTGAAAATAAGCCTGTAATCAATGGACTGCCTGAAAGGACATAGGGTAGAATGAAAGTTGCTTAAAAACTTCTTATTTTTATTCAGTTACCTGATCATTTTGATTTTTTTTTTCTGATCATTCTCCAAGTTAAGCATTTTTGTTCATACTTCACTGAAACCTTGGTGCTCCCCACACACTTTTTTTTTTTTTTTTGTCCTTTTCTCTCTCTCTTTTTTTTTTTTTTTTTTAAGTCTTTCTCAAGTCTTTTGGGAACCATATATGCTGTGAATGACTGGAGGTTCCATCACAAATCTCCTCAGAAAAAAAAAAAAAAAAAAAGATGGACCAGGATTTAAGCATTTCCAAAGGATGAGGTGGCTTGTGTGGCTTGTGTAAAGCTACAAAGCTTATGAAAAATGGACTGAAAAATCTTGTGTACTGCTCAAACAACGACTGTGAAGAACCACAGTCAATGGTGCTGTGATGTCATCAGAAAGACTGTTGGTTGGTTGGTTTCTTGTTCCTTTTTTAATTTGGTTGGTTTGTTGTGTTTTGTTGCTCTTGTTTTATTGTTTTTTGTTTGTTTGTGTGTTTTGTGTTTTTCTTTTCAAACTTGACTGACAAATATATAACTTGATAAGAGACTGAAACTTGGAAGGCTGAAGGTGTTTTGGGGCAATATCAGTTCAGGATAGCTAAGGTTTCTGATTTTTGCCATTGTATTCCATGTCACCTATGTTTTGAAGCACATTTTTATATACAAAACAGTGCTGTATTTGAGCTATGTCAAACCAAAACTAAATAAAAAAAAATAAAACTGATTGGCTGAACTGCAACACTGCTCTTTTTTGAGTATGTGTAAAGACAACCCTTGAAAGTATCATTGCTAGAGTATGTACAAAACAGCATATAATTAGTCAGAAAATTGTTTGCTATATTTCCACTCCTGGTAAGTGCTAAAAACATCATACAAAGTGATGAGTATCCTCAATTTCCAGTGAATTTAGCAAAGTCAAGAGCATTCTATACCTCTGAGGAGGCACTTTGAACCTTTAAATAATAGACTTCTTAATGAAAAATTTTACTGCTAAAAGTATTGTTAGATACTTTTCATGGTGCATCTTCGGCACAGCCATATAATAAAAAAATATGATTTTTTAATGAAATGTATATTAAGAGGCATGTTCAGAATATGATCTATTGGTACCAGTAATAATAGGTGTAATGGATGCTAAAAGTAGTTTGCAGAAATGTAGATCTTGTGCTTGGAGAACCGTGTCATTTAGATTTGTTGCTGACTTCTTAAAAGTTAGACTGTAATAAAGACACATATCGTGTGTTTGTTGTTGTAAAGATAGGTCATCCTTTGGGAGTTGCATATTCCCAGAAATATTCTATGTTGTCCCATAGACATGTCATGTGTGGGAGAAGCATATACAGTATGTTGCTTCTGTCCTGGCTGGTTTTTCCTCTCTTTACTAGGATTTTTATTTCAGTACTTGGAAACCAAAAACATCTCAAGATATTATAATCTTCAATCAATAGTACTTAAATTAAAAAAAAAAAAAAAGAGAGAGAGAGAGAGAGGCAAAAGAAGGGCCTTGGAGGTTTGCATTTGTATTTCCCTTAGATTTCGTGTCCTTTAGGGTACATCTTCAGTGAAATTTTGAAGCTTTTTGAGTTGAAGAATTACAAGCGTAATTTTTAATATGCAAGCTGATATCTTCATGTGGGTTTTGAACATTTGCCTTAGGATCTTCCAGAAAAACAGCAGCAATCGTGAAACTTATGTTTAAAATCTTATTAAATGGCAAATGTAGATTTTAAGCTCGTCCATAGCATACAGTAGAGCAGACAGGATAACTCTGAAGCTGTCAGGGACCCTGCTAGTTCTGGAACTGCAGATAATATAACTGATGACATTTTTGTGCTTGTCTGACTTCCTGTCAACACACCTACTGATTTTGAGGTTAGATCTGTTACTGGACCAAATTGCACCTTTTCTTTGCACAATGACATATGGGTAAATATTGCCATGAGTAAGTTATATTCTAAATTATCATCTATTACTATAGGACAGATCTCCTTCCTGAGGTGAGGAGAAAATCACTTTCCTCCTTGCCTGATGGGAACTATTATTTTGGCTTCCATTCCCTCTCTCTGAAAATCTTTTGATCTGGAAGCATGTCTTTAAATAGATGTAGTCCTCCTCTGACAAAGTTTTTAAAGAAGTCAGATAGTTGGCTTTGGTGGAATGATTTCAGTTACCTGGTGAACTACCTTTTGGGGTCAGTTGACACTATTTTTAAGAATTTAAAAAAACAGAACACCTTAACATGAGGATATTCAGTTTTCTACAGCAGGCCTTCCTTCTATTTTAGGTTTGATTAAGTAACAAATTTTGGTTTGGAAAAAAAAAAAAAAAAAGGTTAAATGATTTACATTGTTAAAATAAAACCTTACAAAGCCATTACTATTTTACAGTCTCAGCTAAGACTGCCATGATCTTATAGTGCTTTTGTTTAAATAAGACGTTGATCTCATTAATATTTTTTAAATGCAAAACATAAAGCTTAGAAATAACTAAGTCCAGGATGAATTGGTTTAAATAAGATCTCTGATTATTTCCTCATTAGCTTTGGAGCTTCCAGATCACCAGAAGTTAGGGGATTTGAAAGGGTTTAATTTGTTGCCCATGTGGCTTAGAATACTGTCTATACAATATTTTGGGAAAATAAGACAAAAAATCACACGCTTGCGCTGACTGAGTCCATGTTGAAAGGTAGCTTCATGAAAGGTAGTTAGCATAGCAGCAAACAGAAACTAATAAATGCAAATGAGAAGCAGGCTTAACACTGCTACCTTGAGTTAAGTCCATCACGAACTGAACTGCAAAGCTTCCAACTAATCCTGTGTACAGTCAGATCAAGCTCACATGTCCTTTCCAAAAAGAACACAAGCAATACTGAAACGGTCTTTTGAAAGTAAATGAGATTCACATAGTATTTGTGTAATGTTGGTGCTTAGAATAGGTACGGAGGCACTAAAAACTAATGAAAAATCTCATGGTTGATTTGTAGGGGCTACTAGTGTTAACACCTATATGTAATGAGATTCCATAATAAAAAATAAAAAATAAATCATTAAAAAAAAAAAAAAAAGAAATACGAGCATTGCGTCATATTAACATATTATTGTATTTGGGCACTTGCATTATTTTTGTTTTGTTCATAGTATTTTTAATATAACTGAATTTTGTGAGACTAAAATATGCATTAAATGAATAAGTTGAAATTGTCATAATATTTAGTTTTAAATGGTCCCACGTTGCATTATTTTGTATGTATTTCACACTGAAGTAAGCAATTAATAAATCAAGAAAACAGACAAAATTAATACTGGTACTCCAGAAGATGCAGCACCTGATCATCATTTCTGATGTGCTTTCTCCAAATTGCACCTTTCCAATAGAGTAACATTCTATCTCTACTGTCCACAGATATGAAGATAGAAGTAATATATCATCAAGGTTAAAGTTCCAAGAATATTGAAAATGACTCTCTCTTAATGAAATGGTGCCATGCAGCTCAGACACTCTGTCACTGGACATCTTCTGGAGCTCAGTGGACATCTTCTGGAGCTCTCCTAGCACTGTATAAGAATTTTGTTGTTGTTGCTTTGTTTTTTTGTCTGTTTTGTTCTCCAAGAGTGGTATATAGTGCATAATCTTCTGTCTTTCATTTTAGATAGAGATCTTGAGGTTTATGATGGATAATGATCTTCTGATAATGTAATGAGAGAAATCAATTTCAATGAAAGTAAAATTCAGTTCAAACTGAGTGCTTTCAGAAGTCAATTAGAAATGCTAAAACAGATGAAAAAGTAAATATAGATATATAAGTATCACATAGAATATGTGGATGATCATTATGATACTTACAGAGAAACTAATATTGAATTTCCTTAATTAATTTCCTTTATTTCACTTTAAAATATCAATATCCATTCTACTATAACTACTGCTACTTATTTACTATGTAAATAAAGTGAGGTAGATAGATTTTTTTTTATTATTATTTTTTTATTTTTGCCATCAGCAAAATCAGGGCAAAACATGTTCTAATTAGAATATTATATGTTTGTTCCACCAACTTAATATGATTGATCACAACCAATATTAAAAAAAAAAAAAAAAGGGTCAAGGGAGGAACAGATCAAAAAGGAGAGGCTCATGGGAAATAAAGTATGAGGAGGTTTGTATCTTCTGATAGCAGCAAAACTAAAGAAGAATTTCAGGAATTTACATAGCGAGAATTGGCAAGGGATCTTTCCCTTTTGGTTATATGTTAACTCACTATTAATTTCATCCCAACCACCATAGATGCAAGCATCAATTCATGTTTGAAAAACTTTTCACAACAAAGAGTTTAACAAAAGTAAGAAGAATTTCTGTAGCATTAAATATATATATATATATTGTTATATTTTGTTGTGAAACAACAACAATAAAAAGACTGTTTAATTTAGATCTAGCTCTGAAATTATTAATATTTTATTTTACCCTCCAGATAACTGTTCTGTACATTAAGGTGCTTCTTACACAAATGACCTAGACAGTGATCTGCTTCCCTGCACCTCTTAGACATCTGATAAAAACACGCATTAAATTGGATTACATCATGAATATAAAGTGACAAGAAATCAATCTACATAAAGACAGCCAAAGGGAACACAGTCATTTTGTCTCATCCACATACGATAAGGAATACAAGAAAACAAGGCTGTCTTATTTCTGCATAGACTTTAAAAAGCTGAAACACAGAGAAAATATATTCACTACTTGATTGCAGTGTCCTAATTCTTGCAGTAGAAAGCTGGTACACAGTGCTTTCACATTGCAAAATAAAACATCAAGGGTGTAGGTTTAGAATGTCCACTAACGATTTAGTTAACATGCTGCAAAAATGTATTAAATTTCCCTGTACCCAAGGGGAAAAAAAAAAAAAAAAAGAAAAAAAAAAAGAGAGAGAGGAAAAAAAAAAGGTAAAAAAAAAATTTAAAAGCTGAAAATCTAGAAAAAAAATATTAATCCACTAAGAACACTTGTTTCCTTTTAATTTATTTGGATTTTTTTTTTTTTTTAATGCAGGATTGATATCCTCCCAAAATATTAAACAGATTTTATACCTCAATTTATAGTTATGTTAATTTGACACTGATACTGATTTCATTGTTTTTATTTAATATTTCTGTTGGTTATGATCACTTGGCTTATTTACTTTTTGTTAGATGGAAATATAGATTCTTGGCCTGTAGGAAGAAAATCCATTGCTCTCTTCAGTGATTTCTATCAAGTATATGCATCTTCTTCTGTCTGAGATTCCCTTACAAGTGAAAATACAGTGTTGTTTGTCACCTTTAGCTACATCTTTCTTTTTTATAATCCTTTGTTTAACAGGCACATGGTATATTGCTACAGATCTGAGGTTAGTTTCATTACAAACTTCTCAACCTTCTTATGAGTCATAACAGGAAGAAACATGTCCCAGTTAAGCCTTTCTACATCTCACCAGCTAGTTGTAGTATTTCTGATTCTGGTGTCCACATTCCAGGAGAAGTTCAACAGTCTGCATTCCTTAAAGTGCAGTGTTCAAGCTGGTTTGTATTTACATCTAAGTGTATTCATTTACCTTATTTTATATAACACATGATTTTATCTGGCATCATGTTAGCCCTACAAGGAAGAATCACTGAACTTTGTAAATTAACAGTGGGACAAATCTCTCTCTCTTTTTTTTTTTTTTTTTCTTCTTCCCCTCTTGAACGTACATTTAAACTGTTCTGTAAGAAGTATTGTAGTTAAAATCCTCTCGCTGGAGCTCTTTGAATAGCCTAAGTATTTACCCATTCTTTTGAGAAGGCAAGAGAATTAGTAAGCCATAATGATTAATAGCACTTGTCTCAGCCAGAGCATACTTTTCATTTGTCTGCTACTGAAAAATATGTTCCTGCCAAGCTTACTTTGATATTTGTTAGACAGTGTGAAAGAACACCTCCTTCTGAGCCACATTAAATGATCAGAGAAGTACATCTTTGCTGTATTTTTATGTCCCTGATTCCAGGCCAGCATGCTTGCTTGTCTCCCAAGGGGGTAAGACCAACATAGACCGCAAAGAGATTCTCACCAATAAGTCTTCTGAGAATTAATGAAAGACAGATAAAGATTCCTCTTGTGTTGATTTCTGGGAAGCTTTATTCTAAATCTGAAGATTCAAAATGTGTGACATAGACTTTTGAATGTGTCACAAAGACTGAGAATGAGGGACACAACAGAAATAGGAGGGAAATCTTGACATTCTAAGGGCTTTCAGGTGACTGTTACTTTTAGTGTGGTAGTTTCAAAGCTGGTGAAACAGGTGCAGTCAAGCTACCTTCAATAAAAATGCCATATGCTGATTTTTATCACCTTTAAAAACTATCTTTCAGTAATATTATAATTTAAATATTTTGACTATTGATTTTCTCTCATCCCTTTCAGAATTATAGACGGATGAACTAATCTTGCAGACTTTTTTTCCAACAGCTATAACCCAATGTTCATTACAAATTTTCTACTCATCTTTGATTTTTACAGGTGTGTTCATTATTTGGTATTATTTGACAAATAGTTTATGGACACATTTTAGCTATTTTTCCTCTCATTGAGTCAGGTAGCAATTTACTTTGGCTTAGTATGTGCTTTTCTATTTTTGCTGTATTTTTTCCACACCTTAAAGCAAAACCTACCAAAAGAACCTTCCACAGAACTCTTGACTATAAAAATTCCTATGAATTAAAGGTCTGCTGCTATCTGCTTCTCCTTTTGCCATCTGTTCCTTATACTTATATCCCAATCATACATCATTTCTCAAACAGCTGGATTCCAGTAGTCCCAGCGATGGACTGAGTTAGCAGGGAATCTGAGTACCAGTCACTGTGATTGTGAGTCCTAACCTCCAACTAAAGTCATTTTGGCTTCTCTTTCCATGTACTTGTTTATCATTAGTCTTATTTTTTCCTGTGTTGTTCACAGTACCAAAGACTATCTATCTATCTATCTATCTATCTTGCAAGATTTTACTTGCATTTGTGATGAACTTTGGCACCAACATCCCTCTCATGACTCAAAAAATATTGTGACTTTAATCCTTAATTTTCTGACTTGCTGTCACTTCAGCACTTGACTGAAGTCACTTCAGAAGTATTTCTCTGGATTTCTTTTAGAAACAAGGCAATGCTGTAATAATATGGTCTGTCCTCCAAGAAGTTTTCAATGTATTTATCAATTTCAGCCAAATTTACAGAAGATTAAAGGTCATGACGATAATTAAAATCCAGCAAGTTTCATGAGATCAGCAATTATCAGTTTTGTTTGTCCAGCTGTTAAGTCTATCAGCACGCTGGCTAGCAGGAGCACATGCAGGCTGCAATCAGCCACAGCATATGCTGTCACTTGTCCATCTGGGTCAGCTGTGAAGTAAGCTACAGGAGAGGAACTGAAAGATTTACAAGGGTGTTGGAGATAAAGACATAAAAATGTGATTGTAAGGCAACTTAAAAGATGAAGGACATGGTACTAATACGAGAACTGTTGCGCTGCAGTGTGTCATTCTATGAAGTTGTTCTATATGAGTGTCTTTTATTTGGGAAGTATAGATTCTACTTATATAAAATGGGCATCCTGAGGCAGAAAAGTAACAGATTTATTAAATTAACTAGGACAAGAGTTTTTATTATTTTATTTTTATTATTAATTTATCAAATAAGAGTAATCTTAAAAGAGATGTCTGGTAAGACAAAACTACTGCAGCTAAAAGATAAAATCTCTGGACCATTCACTGACTCTGTCAATGAAATCTTTACTATAAAACCACTAGCTTTTGTCCATTAAATGTTTCTTCATAGCTGAAGCTGGCAACTATTTAGCCCTTTTATTCTTGTAAATTGTATGTAAGGAGATTCAGATAGTTATTATTTTGCAGCTGTTACCTGTAGACTAGATACAAACATATGCTAGGCTAGAAGTTGTTTGATGTGTTCACTTTGAAGATGTCTTCAGCTGTCTGAAGCTCATTATTCACAGTCCGTGACAGATCCCCACCACTAGTCTCAACTGCTCTCTGATTGCGTGGCTGCAGCTTTATTAAAGAACATTTGAAGTTTAGATATCATATCAATATATGTATGCAAACTCAGGTATTCCCCCTAAGGAGATGATACAACACAACTTTTGTTTTGAACAAATCTATTTGCAGTAATGTTCATGGACAAAAGCATGTAACAATTCTGCATATCATTTGTACTATTATAGGTGTAATGATCTAATGATGCAATAGAAAAAAAAAAGAAAAAAGAAGAAATAAAATATCTTTCATTACAGAGTTAATTAATTAACACAGTTAATAAAATTAAGGGAAAAAAAGCCTTGGCTTTTGGGCATCATATAATTTTTTATGTTTTCTCCAACTGTATTAGTTGATCTAAAAAAAAAAAAAAAAAAGACTAACATGTTATGAAGAACCTACTCTATCTTTCAAATTTTTTTCTCCACTCCTTGTTCTTGCCCTTTTTGTTTGTTTTCATGAAGTCCAATCTGTAAAACAGAAACATATAATAACATATAATTGTAAGCATATAATTGCTTACAATTTAGTTCTAATTTTGTGTATATTATTCTTTTGTTACGAGCTTTAACTCATAAAATAAGTTAAAACTTATTCTATGGATCTCAGATACATACATCAACCTGAAATTTGCATCTCTCCTTCCAAGTTTCATCAGACTTAATTCTTTACCTCCCAAATGCTTGAAGCTTTTTCCCCCTCTACTGAAGTTCACAGTACTTTCCCAGAGCCTTGCCAAACTGTGTTAAACCCTAGATTTGGTGTCCAAATCTTCCTGTCCACAACAGCAAAGTGTGAGAGGATTGTGTCTGAGGTCTCTCCTGGGACTTGACCAGCTTAGTTAAGTGTAGATGCGGGCCTTAAGCATCATTTAGCTTTGTCTTGACCTTTCAGATGAACTCATTTGCCTTTAATCCAATGCCTTATTTCAAGCAACACAGTTGTGATTATGTCACTCACAGTGGAAAATAAGATTATTTGTGGTCAGAAGGCAGGCAGTTAAACTAGAATCACTGAAAATATGATCTTTAGATGATCTAGATGATCTTTAAGGTCCCTTCCAACCTAAGCCATTCTATGATATAAAAGATCTGGGGACAGCTGTTGTCATCCCATGGGAAAATGATTATTAACATGGAATTTATGATTCGCAACATGTTGAAGTGATTAGTTTTCATTCTTTAAGTTTCCCTGTTCTACAAATTGCTATTAGGCTGGCCAGGCAGCTTTTTGGAAGCTGAAAGGTAAGAAGCAGATGTTGAAACTTCTGGAAGCTCCTTGAATGATTTATCAAAATCAAATATTTTAGTAGCTGACTACTTCTGAAGATGTAGACATGGAACAAGAAGTGCTAAAAACACATGGTTGCAAAGTACATCATAGTAAATGTATTGAGAATTTGTGTGTCTAAAAGAAGAAAAAGAATGAAAACTTGTATTTGCTGTACAAAATATGTGCTATTAGTCTTGCAGGGTTTGAAGAAAAAGCTCTTAAGTATACTTCACACCATGGACCAATGATTTCCAATTTAGAGAGACGATGGAAATCTTTGCTTTTTATGGTGTTGATTTTTGGATTGAATCCATTTTCAGTATGCTGCAAGACACCATTTCTGCAAGTAAATACGTTTTATATAGAATTACCGTAGATATGGATGCATAGATACTAATGGATTGTGTACAATTTACAGTAGCTTGCTTCTAAACACAAAGATACACATTTAATTTGGTTAAAAATGAAAACGGGAAGTGGATCTTTTAAAAAACAATCTTTTCAAGAAATGTTTATAAACACATCCAAGCCAAAACGAAGCCCTGAGTGCAGTTTGTAGCAGCCACAATCTTCTTGATGTGTAATTATGATAACAGTAACATTTGTTTTGTTAATGTTAATGATCCAAAACTTTGTCTTGGGATATCTGACTCACCTGTTAGTCTTTAAATTCAAGCAAGAATGGCAATGTCTTAGGCATTGCTTTGGCATTAAAGAAAATATTGTTTTGGTTATATGGTTCTATTTTTATAATTTTGTGAAATGTATAGCAAAGGTGTGGTGTTTATTTGTGATCACAAGAGAATCTTTTAAATGTAGAGGGTAAAAGGCTTTGTGAGACTTATCTATTTCTTATAAAAGTTCTCTCTTCAGTGTTTAAGAAGGTTAATGCCCTCAACATTCATATCTTTTGGTTGTGAAAAAAGGAATGTATCATTAATATGCAATTGTTCCCTCATAACTATTTGGTTAGGTTTTGTTTGTTTGTTTGTTTGTTTTTGTGTGTGTGTTGGTTTTTATTTTTTTAAGTTTACAAAAATGCAAATAGATGAAAAATTATGGATTGACATGCATTCAACAAACACCCACAAGTCAATATTTAGACTACTTATTTTTGCTTTAATTTTATACATGACTTTTCAAAGTTTAGCTAAATCTAGCAGAATCAACTGAAAAAATAAATAGGGTTGGCTAGAGACTACCAGTTTGCACAGGTGCAAATGGGTTGGATCATACGGTAATTTATTGAGAGCCAAGGGCACAACTCCAAATTGCAAAACCAGATGCTCGGCTCTTTTCTCTACATGAGAGAAAATGAGGAAAAAAAAAAAAAAGAGAGAGAGAAAAAAAAAAACATGAACCAAGGGAGGATTCTGTGTTTTATGATGTGGAGTTAAAAGCCAACACAAAATACAAGGAACTGGAGATGGTTGCAAATTCATGGCAGCTAGTGTTTCTTTAAAAAAAATAAATAAAATAAAAAAATAAAATATAATAATATTAAAACTAAAAATAAAATAAAATAATAAAAAAATAATAATAATCTCTAGTTTATCTATACCATTTATCTACAACAGAGGCTCCTGAACCTTATTTTAATATTATTTTAGTTTTCCTCCCCATGCTCTACAATTCTAGCAAGTAAGATTTCCTCCAGCAAAATTCCTTTCCGTTCTCATCCCTCCCCTTTTCTTGTACTCTGGTGGCTCTTGAATCTATTATGGCACCCTGCATGAAACAAGCTCATGTCAATTCACACTCTTTCATCTTCTTTTTTAATTAAATTCACTTGTTTTGTTAGTGGCAGCATAAAAATATCTGTCACATTTATTAAAATCTTGCATTATGAATATGTATTTTAGATATAAACTTTCAATATTTTTCACAGATAAACTGCCTCCCAGTAAAGTGTGGAAGTGTGTGGTAGAATGAGAAAAAGTGGAAAAAAAAGGAAAAAGAATTATTATTAATTTATTATTATTATTAGAGAAGAGATACATAACTTTTTGACCTGTAATCTTGTATAACTTTAAAGCATAACTTTAAAAGTATTGTAGACTGTAGCTAGACATTCAGAAAAGAAAAGAAAAAAAAAATCTCATAGAATTCAAACTGTGTGTAACTAAACGTTCCAGAAGTGCTCTATTTACCTTCACTGATAGCTCAAACCAACATATGATTGCACAATCTAATCAGGTATAAATATAAATTTCTTCATTTCTCTCTTTGAGTCAGTTTTGCTAAGGTTATGATCAAATTGAGAAACCATTCAAGTACTCTCTCCACCATAGTGAATAAATATTAACTTCTATCTTTTTTCCAGCTCTCTTTTCCTTATTTCCAAAACGACAATTAAAAACACAAAGTCAATAAACTACTGCCTTTGGACTACATTGCCTGTATTTTTTATGTTCTAGATCATTAAAAAAAAAAAAAGGGGGGGGGGGCGGTTGGAGGGGGGGGACTTCTAATAGAGGAACATCAGTGTAAATAGAGCTTTAGTTCCTTAAGGAAATGCAATGAAATTATTTTGTGGGGGTCTATTGTGATTGGACCCCAAGTTATTCTGAGCTTTGAGTTTGTCCAGGTCTTTCCTGTGTAGATAGTTCTCCAAAAGTTTAAAGTTTAAAAAATGTAAATGAAAAACTTTTTCATAACTTTTAAGCAAAGAAAGCCCCAAGTGGTTGGTCAGATAGAATAGAAATGACAAGAATTAATATGATATTCTCCTGCTGAGGTCTTTCAGCCGGATTCCTGCTTCCCAGTTTTTTGTTATCAGTTCAGTGGCTCTGAGTTGCAGCAAACTCTGGTCCAGGTCCCTTTTGGCCTTGGCAGAATTTCTCTTTCTATCATTTCTGTGGCCTGCCTCAGAGATGGCAGACGAGTTTAGGTACCACTGATAAACAAGTGATAGGTGCCCCGAGACTGCTTCTTCCCTGATGCCTTTCCTAGAGCTAACAGTGTGGATGTCACTGCTGTGGCTCATGTGTGGCTGCTCCCAGAGAAGTAATCTCTTCCTTCCACGGAATTGTTCCATGGAGCACAGACATTATCTTTACAAAGGAATACAGAGATAATGTACGAACATCATAACATACAAACTGAGAATGAGATACCATCCATTACATATTTGAGCAACAGTCTTGACTGTTTGGTGAAATAAAATTAATTTGGGAATATAAAATCAAATCAGTTTACTGATAACTAGAAGGAAGTTGTATCAAAACTTAATTTGGCAGAAAAAAGACAGGTTTGAGGCTTTCATTGTTAATTGCCCGCAAGTTCAGCAACTATCCAGGCAAGTACTTTGGCTCTGTGTACAATCAGTGAAGTGACTCAACCCATCCAGAGGCAACTCACCCCTCCTATTTCAGATTACAGTCTCTGGAGGTGCCTCTCTCTTTCCCCTTATTACAGGAGGAAAATAGATTAAGCACCTAAGTTTTAGGTGAATCTTTGCTGCTTAGTGATGGTGGTATAGTTCAGTTTAAACTTCTTCAAAAGACTCTGACTGTTTTCATCTGAAGTTTTTTTAATGACACATCTCAAGACTTCATTCCAAAATAACTTTATTTCTATATTTTATTTTTTTTATTTTTTATTTTTATTTTATTTTTATTTATTTATTATTATTTTATTATTTATTATTTATTATTATTTTATTATTATATTATTGTTTTATTATTTTATTATTATTTATTATTTATTCTTTATTTGTTATTATTTTTATTTTTTATTTTTATTTTTTTTTATTTTTAGGTTTTATTTCTAAATTACGAAATAGGACAAAATAAGAGAACAGTAGTAATAAGTAGCAAAACCAGCTATGTTTTAAGATGAAAAAAATACTTCTGTTAAAAGAAATGTCTGTTTAAAGGTGAAAATGTTTTCTATAAGTGGGATTTCCTAGAACACAGAAATCCTTTATTTGTCGAGCTTCACTGGCATAAAATAAGCATTGAGAATTCCCACAAACACATCTTCTACCATCAATTTGAACTCAGAAAAACAGCAAATGGCATGGTAGAAGAATTCTCAGCCTGAGTGGGCATCTAGAGTGTTGAAGGGAGACACATCTGGATCTGTGTTTGGAATATATATTTATATATATATATTTAGTTACATACAACAGGAGCGTCTTTGTAAAATGTTAATGCATGGTACAAAAAGAATGGTTTTTCTATTTTGAGTGTTTATTTATAAAGAGTCTACATATTGTGTTTATTTTAACTAGTCATAATCAGAAAAAAATGATTTTTAATACAATTGGAAGTGAAAAAGATAAGCTGGATAAAGTTTAAATATTTTCCACAAATCAGTAACGTTATTATGCCTGTACATGCAGATGGAATATTCCTTGGTAAAAGAACCACCTCCTTTAGTGAGGTTATTCATAACACCTTTGGTGAACTAGAAAAAATATGCCAATGGACTACTTGGCCATATAATTGTGATATTACTAAAACAAGTTTTTTTTTTGTTTGTTTGCTTGTTTGTTTTTGTTTTTTCTTTAAATTTTTAACCAACTACTAAAATGTGAATTTCAAGCAAAAGCAGATCATTTGTTTATCTCTAGTGAATTAATACTGTTCCCCATTATGAAAGATCACTGCTATTTTGGTTTTCTTCATAATACTCTTTTGCTTTCTATTTTAACCACCCTCCAATGATGGATTTTCAAAACATACAGGTATATATGTCACTTTACCCATTTTAGAATATATTTGTCAAATATTTGCCCAAATTAAACATTCTCAACTAGTCTTTTTTTTTGTAAACCTTGCTATATTTATTTTAAAACTTGCTGATACTTATTTTAAAACTTTAAACTATAAACTATAAAAAAAATCTGATGAAGAGGTTTTGCCCAAATTTTACTAATTTTCCAAGAGTTTAGTTCATATTTTGTTAGTTTGCAAAAATAAGGGAGAATAGAGCAAGACATCAGGAATATCACAAATGTAACTAAAGATAGAGAGAATGAATTAGCTTCACTGACCTCTAGAAAACCCGAATAGATGGACATAAACTGTGCGGAATTTAGTAAGAAGCAGTAGGCATCAGTTGGCTTCAGTAGGTATTACCATGGGAGGTTCACATTATGCTTGCTTTCTGAAATTTTCGGATATGTATTTTCTTATTAAATATATTTAATATTCTGCTATGTGTTGCTCTTCTAGGTCATCCTTCTGTAGATCTTTCTGTAGGCATATCTTTTGTAGAAGATAATAACACACATTAATATATATATTTTATGTGGTGTCTACCCCTATTAATGCTGTTGACTAAATAAATATAAAACTCATCAAAAGTTGGCTAACTTTTGATAAACCATATGTTCTATTGAATCTAAAACTAAGCCACGCTTAAGAAGGAAAAAATAATATTAATAATAATAATAATGAAGAAAGATGGAATGGCCTTGGGAATCAGTAAAGGAATATGAACATTTTCCTTTCTAGGTCAGTAATTCAAGTCTGTTAGACTTGACAGAGATCTATAATTCCATCAATCTCATTGCTGTGAGCAAAGAGTTGCTTTGTTGACAGCCTGACTCCAGTTAATAGTAGGCATATATCCATGTGGCAAACCTCTTATGGACAATTTGAACTATTCAGCACTTCTATTTACAAAACCTTTATCAGAGTAACCCTAAATAAAAGGTGAAAATGTAAGTGTACCACTTTTCCTTCCTTTTAGATTGTCTAGCCTAATAGCAAATTAAAATTAATGCCCATATAATACCATTTCGTACCATAGTGGGAAATGTCAGGCCCCAGTTTATGTCCTCTGTCTAGGCACATATGCAAGCAGTAACTTAAATCATATACACAGCAAAATTAAGATTGGTTTTCTCTCTCCAAACAGTAATTATGCACTCCTGGTTAGTCCAATTGATTTTGAAGTTGCAATAAATTGTTTTTGCTACACTGAATTCAGTGAAATGTCCTTGTTTATACTTTCCAGTCAAACCTGCATTTACTGTCACAGGTCACTCCAAAAAAAACATGTGTGGATAGTACTACCAGGAGGATCTGTGGAATTTGTCAGACAGAATGTTCTGGCTATTTGTTTGTTTGTTTGTTTGTTTTTTCTCTCAGAAAATGCCAATTCATTATAAGTAAACTTTTTTGCAAGCACACATCACTGTCAATGACTTCATATTTGGAAGTTCCCAAAATTCATACTGGTATTTCTGGTCAATAAAGGATGCTTTGGGATGCAAAACGATTAGTTGGATGAGGTGGATACTCAACTGTACAGATCATCAAGTTAGGCAGAGGCAGAAACTGGAATGTCTGACCTTCCAAGTAAGTCCCCTAAGAAAGAACTGTAAAATCTCTTTTAAAAAGTTTCACAGTTCTAAAATTATTTTTGTTGTTGTTGTTGTTGTTATATAACATAGAGGAGTCCCTACTACCAATATGGTGGCTAAAACCTTAGTGGTTTTCAGTAAGAAACTCATTATATTTCCCAGGTATGAGGAAGTTTACGTCCATTTTTCAAATTTAGTATTCTTCAGAGGCCTGGAAGATACATTTTCTTCCCATGCTTGGATGGTTTTGAGGTAGTGCATTACATGTCTGTTTGTCCCATATCTTTTTGGTATGACTGAATTTGATTCTTGAGAAACAAAGCTACAGGTCAAAGATTTCCAGTGCTTTTCAAACTGCATTCGTCGTTCTAGCAAACCTAAAAGATTTCTATACCAAATATAAGCAATAGTCTTTTTGCCACAATGCTAAGATTATCCGGATCTTATTTTCCTCTGCACATACACATGATTGATGTGAAGTATTGGGTGAGGTAATACAAGACAGAATTCTAATTTCTATATAGGAGGAAAAAACATGGAATAGTTCTGCGTTCTTTGATTTAATCAGTAAGAAAATACCTTTCTTTACCTTACTGAAATAGCACAGCACAATGTGTTTGCTCAGGGAGGTAGAAGAGATGTGTCTTCACACAGGTAAGTACTGAAGTACCATTTCATACAGCTTCATCATGGGGCAATAGAGTGATACACTGCTGATTATTTCCCCCCCATACCCTATTTTTGTCACTAATTCAAATATATTCTATTGTAACTCATATCTGCAATAAAGGAGAGAAGAACACCTTCTTTCAGTAGAAGTTGAGCCAAAGGAAAAATGAATCGAGGTACATGCAGTAAGAAATACTGAAGCCTTTACCATAACTGAAATCCAAGTGACCTCTACAGAATAAGAAAGGGGAAAAAAAAAAAAAAAAAAAAAAAAAAAAGTCAATCAATGAGTCTGTAGGAAGGAAAAGAGAAAGGGGAAGCACAGAAAACCTCAACATATTTGTTTTATTCATGTAGCCATGGCCACAGCTTTTAGTCATGATTAATGCATGTCATTGATGCATCAGTTTTAGCATTTGTTTTTATTTAAAGCAACTAAGTAGGAAGTATTAAAAGCCTCTCAATTCAGGCTTTAACTGGAAAAAAGAAAAAAAAAAAAAAAAAAAACAAGAAACAGAAAGAAAGAAAGGGAAGGGAAGTGAAAGCAAAATGGTCACTGATGGCATAAAAATAAGGCCAGCATTATGATGCCTTAGAGAGGGGAGAGAGATTATAGGCAAGAGCTCCAATGCACTCAGGAAAGAGCTGCTAAGACACCGCAGTATGGAGGTTTTGTAAATACTGTTGAGTAGGGAGAGAGAATATTAGCATTAGTGTTTTCTTCCAGTCTAAAGGAAATTGAGGAAAACAGTCTTGAAGTATTGCATAGACATGTTGCATTAAGGACAGTGCTTTTATTTTTTTCATTGAAGGAATAATAGAAAAAATCAAAATACCACCAGCTGAAAAAAGTGACACGATATTCTCTCTCCAGAAGACTGAAGGACTATAATCAAAACCACAGCACTAGAGAGGAAGAAAATGTAACAGTTGTGAAACTATCTTCAAAAACAGTCAAATGTAGGTGTGTGAAAGATATCGTTAAATAAATTTCCTTACCCCTATCACTTCCCCCATGTCAAGTAATGTTGCATGATTTTTCAAAAGTGTTAAATAACTAAACCCTTGTGTAAGGCAATGTAACATTTTTCTTACGTGTATGTGAAGTGCAGAGTTGGGGGAAACTATTCTGATATTTGGAGCATTCAGGAATTCTAATGTTTGCTTGCAGAGTCAAAGGATAAAGAAGGCAGGTTGCAGATCTCTGTTTATCTGTTATCTTATGCGTATGGTAGCTGAGTGCAAAATCTTGATTTAGTAGCATTTGGTATGACATACTATTCATAAGTGTTGAATAAGGAGAGAGAAGTTGGAAATTTTAACCACTTTTAGACATTAATGTTATATTGTTATATATTATTAATATTATATTGTAATTATACTTTCCTAACAATACTGTAAGAAAGAGGTTATGACGTAGGACAGAGAAGTATTTCTGCCTCTCTCAGGATCCCATCAGTGATAAGCACTGAATGTCACAGGGAATTTTGTATATTCACGTGAGCTTCTTGAAGAGGGAAGAGGGTACTCTTAAAAGGGAGGTAATATTTCCTCAAATAGGGGTAAATGTATGTGATATATGGAGTAATAATTCGTGTCAAGAAGATGGTTGATGTTAATAAAGAAGGGGGAGATGTGGGAGTGTGGCCATGGGGGTCGACAAGCCCCATGGTTGGTGATAACATCAGACTCTTAACGATGAGGCCATCAGGAATGTAAAGAGTTTAGAGGGAACAAAGAAGGGTGATCCAGGAGACGCCATGCCTTCTCGGGTTGCTTGGGTTGCTTGTTCTCCAGCCGTTAAGGCATGGAAGTTGCTGGGTGTTTGCTGTTGCCGGGCTAAGTTGTTTGACCAATGAAGTTAGTGGAAAAGGACTGCTGTGGGGCGAATAGTATAAGAAGGGAGCCTGTCCTCAATATGGGGTGCAACACGATATGATGAAGTTCTGTCATCAATAAAGTAGTAGCAGTTACTGATCTTAAAAGAACCCTGGTATCCGTGTGGTCGTTACACCACAAACAGCACCCGAACAGGGACCTGAAGAAAACAAACAGGGACATGAAGAAAACAAACAAGGACATAAACAACAGGAACAGGGACAGGCTAACAGAACAGGGACCAGGACAGGAACAGGGACATTGATCGCCTAATGAAGATAGGTTCGGCCAAACTCAGCAAACTGCTCAAAGAAGCTCGTATAGAAGAAAGTCGCTGGAAATAGGCGCACCGGAGCTGGAAGGAAGCTGAAGCTGAGAGAAGCGGACCCGTGCACACAACTGCCCCTCGCTGGCCGAAGGTAAGCAGTTGCGCATTACGGGGAATCATACGTCCTTAAAAACGTAGACTGTCCTGGTAACCTTACAGCTTATTCCCTTTATTAACAATCAGACATTTTATGATCCTGAAACATGGGACCAAATTGAGGTCAAGGTGTGGGACTCTGCTACTAAAAACGACAAGGTTGCGGTGGGATTGCTCGGCACCTGGCGAGCAATCTCTGAGGCCTTAAAGAGCCATGTGCGACCACAATCAGAAACGTGTGGTTTGCCAGATAGTGAGAGAGCTGCGGGCTCCTCCACCGATCCTTCTGCTGCGCCATCGGTCCCCCGCGCCGCTACCGCCATCGCAGGCCTTTGCTGTTACGCCCCCTGGTGACCTGGACGTTTCTTTTGATCCAGGCCCTATAGGCCGTGAAAAGGAGCCGGATCTGTTTCCCTTCGATGCGGGAGGAAAAGGATACATAAGGCCCGAAGGCCGAGTTGCTTAATAACTTAAAGCGAGACATATTGTTCCCACGACTAGTCCTGGAATTCTCCGGTGTTTGTAATCAAGAAAAGGAATGGAAAATGGAGACTGTTATATGATCTGAGAAAAATTAATGAAGTCATGGAAGATACGGGAGCACTTCAATCAGGATTACCAACTCCAACTATGCTCCCCCAGTCATGGACATTAATAGTAATAGACTTAAAGGATTGTTTGTTAAACACTTGCCAGAATTCGGAAAACTTTGCCATGTTTATGTTTCAATTGATACCTTTTCTGATTGTACATATGTATAGGTGTACTCGGGTTTCTTATGAATATGTAAAAGCAATGTTCTATATGTTTAGAAAGTTTGACGGTTGTGTGTGTGTGTTGGTAGAGCGTAGGCTCCCCGCGCACCCAGTGCTGTTTACTTGCCTTTTATAAATATTACTAAATTCAGATTGAGTTGTATCTTCATTTGTAACATGTATATCAGCTAAAGAGAGAATAAATTGATACAGGCTCCTAACTAGACTATTTTTAAAAGGTAAAATTATTAGCCCATGATAATTTTAAACCAGAGAATTCTTGCTCTTTCCTGCTAAATTCATGTCCAAATATATTAAATATTTTCCAGATACATATGATCTTAAACACTTTGAGATGATCATATACAAATTTTAAATGTTATATTTCAACAACCTTTTAAAAAGTCCTACAATACATTGGTACAATCTAGGCAATTGATAGTTTCCTCTAGCACTAGTAAATTTGTTCTGAAATTTCAATAGACACATTTGTGTCCTTTGGGCATACTATATCCATGCTAAAAATACTGTAGCATATGGGTCCTCTAGATGTAAGCTGTGTTTCATGTTGTTGCCCTGATTGAAACGATTGTCACTTTAAAAATAGTCCAAGGAACATGACCAGAAGGAGTTAATAATAATGAGGAAATATTTTAAAACTTGCTTGATTATAAATATTTCTGTGAGACCTACAAGGAATATTTACACTGAAAAGTAGTCTTATGTTTCTGTAAGGACACATAGAAAATCATCTGAAGGTACAAAAAAAAAGACCATAAAAGAATTCAGTGCTTCAAGAAAAACAGTATTTCAAGTAAAATATAAAAAAGGAAAAAAAAAAAAAAGGAAAAAAAAGGGGGGGGGGGGAGCAGGAGAAATAAATTGCTGAAGAACCCAAGAGGTTACTTAGAATACCAAGCAGGTTAGCACAACTGGGGTTCAAATCAGAGAAGCAAATTAACTGAAATGGTTTTCAAGAACTGTGGTGTAATGACCACACCGACACCAGGGTTCTTTTAGAATCAGTAACTACTACTACTTTATTGATGACATAACTACATTCTCTCTTACTGAGGGCCTAACTTCATCTCTCATATCGAGGGCATAACTTCATTATTCCTGTTGCATCCCCATATTGAGGACAGGCTCCCTTCTTATACCATTCACCCCACAACAGTCCTTTTCCACTAACTCTTCATTGGTCAACAACTTAGCCCGGCAACAGCAAACACCCAGCAACTTCCATGCCTTAACGGCTGGAGAACAAGCAACCCAAGCAACCCGAGAAGGCATGGCGTCTCCTGGATCACCCTTCTTTGTTCCCTCTAAACTCTTTACATTCCTGATGGCCTCATCGTTAAGAGTCTGATGTTATCACCAACCATGGGGCTTGTCGACCCCCATGGCCACACTCCCACAAAAAACTAAAGATGGCTCCTGTCAGGTAAGCTTAACATGAAGACAACAGCTTCATGATTAAAATTAGGAGTACCCAACAGTGCTTAAAACATAAACAGCAGAAAAGGTTCAAAGAAAATTTTGTGGCCTGATTAATATATATTCTAGAGAACTATGTGTAAAAATAAGTTTCAGATACAGCTTTGGGAAAAAGATGAAGTTTTTGACAGTTTGTCTTTGTGCAGATCTGAAGTGATATGAGGACACTGTTTCAATGAACATCACGAAGTAAGCAGATAACTAGTGTAATTTCCACTTTTAAAAGTTACAAACCTTTGAATGAAATGAGAGATAATTCAGTTGACTTCTTAAAATACATGTAACTAACTTCTTTTGATGGAGATTATTGGGAGGGAGAGAAAGCTTCTTTTATGCATAGAGAAAGAATGATTTCATTAATTAAAAAGAAATTCAATTAAATAGCTGTTTTCTGTAGCTAATGCCATAGGTAAATGATGGTAGCTAAATCATCCTAATTCCAAATCTGATTCTCGGAGTAGAGTTTGTATAGTGATGGGAGTAAATATGGCCTGTTGTTCCTAGTGCTATTTAAAAAAAAAAAAGCAACAACTACGACAAGCCAGTGGAAAACTGGATTCTCTACCAAGACAGCAGAAGTGAAGATTTTTGGTAACAGATCAAAGAGAATGGCATATCTGAAAGATAGGTGGTACAACATTCAGTAATTGCTTTGCTATTACTTTATCCTAGATGGTTTGCCTTTTGATTTCTGAAGTCAAGTTATTTTCTTTGCCCTTCCTTTCATTCGTTCTTCCCTTATTCCTTGTTTCCCTTGTGCTTTATTTTTCTTCCTTTTTTTTTTTTTTTTCATTTTCGATTTCCCCATACCTCTCCCACATAAGACTCTAGCTCCCTGCATATTGTGCTCCTTTACACAATCTCTTCAGTTGTTTCCTCTGTCATCTTCTCTTCCCATGACCTACCTAGCTGCAGGCTACTTGACCTCACAGGATGTAGGACTTCATTTTTTATTTATTTATTTATTACTAAGCACACAAATGAAAGACTGACGTATTCATATAGGCCATTGTGCAGAAAGAAAGTGTTAACCCGTGTTGTACCTCAAATGAAAAGTCTGCACTAAAGCCTGAAAGCGGTTTTAGAGTGGCATCACACTGGCTACTGCTAATTGAATACTGGCCCTGAGCTTTTCTTGAGAACAAATACTTCGAATTAGATTCTGGCTAGCAGCTATTAAGCTTGAAACCAATACAAACACTCTCTGAAAACTAGGGAAAAAAAAAAAAAAGGCAAAAAAGGCTGCTTCTGCTTTGGTCCCTGTTGGTCCCTGCTATCCTGTGCTGTGAAATCCTGTGGCTTTTCTGAAGCTGCATGTGAGCTAGTCCCTCCTGTAAGCTATTCTTTCAGCACAAAGCAGGAGAAACAGAAAATAACCTATTCTTTGCATTAAGTGGTGGAACTACTTTTGCTACTGATGCTCTGTGATTTAAGTAGCATTCCAAATACCCAAAGTGGGGAGAAGGATTTGAGGATTCGTATAGCACTCTATCCAGCTTTGCCTTAGCCATTGCCACAGATCTGCTCTTTGCAGAGCAGTCATTCCTTCAAGAGTGAATCTCAACACCACACTAGGGAGTTTGTGTCCTCATTGTGTACCTGACAGCTTACCTGCATCTGCTGCCAATGAACTTTATCCTATCACAGAAGCAAGGTTCAGCCCTGGCTCTTTCTTACTCCTCTGAGAACAGAAAATGTATGAGCCGTGTGTCCCTGAGCAAGAATAATTTTCAAATACTTCTCTTCAACCCACAGACTTAAAGTTAAAAACCCTGTACAACTATTTGGAAGTATCTGGAGACTTATGGGTCTATACCAGTTACTAAAATCAAATGCATAATTGCTATTCCTGTGGGAGAAGATTCAGAGAGTAGTAGTCATTTAAAATGGGCACAGAAAACAATTACATAC
Source organism: Cygnus olor (assembly GCF_009769625.2). Lineage (NCBI taxonomy): Eukaryota > Metazoa > Chordata > Aves > Anseriformes > Anatidae > Cygnus > Cygnus olor. Next base: position 76,727,536 of record NC_049170.1, read on the forward strand.
GTTGAGGAGATAAGAATTGGTCATTTTCTTTTCTTTGCTTTGCTTTGCTTTGCTTTTGTCTTTGCTTTTCTCTTTTCTTTTCTTTGCTTTTCTTTGCATTTCTTTTTTCTTTTCTTTTCTTTTCTTTTCTTTTCTTGACTTCTCTTTTCTCTTTTCTTTTCTTTTCTTTTCTTTTCTTTTCTTTTCTTTTCTTTTCTTTTCTTTTCTTTTCTTTTCTTTTCTTTTCTTCTCTTTTCTTCTCTTTGCTTTTCTTCTCTTTGCTTTGCTTTTCTTTGCTTTTCCTTTTTTTTTTATTTATTTCTTGTTTTCTCTTATCTTCTCTTCTCTTCTCTTCTCTTCTCTTCTCTCTTCTCTTTTCTCTTCTCATCTCTTCTCTTCTCCTCCCCTCTCCTCTCCTCTCCTCTCCTCTCCTCTCCTCTCCTCTCCTCTCCTCTCCTCTCCTCTCCTCTCCTCTCCTCTCCTCTCCTCTCCTCTCCTCTCCTCTCCTCCTCTTCTCTTTTCTTATTTCTTTTCTTTTCCTTTTCTTCTTCTTCTTCTTTTTTTTTTTTTTTTTTAAATGAAGGCATTTCTTCAATTGCCAGAATGGTGACAAACATAAACTAACATGTCAATATCACTGCAATGTCCCCGTGAAATTAACCCTTCCTGTTATTATGAATTCCTGATTTTCTGAGAGAAATACCTTCCTCCATCTTTCCAGTAAATTGCTTTAAGGACTTTTAACAGTCTTTACCTGTGTGGAGAGGGAAAATTAAAAATTCACTGTCATACTGCTAACTTTTTAAAGAATTGGTTACCTTGTATTTTAACTATAATTTAGCCTTTTCTCCAGATCTTGGCTTTGAAAAATCTTGAATGTAAAAAGGTTTGGATAAAGAACAGAAGTTGCAGATCAACACATCTTCAACCTGAAGTATCCCAGTTTGGCTGTTGGAAGTAGGATTTCCAAAATGAAGTTTCAAGGGAAGGGTTTCAGAAAAGGCTTCTCACATACGTCAAAGTCTACCAAACACTTCCTTCCTCCATCCTTCCTTAGTACACTACCTCCTCTCCTTAACATCTTCCTTCCTTTCTTTAATAATATTAACTATATATATATATGTATACACTACTGAGTAAAAAGAGACCTTGGATGGACCTAAATGAATCTCAAGTCTCGTTTTACTTAACTCTGTTTGTACATGGGTGTCATCATCTGCTTGTGGAAAGTGGATGACTTAAATTCATTCACTCAACAAACTTATCAAGCTAGTTATAAGCAGTCTTATTTTCCACCCTTGAGAGATGTTTTTTGGACAACTGGCTTTTAGATTGTTTCAAATGGTAGGATGGAACCAAGACAGAAATATACGTTCATCACACCTTTCTAAAGAATGGGAAATTAGAAATCTCCAATTATATGTGTGGCAGTGGCATGCAACACATATGAAATCTTTCACTTTGCATCTCCAGCTGAAGAACTTGCTAAAAATTGAGCATTCAGATAGTAAGATATTATATCCCTAATTTACTTGCTGTATTTCTTGTACAATTATGTCATTTGCAAGAATAAGAAGTGAGGTTTTCATATGAGAGTCATATAGGTTAATGCATGTAGTAAGACAGTCAATGTGCTCTATGTGGCTTAGATGATACCAGAAGATTGTCAATAAGGTAATTAATTGTTCATGCAGATAATGGATAGTTTTATCTTTCTGGAAGCTTCTGTTAACCATTACAGGTGACTTTAGCAATAGATATCATATAAGAGATTATGGCTGTGCAATATTGCAGGACACATTTTAATTGAATCTCTCCAGGTTTTATTATGAAAAGTGAATCTGAGAATCAAGGATAGATCAGTAAACTACTGTGGTGGAAAAGAGAGAGGGAAAAAAGAAGTACTATATAGAGTTCAGGGGAAGGAATGTTAATGAGGTGTTTTGATGTTTTGAAACTTCAGACTTTCAACCACAGTCATTCAATTTCTCTTTCTTCCTTTCCCTGGTGGTTTCTGGTGTTGCTCAACATAGGGATACCTATCTGGCTCTGCACTCTTCTCTGTGGTACAATTAATGTTGCTTTTGCATACACACCTTCTTTATCTCAAAATAACCAGGGAGAAAGAATGCTAGGGTTATTCTTTCTATGTCATTTAATACAACAGTCTTCTTCACAGAATTTATTTTGCAAGCAATTATTTTCACTATACATCATTAGGTTCCAATTAGCTCCAATGCCCACTTTGCAAAATGTTATCTTGCCTTTTGTAGTGGCAAGCCTAGATTTAATCCCAAGAAGTATGCTGTTGTAATAGGTCCTGATACAGTGTGAAATGCTTTAATGGTAAGATTCACAGATCTCATTTCATATTCAAGACCTTTTCTTCTCTGTGCATTTGTGCAAGTGATGCAACAACTCATGAGACAGCTGTAGATGTCATCATAGGAGCAGCAAAATAGGCATCTGAGAACCATAAATAGAGGTAGTACTGCAGTGTAATACTGATAAGTGGAATATTTATTTTTGTTCCGTTTGCTGCTGGACATATGCATACACTAAAAATCTGGTTGTACACAAAATCATAACAGTTTTACATAGTCCTTGCAGAGCAGGAGAAATAGTAAAACTTTCCCTTCTCTCTTTTCAATTTCCTTTGTTATATCCCAGTCATGATAAGACCAAGGCTGAGAATCTGGGGTAGAGGAGAAGAGGAAGGCTGATCTGATCCTCAGATGTGTTCTCAGAGGACCTGTCCCCCTTACAAGTCAGACTGGGAAATGGCATTGGCACAGCGAGGCACCATATGCTAATCTAATGCACTAGATGGTGCAGATTACTCACTCCTCTAACACAAACTGAAACTCTTGCAGTTGCCTTCTAGTGCTACTTAGGGAGGGTAGTGCTACATTTTTCCTTGTGGTTTAAAAATACAGCCTGCCTCCTATAACTTTGCTGTTTATCAATTAGAAATTCTGTTTCTTTTATCATGGGAATATTGAATCATTTTTTCCTCTACTTGTTTGCACAGCTGGGTAATCACCATAGCAACTGATGCATGCCAGGTATCTGTTCAAAAGAATGCTATCCTCCCAGTCTCTCTAACTAAATTCACTACATCAATTGCCAAGCAGATATTAAGACTGAGTAACAGATGAAAAGGTATACTTATTATAATCAATGTAAGTAATTTCTATATCATATACAATAGATATAAAATATATAAATCACATAAGTGTGTTGACTCTTGTTGACTGTTGACCACTTCATTTATTTATCTATTTAATTATTCTAAGGTAACATTAAGTTTGCATAGTTAAGATTTCAAATATCAAGGAAATATGGTAACAAGGTTTTAAAACCCATATTAACCCTGTACTTTCGTATATGAATTATGTACTTGTTATACACACTGAACATTAACCATATAAGTGTGATATTTAGTCCAAACTTGGGATGTGCACATTAATTGTTCTTTATAATTCTATATATACAAACTAAATCTATGAAGTTATTATCATTTTAATCATCACTTTTCATACTTTTATGAGAAATTTTATGTTTCAGTTATTTTTTATGCTCTCTCTTTATTAATATACTGCTTATTTATTTGTTTTTCAGCTAGCATCACTTTCCCATAAATTCAATTGAAACAGTTCAGCAAGAGCTCATGATAGGTTTTTGCACTTTTTCATTGGCCAAAATGAAGTCCTTGAGAAAGTTTGACCCATCAACATATATATGTGTATATATTCTTAATATTTTGTTGTTTGAGAAACTTATCATAATAATTTTATTAAAAGAAGATTATATGGTGCAGGTAGTATTCTACATATCAGATTAACATCAGTTCTTTCTGCCTGTCAGAGTACAGCTTCACGTCTTTAGCATTCTCTGTTTTGTAGCTCTTGTTTTTAATAATAATTTCCTATCATAAATTACAGAAAGATTAAATTATAACAAGATTATGCACTCTGTTACTGTAATATTGCATCTAAGTTATGGGATAGGTACATGCCACAGTGCACCCTAGAGGATGTCTAGTCATTCAGACCAGGTAGCTGACTGGAACGGTCTGTGGGCTCACTGGCACACACACATTTATGTGTCCTTTCTGAGGACATGGAAGGATGATGCGAAGATTGATGCTGTCATTTTTTCATTGAAAATGTCAGCAATTGAGCATACTAAGAAGTATATCAATTTTTGCACTTTTAGCTCTGTATTAAACAGCTCTGAAGAACGATTTTACGAAGTAATGAAATTCTGAGGTACTTGAGAAAGCTTTCATCATCAGTTGCCAAGACATACATATTTCAATTCGGGTGAACATTGCAGAAGAGGTTAAATGTTACAAATTGTGGCTAATATTGACAAACACTATATGTTAACTACAGCGGATCTCATACAAGCATACAATGCATAAACAAACACAAGCATATTTCCCGTTCCAGTTCAAGATACGGGAAAATAAGGAAGCCAACAGCAGTGATTGCATTGACAATTTAGGGTTTACAGTGATCCAGCATTGTCAGATTAACATAAACATAACATCTTTGTCCCTTTTTATGACAGGTAATTTACTGTTTTGTTGTTGTTGTTTGTTTGTTTGTTTGCTTGCTTTGTTTTGTTTAGTTTTGTTTTTATACAATCTAGTATTCAAGAACCTCCCACCTACTACTGATAGAGTCTTTACTTAACATTTGCAATTATTTTATAAGCATATATTGCACAAATATCAAGCATTTCTGGCTGTTTTTTGTCACAATATTTTTAAGAACAGAGTGTTTTTAAGCCTCTTTTAAATATATACCTAGATAATAATAGACATGCAACTACTAGTCTGTGTTCTGCTTTTAAAGTAGGTGTTGGGCAATCAACAGAAGATTACTGTATTTAATCCTGAAGTTTTTCTAGTAACATCTTGGGCAGACTTTAGATATGAGATTATGTAGTAATAAATAATCACATCAGGTCTGAATCTATTAATTATATTTGTTTTTATTAATTTGTCACTCAGTACTCTGTAATCTGTTTAGTAAATGAAGTTAGATCTCTCCCTCTTCTCCTTTATACTTTGATATCACTTTCTCCTTCTACCTCCCTGTCTTCCTTCTTCTTTCCCCTTCATATACTGCCAGTGAACTAACTTGCACAATTACACTTTGAGTTCACATATAGAAAGGTGACTTTGTAAAAGAGCTGTGCAGTTTGATGGAGGGTCATAAATGAAATTGAAATGCTTTTTCTGATGATCACCTGCTCCTTAAATAAAAATTAATGTAACATGTTACAGTGGATTTATAGAATTGCAAACAGCAGCAGCAAACTGCTGCTATTACTCTCAGTATATATTCTAGAAAATTAAAATATTACTTTTAGAGTTATGTAATATACTTCTGATTATTTTATGTTTAAATAAATGATGCTTACTTTTTTCTTTCCTCTATAGAAAAAAAAATATATATTTTATTTCTAAGGAATCATTTAATTCTATCATGTGCATCCAGTAATTTATCCTTCTTTCATAGCTTAAGAATACTTAGTAGGGCCTGAATATTCTCTCTGATGATTTGAATATTCTCATTCAAGAGGAAGAGGATTTTTTCCCAAACACAGTTTCTACAGTCTGTGCAACAGTCTCTTGTTTGTCTTGTCTTTGTATAACTCTAAGAGGTTCGTATGACACCATGAGCATGGAGGATCTCTCTCCTACTAAAGAAATCACAGGCCTGATTTTTTTTCAAAGGCATGGCTAGCAAGCTACCTATCATAAATAAAGATATTTTACAGGAATATTAACTGATTTTGAAATCCTATTTCTTGATATAGCAATTTACTCACATTTATTGAGCAAAAAAGTTAATCAACACTTACTAGAACATAAAAGTGTTCATACGGTAGAAATCACACAGGTACTGATCTACATCCTTATTTCTATTTCCATACAGACATACTTTCAACAACTTAACTAGTGGTTATAGGAAAATTATTAATGTATTTTCCTATAATGCTTCTATGAGTTAAGGATATGCTCACAAGAGAAAAACTAAAGCACACAGAACTGTGATTCAAGATCATCAAGTTAATTTTTAGTGTGGCAAAGTGAACACAAGCATATTTTTCATGCTATTATTTTCTTTCTCCTAATTTCTAAGAGTACCTCATGATCTTTGAAGTCACCAAGGCATCCATCTTTGAAAACTGGAACTGTGTACCTGACTATTTTTTGACCTTTTTTATTGGTGTATCATTAAAAATTGCTTTAATTTTGTCTAAAGATAAAAAGGCTTGGAAAATTATTTGTACTGCTTAAAAGGGTTATGATTTGCTTCCATCCACTGCCCCCTCCTGACATCCATTCATGTCAGCACCACACATTGGCAGCTCAAAAGCAAATAAAACCCTAGGTATCCTGAGCCTGCCAGGTAAGCTCTGCCTGGGGATGAAAGAGAGATGGTGAAAGGGGATGAATTCATCATAAGACTGTGATTGTCGTTTCCTTGAGGAGAAACAATCCACTGATATAAAGTGTTCACTATCATTCAACCTCAGCAAGTCCCAATTCTTTCTCTCTTGACGTCACTAGTGTCCCCCACATGGCTTCAACACGGTCAGTGGAAAGCAGAGCAAAAGACTGAAGGTTTTAATGCTGGAAATTTTCTAGAATGTAGATTCTCAAGGATTGAGATTGCTCAGATGTACCTTCATTCACAGTATTGCTTCTCTCAATTACAACATAAACATAGCTTTTACTTGGCCTTTGCCCAGGATGTGTAATGAAAGAAGACTGCTTTTTCATTCTATATTAACACTAAAACTGGACAGTATTGTCCCTTTTGCACTACATAGGCTATGCATAAAATGACCTAATGCATTATAAATTTGTTAGATGCAATTTAAAGTGTAAGGAAGTGTTCAATAAAATGTTAATGAAATTCTAAACATTAAGCAGACTCAGAATAGACCTTCGCATTCAACCCAGTTGTTTTCTTTATATGCAGCATTGGAAAGAAGAAATTCTTTATTTTTTAGCTTTCATTCTTTATCTCCTTGTATAAATGAGGAACCCTGTACAGGATCTGTTATGAGACTATGCAAAACTAGTTATTACCTTTCTGAAGCAAAATATGAATATCCCCCAAAGCTGCTATTTTGTAAAACATATCATGTGGCGTCTAATAAATAGCCTTGAGGGCCTTTGTAATTACTGACAGGGATATTAGAATTGACAGACTTCAGGTGTATGCTACAGAATAAAAAGGAAATATTGCTTGTTTGGTTAACAGTTTCTCATTTATATTTACATGTTTGACAAATCTGACAACTACTGTGTTAAAAGAAAGATCTGGTTTTGTTACCTTTCAAATGAAGATGGATGGTTCAAACTAGTCTGTTTTCTTTACCTGATATCCTGTGGAGAGAGAGGCTTGTAAGTCTTTAAGCAGCAGAGAGTTATTCCTTAAGAGGTTTGCAATACATTTATTGAGATACATTTCTAACTAATAGTTCTGATAATGTCAAAGTGAAGCAACCCAGCATATTAAGATTTTTATGGCAGTGAGCATAAAATGACTTTTCTATCCCATGTCATTTTCTGGAAATTCCTTGGGAAATCATTATGCCTATAATACAGAGCATACCAACTTGATTTAATTGATTTCTTATGCAACTGTTATAGCACTATTTCCAGTAACTACTTATCTAAAAATGTATATGATTTTCAATATTTAATTTCTGACATTTCTTGTTTCTTTTTTGTCAGATTAGTTTGCTAAATGAACTCAAACTTCATTGCACTCAATATTGCAGTGAAAACTGGAATAGTTCTTATTTATTCCATTTTTAAAAACATTTTATGATTTTGGATTTCAGCACCAATCAGATTTTTCCTCTCTTTCCTGTTTAGACAGATGTCCTAGGGACTGGTAGCCTATTATTCTAAACCAGTAATTTCCTCAGTATTTCTCAATCTCCTAATACCAGTTAGAATCAGTTTCTAAAACATAACAGAAGTAAAAACAATGTAAAGGCAAATTCACAGCTTGAAGTGAGTTGAGCTATGACCACATATAGCCACTGAGGATGTAGCTTCTGTAGTGCACTTCCCCCAAGTTCAGGTGGCCTGTATTCAGCTCCCTGACAGTTTGCAGATCTGACCTCAGGGAGTCACTTGGCTTCTGGAGTTCGTATCTGTGAAGCAGAGACTACAGGGATGTGTGTATGTATAGGGATGGCAAAAGTAATTGAGTATGAATTAAGAACATAAAAGTCTATTCCACAGGTGCTGGTTAAAGATATATTCTGTGATACCTGCATGTCTGCTTTCTTTGTCCTTTATCAACATTAGATATTTTATTCAAAAATAACAAAATTTAACTGGTCATAGTAGCAGTATGACTGATCAATTATACATTTCTGTAGTGTTTTCCTATGAGGCATTTACATGTTTTGTCCAGCTTTCAAATTTTTGTTCTCTCACTACATCCCACTTTCATCTTTTCTGACAACTTTGTCATTTTTTCCTCTTTCTTTTATATATTTTGCTCATTATCATTATTTGAGCAAAAATACCAATCTGTAACATGCATACATAATAAAATTTGTCAGGATTAACCAACTTTTGAGTGTCTTTAATTGCTGTCTTATCTCCATGGTCATCAGCTGAATAGAAGAAAATATCAGATCAAAGACACTGATGAGTTAAAGTATCCCATGGATTAGAATTCCCAGCAATCAGTTGCAATTAGTTCTTCAAATAGTTGGTACAGACTATGTTAATCAGTCTTTCTGAGACCTGAATTTGAGACTCAAGAGTATAAACTAGACCTAAGAAAGCAGAGAATGGATATTTTTTCATGACTAACTCCTAGAACTTGCATAGACTTTTAAAGGATGCCGTGACTCATTACACGTTCAGCAAATGTTTCCTTTTACAGCAACATTAACTGAGTGCTCTGTTGTATAATTTTCATAATGTAGGAGAATAATATTTTGTTATACAAGTTGTCTTGCCTATAATTATAAGTGTGCCAATATGGAGAGAGTTCTTAATAATTATGTTCAAGTTCATAGAAAAAAGGACCAATAGAGGAAAAAAAAAAAAGTCACAATATCGTGAAGTAATTTGACACATTACTGTGGTCTTTTCTTACTACATTATTTACATTACTGTATATTGGAAGCATATTTCCAATGCTAAAATTAAGGCAGTTTAACTATAACAGAGAATTATACAAATAAAAAAAAAAAAAGCATGAATGATCGCTAATTCAGTTATATGCATACCTAGGATAGTCTCATCTAAATGGCTTTTAGGACCTGGATAATCAAGGATATAAAACCAGACAGAAACATTTCTGCTATAGTACTGCTAACAATATACAGGAACAGTGGCAGTAGGTATCAGTCTCGGAAACTGCGGCAATGGCAATTTTGAAATGAAAGTGTAATTTTCCTTTTCAAAATGTGAAGAAATGAGCTAAACAAGTCCTGTCAAAATGTTGAGAATTATGCTATTTTCTACCTTCTCCTTAATTGCTGTGAGCTCAGATTGTATGTTAATGAAACACTGAATTGCATTCTCCAGGCATTTCCCTACTTCTTGGGAAAAACAAACTTTACAGCATGTCAGAGGAGCAAGCAGAGCTCCTTAATATTGTACCATCTCATCCTTCTCTCATAACTTTAGGCCCAAATCCTGCAGGGACTTGTACAGGGACTTGTACAGGTTTGGCTTTATGCACAGTGAGTCATTCTTCTGATTTGACAAGAAACTGAAATGCCATTACATTAAAAAAAACTTTTTTTTTTTTCCAGATTGGACTTGCCAATGTGTCAGCTACCCATAGTAAATTTTCTGATCAAGAATTCATGGATGAAAATAAGTTTTCTTCACAATGGACAAGAATGATTTGGTGTAGGATTTAAAATTTCTGAATCCCCAAACCAGTCTAACTCTGCTATTATTCTTATTTCTTATTTTCTGTTATTAGTCTTATTTCTGTTCCCTCCCCAAGAAAGCTCTTGGTTTTTTTAGTCTTATAAATATGCATGGGGTTAAGTGGCATAGATCTTACTTTTTGCATGAGTTTTTGCTGCCACAGCTCATGAGCAAGGAAAGAGCTGCATCTTCACTCAAGCTGGAGAACAAGAAGAAAAGCTACAGTCATGGTTCCTCTTTCTCCCACCTCATGTTAGCTGTTACAGATGAACCAGAAGTAGAGGGGGAGGTGTTGAATGGCTGGCTCAAGTCACTAGCACTTTTTTTTTTTTTTTTTTTTTAATACCACTAAAATACAAGGAGGAAAGTAAGTCTTCTACTGGGGCAGAAGAGAACCTAAGTGAAGGTTTGATGCAATGCCACTGTATTGTCCTGTATGTGGTTTATTTCTGGATTCTTTCAGAATCTCATCCTTTTGGCTCATGGGTTCACAGCACTTCACATATCACTGCAGGTTTCCATCACTTGGTAGCCTCCCCATACTTCCACCCTACCCTGGGCCCAATATAAGAAGACACAGCCCCAGAGGGGAGCTGCAAGGTCTGTAAGCAGGGATCACTGCTTGATGGTGTGCGGCAGCACCGTCTTTTAATTTGAGAACCCATTTTTATTTTTATTTTGTGTAATGCCAGGTGTTTTCACTGTCAAGCTCCCTCAAGTATTTATTTATTTATTTTAAAATCTATTTTATTCTCTTGTTTGCTTTTCTTTTGACAGGTGAGAACTATTTAACCTGAAAGTTTCAGTTTGCACCTTTAATAAAGCAAATTCTCTTCACTTTTGACCCTATCAGAATAAAACTGATGTCTTCTCTTATGTTTACATGCATCTTTTTAAAAGCTCTTTCATTAATTTGTTAAATACTTCCACTTGGTTACTTTTATTTTGTTTGAGACACTTTTCACATTCTTATAATAAAACCATATTTATATAACATTTCCAAGCATTTTTTTCTTTGTTTCCTAAAGAACTACCTTACTAAATAATCCTTGCAAAGTCCAGTGCAAACAACATCCCAGTTAGCACCTCTGGAATAACAGTGTTGTGAGCATGTTGCTAGCACAGTTTGGCTAACGCATTGATTTATTTGCCTCAGGAAACATTATGGAGAAAAGGTGCTTTTCTCAAATCAAAATTGATGCTGAGACTTTAACCCCTCTAAATTTCCTGGTTCAGCAGAAGTAAAGAGTGTTGACAGAGGAAAAATACATAATCACAATGTTTGCGTTGTAGGCTGAGCCACAGCTGCATTTCATTGCAGGGGAGTCATTGACGCTGGTGTGAATTGGAGTAATCCTTAAACTATTGCACAGGATATAATGAATGCTCATGTACAGAGCAGGGGATGAACAGTACTATGGTAAAATTTTAACCACAGCTGCAGAACAAACTTGACTTATATTCTGAAGAGTTCAGTTATAGTTAAGGAGGGGTGGTGAAGAATTTTCAAATATTAATATAATAACGTAATGAACAGTGTAGTTGATTTGTTTCATCTCAGTTACTTTACATTTCTCTAAAGCAAGGGAGTAGTTTGAGTATAATTAACTTTGGGGCAAATTGATATCTTCCTTTGCATCCAGCTGGTCTTGCTTAGGTGGAATAGCGTTTATTCAGAAGGTCATAAAATTAGTAGTTGAAGGGTAGAACTGGTAGTTGTGGAGAACAGTCAGCTTAACTGTTAAGTACCAGTCTTGGGCAAAGGGGAATTGAGCAGTTTGTTCTTGTTTATTTCTCATACAAACTTTGTGGACAGAGGTCCTTAAGCTTGATATGAGAGGTTGCTGAAGGAAGGAGTCTTGTGTTGGTGGTACATCCCTGTTTGGTGGCAGAACAGAATTTTGAGGGCCACGGTGCCTGACTGAAACATTTTGTGTAAATTATGTCTAAAATTAATATTAAAGTTCTTGCCCCCAAATATGATAATGAGCCTAATGAAGTACCTGCTAAAGATATATAATACTCAACTCTTCTCCAGAATCATGCTAAACATCACCCCAGTGGAGGGAACAGATAAGGTTAGGATATAAAAGAGTGTTAGGAGGTAGTGTAAAACAAATAAATAAATAAATGAGAAGAAAGAAGAAGATGAAGTTAGAGTGAGGAAGAAAAAAAGAAAAAAAAAAAAAGCTGAGGAGAAAAGAAGAAACTGGAAACCTGCAAGGGGCTGTGCTCTTTCTCCTCCACCAAGACTTCTCAGTAAGCTCTGTGCCTTCTCTCTTTGGTAAGGAATACTTGGGATAGCATTTTGCTTGCATTATTATCATATATTAGTGCTGTTGAAGTAAGTGTATTTATCAATGACAATTCCAAATCTGTTATATCTGTCACCTTATTAAATAAGTTCAACTTTGTGAGACTCTCAGTGAAAGTCCTTGGCAGGTCTCTGAAACAGGCAAATGTTGGACTGCAACTACTTTCAATGTTCAACTTTGTGAGACTCTCTCAGTAAAAGCCCTTAGCATGGCTCTGAAACAGCCAAATACTGTACTCTGATAAGTCCCCTGGGATGATGGGAAAGAATCACTTCCCTAAGATGGGGAGAATCACCTCTCTCAACCTGCTGGCCATGCTTCTTTTGATGCAGCCCAGGATATGTTTGGCTTTCTGGGCTGCAAGCTCACATTGCTAGCTCATGCTGAGCTTCTCATCAACCAAATATATCCTTCCTCCCCATCTGTACAAAACAGTACCTCCGCTATTAAGTGTTCCCCTGCTCAAGAGAGAGGATATAGTGGGTACACACAATATGCCACCCTGTGGTTTTACCTGTGACCACTGAGAGGATGTGAGGAAATGGTTTCATGAGTTGTAAGAAAAAAACAATGGAAAAAGGGGGTTCTTCCAGGACAGTCGTTGCTCCAGTTTCCATTGGGCAGTGTCTCAGACAGAGTAATGACCACGACTACAGGGGCCCTGCCTCCAGTCATATATACATATACATATATACAATCCTCCAGTCAGTTGGAGGAAAGGAATAATCAAATTTATTGGACTGTGTGGATTTAATGGCTTGGCACACCAGACCCACAGGAGTATAAGGCTCTAGTGGACACTGGTGCACAGTGTACTCTAATGTCATCTAGCTATAGAGGAGGAGAACTCAACTGTATTTCTAGAGTGACAGGGGGATCCCAACAGCTTACTGTATGGGACGCTGAATTGAGCCTGGCTGGGAATGAGTGGCAAAGGCACTGAGAGTCAAAAGCTGAGGGTCAAAGAACAGTAGGTAGCGATTGCTACCACAATAGTGCACCTCCAGCAGCAATATCTCAGTATCGGAGATTCCCTAATTCCCATCCATGAGCTGGTTCATCAACTGGAGAGCCAAGGAGTGATCAGCATGTCTTCCTGCTGCAGTGGTAAGGGGACTCCCCAGAAGGTGACTGGATCCCAGACTAGCCTCCAGTTTGTGAGAAACAATCTATAGCCAATAACACAGACTCAGGTGAGGATCTCAGTGAAGTAGCATTTTTATTTGCGATTGCAATGGTGGGTGTCCTGCAAGCAGGAGTACAGAGCAAAAGTATATCATAACCTTATATTCCCTATTATGCAAAACTTGATTCCTCCCCTGTTTCCTCATTGTCTGAATACTACAGGTTCACAGACTACTCAACACTTATTACTATACCATATATGTACAATTTTATTTGACCAACTGTTAATTTCTCCTTTCCTTTTCTTTTTTTTTTTTCCTTCTTCTCTCATGACTAGAGGGCCCGTGATTTTTTGTTTTTTACTGATTTTGCACCTCTTGTCTTGTTCTTCTTAGCTATCTTCCTTATTTTGGGACAGTGGAACCTTCCCTTTGTCTGCTTAACATACTCCCCACTGTTAAGCCACTGTTATATCTGCACAATCACTTTTGAATATGCAAGGTTAGTGGAATTTTCCACTGCAAAAACACAACTTTATTTCTCACACACTCACCCTTTAATAGTCCACATGGCCAGTGCAAAATTCTAATGGAGAGTGGAGACTAATGGAGGACAATGGTGGCCTGAATGAAGTCACGCCAGTGCTGAGTGTTGCAGTGCCAGACATGCTGGAACTTCAATACAAACTGGAGTCACAGGCAACCTAGCGGTATGTCACAAGTGAGATCAATAAAGCATTTTTTTCAATCCCTTTGGCAGCAGAGTAAGGTCCACAGTTTGCTTTCACTTGGCGGGGCATCCAATACACCTGGAATCAACTGCCCCAAAATGCAGAAACACAGCCCTACCGTTTGCCATGGACTGATCGAGGCTCCATTGGAACAGGGGGAAGCTCCTGAACACCTGCAGGACATTTACGGCAGCATTGTGTGGGCCAACACAGCAGGAGTTTTTGAGAAAGGGAGGAAAACGGTCCAAATCCTTCTGAAAGACAGTTTTGAAATAAAACAAAGGTCACAGGACTGGCATAGGAGATCCAGTTTTTAGGAATAAAATGGCAAGATGGATGTCATCAGATCCCAATGGAAGTGATCAACAAATTAACAGCATGTCTGCACCAACTAGCACAAAGGAAACGCAAGATTTTCTAAGTGTTGTGTGTGGTGAAGGCCATCCAGCTGGCTTTAGATATTGATGAACAAGAAAAATGGCCAGTGCTCTCTCTATACTAACTCATGGATGGATGGTGGCAAATGCCTTGTGGGGGTGGCTACAGCAATGGAAGCAGAGCAACTGGCAGTGCAGAGTCAAACCCTTCTGGGCTGCCACACTGTGGCAAGATAGTCACCCAAGTAGAAAACCTGGTTGTAAAAGTACATCACAGGGCCTTTGAAGGCTCCTCACGGGGCCAGGGAATTCGAAGGCTTTTCACAGGGCCTTCGAAGGCTCCTCACAGGGCCAGGGCCTTCCAAGGCTCCTAACAGGCTGGCCTCAGCATGCAACAATCCGACACCACACACCTCCTGCCTTGAAGAACGGTTATGACAGATGGAGCCCAAAACCATGGACTATACAAACTAAATAGACATTTTTGAAGGATGGCCCATAGACTAAGGGAATGGTATTTTCTCTCCTGTTAAACTGTCTTTATCTCAACCCATGAGGTTTCTTTTACTTTTTTTTCCCCATCCTTCTTCCTGAATCCACCTGGAGGGGAAGTGAGCAAATGGCTGTGTGGTGCTTATTTACCTGCCAGGTTACACCACAACAAAAGTAAAACATCAAAAGAAGAATGAACTTTGGAAAGGATTTTCTGTAATGTAGAGATATTGAGTTAACCTAGACTAAGTCTAAGAGCAAGAAACTGCTTTTCATGGTTGCAGTAGAAAAGATATATACACATTTTTCTTATATCTGTTCTGACCTTGCTATTTTGAACTTTCTTAAAAAACTAATTGGTTTTAGGTGGAAGCAAAAGCTCCCCCCTTCTGCCTCCCCCCCCCCCCCCTTTTTTTTTTTTTTTTGAGGTGTGTGTGAAAGCTTTTGGGGTTTGAGAACTTATGACAAGGTAAATGTTGAGCCAACTGTAGCTCAGTGTTGTGGCTGAGTAAGGGCCTGTTACAAATTATAAAGCCACAATTAAAAATACACAAATGTAGCAAAATCTCTCTAGAAAGAAAACAAGCCTTTTCACAATTTTCTTTCTCTTAGCTATTCCCTTTCCGATTTGTTTATATGAGGCTCTGTTTTCCCTAATAATTCCTCAAGGCATCTAGGGATTTGTAGAAATGTCTGTTTATTTGAAGAGTCTCCACAATCATTGTGGTGGTGCTGTGATTTTGTAATCAAGGAGCAACATAGGCAGAAGTGTAAACCCCACTAAATTCCCATCATATGATCAAATAGATTTATGCAGAGTCACGTATTTGCTTGCTGAAATTTCATCTGAAGTTCTATGTACCCTCTCAACCATCACAGTAATCTATCATGACCCCTAAAATGCACTTTTCAGTGGGATAGCAAATGTGTAAACTGAATCTTCAGTCTTCCTGAACAAGCAATAATGCAGACCTGAAAATGAAGGAGTTACAAGAAAAAGAGGTATAAATGTGCAATATTTTCTACAGTTTTGCTTCTTCTTCAGATCCTCGGTATTAGATCTAGAAGACCGCCATATCTGACAGTGTATGTGCACATAGTGTTTAAAACTGCAAACATGGATAACATTAAATGGGAAACACACAGAATCACAGAATCATCTAGGTTGGAAGAGACCTCCAAGATCATCTAGTCCAACCTCTGACCTAACACTAACAAGTCCTCCACTAAACCATATCACTAAGTTCAACATCTAGACGTCTCTTAAAGACCTCCAGGGATGGTGACTCAACCACTTCCCTGGGCAGCCCATTCCAATGCCTAACAACCCTTTCCGTAAAGAAGTTCCTCCTAATATCCAACCTAAACCTCCCCTGGTGCACCTTTAGCCCATTCCCCCTCGTCCTGTCACCAGGCACATGGGAGAATAGACCAATCCCCACCTCGCTACAGCCTCCTTTAAGGTACCTATAGAGAGCGATAAGGTCTCCCCTGAGCCTCCTCTTCTCCAGGCTGAACAAGCCCAGCTCCCTCAGCCGCTCCTCGTAAGACTTGTTCTCCAGACCTCTCACCAGCTTTGTTGCCCTTCTCTGGACTCGCTCGAGCACCTCCATGTCCTTCTTGTAGCGAGGGGCACAAAACTGAACACAGTACTCGAAGTGCGGCCTCACCAGAGCCGAGTACAGGGGGACAATCACTTCCCTAGACCTGCTGGCCATGCTGTTTCTTATACAGGCCAGGATGCTGTTGGCCTTCTTGGCCACCTGAGCACACTGCTTGCTCATATTCAGCCAACTATCAACCAGTACTCCCAGGTCCTTCTCGGCCAGGCAGCTTTCCAACCACTCATCTCCCAGCCTGTAGCTCTGCTTGGGGTTGTTGCGCCCCAGGTGCAGGACCCGGCACTTGGCCTTGTTGAACTTCATACAGTTGACCTCAGCCCATCGCTCCAGCCTATCCAGATCCTCCTGCAGAGCCTTCCTGCCCTCGAACAGATCGACACACCCACCTAACTTGGTGTCATCTGCAAACTTACTGAGGGTGCACTCGATTCCCTCATCCAGATCATCGATAAAGATATTAAAGAGGACTGGCCCCAGTACTGAGCCCTGGGGTACTCCACTAGTGACCGGCCTCCAACTGGATTTGACTCCATTCATCACGACTCTTTGGGCCCGGCCATCCAGCCAGTTTTTAACCCAACGAAGCATTTGCCAGTCCAAGCCACGAGCAGCCAGCTTCTTGAGGAGAATGTTGTGGGCAACGGTGTCAAAAGCCTTACTGTAGTCAAGGTAGACCACATCCACAGCCTTTCCCTCATCCACTAAGCGTGTCACTTTGTCATAGAAGGAGATCAGGTTCGTCAAACAGGACCTGCCTTTCATAAACCCATGCTGACTGGGCCTGATTGCCTGGTTACCCTGCAAGTGCTGCGTGATATATCAAGATAATCTGCAAGATAATCTGCTCCATGAGCTTCCCTGGCAGTGAGGTCAAACTAACAGGCTTATAGTTCCCCAGGTCTACCCTCTGGCCCTTCTTGTAGATGGGCGTCACATTTGCTAGCCGCCAGTCGACTGCGACCTCCCCTGATAGCCAGGACTACCGATAAATGATGGAAAGCGGCTTGGCCAGCTCCTCTGCCAGTTTTCTCAGTACTCTCGGGTGGATCCCATCCGGCCCCATCGACTTGCGTACATCCAAGTGCTGTAGCAGGTCGCCAACCATTTCCTCATGGATTATGAGGGCCACATCCTGCTCCCTGCCCCCTTCCACCAGCTCAGGTTAGTGGGTATCCAGAGAACAACCGGTTTTGCCGCTAAAGACTGAGGCAAAGAAGGCATTAAGCACCTCAGCCTTTTCCTCATCTTTTTTAACTAAGTTTCCCCCCCGCATCCAGTAAAGGATGGAGATTCTCCTTAGTCCTCCTTTTTGTGTTGATGTATTTGTAAAAACGTTTTTTGTTATCTTTAACGGCAGTAGCCAGATTGAGCTCCAGATGAGCTTTGGCCTTTCTAATTTTCTCCCTGCACAGCCTTGCAACATCCTTATAGTCCTCCTGAGTTGCCCGCCCTCTTTTCCAAAGATTATAAACCCTCTTTTCTCCTAAGCTCGAGCCACAGCTCTCTGTTCAGATAGGCCGGTCTTCTTCCGCACCGGCTCGTCTTTGGGCACGTGGGAACAGACTGCTCCTGAGCCATTAAGATTTCCTTCTCGAAGAGTGCCCAGCCTTCCTGGACTCCTCTGGCCTTCAGAACCTCCTCCCAAGGGACTCGGCCAACCAGCGTCCTGAGCAGCTCAAAGTCAACCCTCCGGAAGTCCAAGACAGCGGTTTTACTGGTCCCCTTCCTGACTTCGCCAAGAATAGAGAACTGAACCATTTCATGGTCACTCTGCCCAAGACAGCTCCCAACCACCACATCTCCCACCAGTCCTTCTCTGTTTGTGAACAGAAGGTCTAGCGGGACACCTCCCCTAGTAGGCTCTCTAACCAGCTGTGTCAGGAAGCTATCTTCCATGCTCTCCAGAAACCTCCTAGACTGCTTTCTCTGGGCTGTGTTGTGCTTCCAGGATATGTCTGGGAAGTTGAAGTCCCCAATGAGAACAAGCGCTGACAATTTCGTAACTTCTGCCAGATGCCTGTAGAACTCCTCATCCGTCTCCTCATCCTGGTTCGGCGGTCTATACAGACCCCCACCAGGATGCTTGCCTTGTTGGCCTTCCCGCTGATCCTAACCCATAGGGACTAAACCTTATCATTCCCAGCCTGGAGTTCCACAACATCAAAAGATTCTCTAATGTAGAGAGCCACGCCACCACCCCTTCTGTGCTGCCTGTCCCTTCTGAAGAACCTATAGCCAGACATTGCAGCACTCCAGTCATGAGAGTGGTCCCACCACGCTTCCGTGATGGCGACCAAGTCATAGCCTGCCTGCTGCACGATGGCTTCCAGTTCCTCTTGTTTGTTACCCATGCTGCGTGCATTAGTGTAGACGCACTGCAGTTGGGCCATTGCCTTCTCTCCAGGCCTTGCCATTGTTCCCCCTGGCACAGCTCCAACAAGCCCTATTTCAGCCCCGTCCCCCTTCTTACCTAGTTTAAAGCCCTCTCAACGAGCCCTGCCAGCTCCTGGGCTAGGATCCGTTTTCCCCTTAGAGATAGGGACCCGTCTGCGGCCATCAGGCCGGGTGTCGAGTAAAGCGCACCATGGTCAAAAAAAAAATTTCTGTGTTGGCACCAGCCTCTGAGCCACGTGTTAATCACGTGGGCTTTCCGTGTCCTCTCTGTACCCCTCCCTGCCACTGTAGGGATAGACGAAAACACCACCTGTACTCCCGTTCCATCCACTAACCGTCCCAGTCCGCTAAAGTCCCGTCTGATAGCGTTCAGGCTATTGTCACTGCCAGCCTGGACTATCAAAAGAGGGTAGTAGTCAGAGGGGCTGACCAGGTTGGGAAGCTTTCTGGCAGCATCCCTGACCCTGGCCCCAGGGAGGCAGCAGACTTCCCTACAGTTAGGGTCAGGCTGACAAGTAGGGCCCTCTGTTCCCCTGAGAAGGGAGTCACCTACAATGATCACCCTTCTGTCTTTCTTGGTGGAGGCAGTCTTGAGGCGTGGAGTCGGCTTCCTCGCCCTAAGCATCCTCCTGGGTAGACTTTCTACCTCGTCCTCACCCACCGGTCTCTCAAGCTCCAGGGCCTTAAATCTGTTATGTAAGGGCACCTGGGAAGGTGGGGCCGGTAGGGGGGGGGCATTGCCTGCGAGGTCGAGCAGGGACCTGTCTCCATTCCTCCTCAACTCGCAGGTCCCCTCCCTCTGCCCGATGGCGACAGGGCAGGGGGTCCACCCCTGTTTGGGGTGTCTCACCCCGGTACCTCTCCTTCAGGCCCTGCAGGGAGTCGCTCCACCAGTCTATATCCCGCTCACACTCCCTGATAGCCCTCAACCTATCCACCTCCTCCCTGAGCTCTGCCACCAGGCGGACCAGGTCATCCACCTGCTCACACCTCACACACACAGTGCCTCTGCCTCCCGCCGATGGCAGCAAGAGGCTCAGACACTCCCCGCATCCGGAGACCTGAACTGCTGCATTGTTGAGCAGGCAGTCAGTCTGGGTGGTTACAGACTTTCTAGAGAGAGCGCTCTGCCTGGTGTAGACCATTGCAGCCTAGCTAGCAGTCGACAGCCGTTTGAGTTGTTCGTATGGGCGGGGGGGAACGCTCTACCCTCCCTGCGCGAACTGCCGCGCGAACTGCCGCGCGAACTGCCGCGCCCCGCCCTGTTTGCCTGCTCTGTTTGCCACGCTCCTGCTCGCTCGTTCGCCCTAGGGGCTGCTTTTGAACGGCCGGGGAGGGGGCGCTGCCGGCTCCGCCTACGCCTCGTCAGCCTCCCTCACGAGGGCTGCCGGGTCTTGGCGGGTCCCTCGAGTGGCCTCGATGCCGGAAAAAAAGCCCTGCCTGTCCTGATCACGCCGCTCCGCTGCAGAACCCGTCTGCCCCGGAGCCGATCGCCTCGGCAAGTTTCCTTTGGAACTTGTTGCTTTCTGCATGAACATTTAATAAGTAATCATCTTCTATGATGCAAACTTAACGACTTGCAAAATACCTGACACTGATTAACTGCTTTTGTAGGCATCCCCAGTAGACCCTACCAAATCCTTTATAAAGGTGTTATAAATGACTGAGTCCCAAATAGGATTACAATCAAAGTTTACAATTTATTAAACGAATACAGGCAAGCAAACAGCGCTGGGTACGCCGGGAGTCTCTGCTCCACCAGGATGCACACCTGTTACATAAGGCGGCTGGTTTTTATGCTCCTAGGCTAATACATATTCATTACTACTTCTAGAAGAGGCAGGGTTATTATAATTGGTTTCCCGAATCCGAAGTCCTCCCAGGTGCGCCTGCTTATCAGTCTCTGTTAGTCTCTTGGAGGCTGCTTGGACGGGGAGGCTCATATTCTTCCTCCTTATCTAGTGGTCTCTTGGCCAGATGTCAGAAGTTACTGCACATCCGTCAAGAGTCAGCAGTTTTTCTCTGAAGAAATCCCTTTGTTCTCTTATCACCTAAACCCAGGCCTCAATGTTAACCCTTCAAATCCCTTAGTGGCACAAATTGCTGGACCATTCCTTACAAAGGTGTATGCTGCAATGTAATATTATGCAGAAAGAAGATGACATAACTTGTGTCATTTAACCATTTTAGTTAGTCCATGTCATAGCAAAGTATGTAATATGTATGCAGAATTTAGGGAATCAAGGTGATAAGCACCACAGCAGTTTTCATTTGAAGAAATAATGCTTATGAAGAATCTTACCACTGGGTAATCTGAAACTGCAGGTTATGTGATTTAGGTTTGTGAGGTTTTTTCCTGTATTCTAGTTCAGTATGATATACTACATTAGTAGTTTATGTTTTCAACTTCTGAAATCCTACTAATTTCAAAGTTTTTCTCCATACTTATGTATTGGGTTTACATGGCAAGATTTTGGTAGTGGGGTGCTACAGAAGTGGCCTCTGTGAGAAGAATCCAGAAGCTGCCCCAAGTTAGATAAGGGTCAGTTTCAGCTGGCTCCAAAGGGGCCTGCTGCTGGACAGAGCTGAGCCAATAAGCTATGTTTGCACCTCTAGGAAAGCATATTTAAGAAAGGGGGAAAAAAAATGCTGTGCAACAGCAGCTGGGAGAGAAAGGAGTGAGAACCATCCCTGCAGACCCCAAGGTCAGTGCAGAAGGAGGGCAGGAGGTGCTCCAGGCACTGGAGCAGAAGTTCCCCTGTGGCCTGTGGAGAGGCCACAGTGGTGGAGCAGGCTGTCCCCCTGCAGCCCATGGGTCCCACATGGAGCAGATCTCCACACTGCAGCCGGTGGAGGAGCCCCTGGTGGAGCAGGTGGATGTGGCCTGGAGGAGGCTGCGGACCATGGAGAGCCCCCATAGGAGCAGGCCCCAGGCCGGAGCTGCAGCCCGTGGAGAGGAGCCTACGCAGGAGCAGGGAGTCTGGTGGGAGCTGCCACCCGTGGGGGGCCCGTGCTGGAGCAGTTTGCTCCTAACGGATGGACCCTGTGGTACGGACCTGTGTTTGGAGCAGTTCTTGAAGAGCTGCTATCTGTGGGAAAACCACACAGGATCAGTTCGGGAAGGATGGCATCCCGTGGGAGGGACCCCACGTGGAGCAGGGGTAGAGAGTGACCGTGAAGGAGCTGTGGAGACGAAGTGTTAGGGACTGGCTGCAGCCCCCATTCCCCTGCTCTGCTCAGTGGGAGGACATAGAATAGGGCAGATGGAGGGAAGGTGTTTTTATTTAGTTAGTTAGTTTGTTTTGTTTCTCACTGGTCTAGCTTGTTAGTAATGGGTAATAAATTACATTATTCTCCCTATGCTGAGTTTGTTTTGCCTGTGACAATAATTGTAGACTGATCTCCCTGTCCTTATCTCAATCCTTGAGCCCTCTTTCACTTTGAGAGGGAATAAGAGAGTAGTTGTGGTAGAGCTCAGCTGCCCAGCTAGGTAAAACCACCACAACTTAGAAAATAATATTTTCTGTAGTAAGTAGCTTTTTCTTGCTGAAGGAATGATAACTTGTAAGGCGTGCAAATGTCCTGCCTTTTCTCAGGCTCACTCATAGCTAGTACCTAATACTCACTCATAGCTAATATCATCATAAATGATGATAGTTTTCCAGTGTTTCTACCTGCGTTTTTGGACATATTTTCTCTAGGATCTATTTTAAGGTGTTTTTGTTTGTTTGCTTGTTTGTTTTGTTTCTTCTCTGACAGGGAAATTAAAATGTTTGTTAAACATGCTAAAAGTGACCAAGCTCCTTTCCTTTCCTTTCCTTTCCTTTCCTTTCCTTTCCTTTCCTTTCCTTTCCTTTCCTTTCCTTTCCTTTCCTTTCCTTTCCTTTCCTTTCCTTTCCTTTCCTTTCCTTTCCTTTCCTTTCCTGAACTTTCCTGAACTTTCCTGAACTTTCCTGAACTTTCCTGAACTTTCCTGAACTTTCCTTTCCTTTCCTGAACTTTCCTTTCCTGAACTTTCCTTCCTTTCCTGAACTTTCCTTTCCTTTCCTGAACTTCCTTTCCTTTCCTGAACTTTTCCTTTCCTTTCCTGAACTTTCCTTTCCTTTCCTTCTTTCCTTTCCTTTCCTTTCCTTTCCTTCCTTTCCTTTCCTTTCCTTTCCTTCCTGAACTTTCCTGAACTTTCCTGAACTTTCCTTTCCTTTCCTGAACTTTCCTGAACTTTCCTTTCCTGAACTTTCCTTTCCTGAACTTTCCTGAACTTTCCTTTCCTTTCTTGAACTTTCCTTTCCTTTCCTGAACTTTCTCCATGTTGTAGAGCAAATAGTCAAGTGTAAACAGAACAGTAGCTTAACAAATATGGCTATTTAGAAGTGTTTATTATGATGAACCCCATACAACTTCCCTTGCCTGTATTTCAGATCAAATGTGTGTATATATATATATATATATATATATATACACATTAAGAATAGTATTTTAAAGAGTATTCCTCCTATAAGTCTGTGAAACTTAAAACATATTGAAATGCACACCTACGTCTTCATTTCCTTTACAGTGTCTAACCATCAGTTTGCTCATAATTTTAGCAGATGTTTCTACTTTTGACTGTAAGACAACTTAATGAACCAGGTTTTTCTCTCCTTACTTTTCATTCTCTGAGGAGCAAATTCATTCACGAGCAAAAGCTTTGCTATACTTTGGAAATCAATTTTGCATGTTTCACCCAATGTTTCCAGCACAATTATACAGTAGATTTTGTAGTCTCACTGCTTTATTTATGAAAATACTTAAATAATTTTAAAAATGTAAGGTTTGAAATGGTATGACCGGTAAGAGGACCCACTTTCTGTGATCTTAATTGCAAGACAAGTCTTTGTCAAAGCTCTTACATGTTGTATCCTACTGTCTGTTATCCAGAGCAGAATAAAGCTGGGCCCTTGAACTGTAACAGTAATTTTTAAAGGATGTTGGAAGTAGGTCATGTCAGTAGGATAAAGACCAGAACAAGTAATAAAGAATCTATCATTTATGACCTGAACCTCCTCAGAAAATAAGAAACAAAGAGAGAAAGGAGGGAGGGAGGGAGGGAGGAAAAAAAATTTAAAAATCTGTAGCTATTTTGACTTCAGTGAAGGCTTCCCTACTTACTGAAGTTAAACAACAATCCTTTGTTATGATGGAGGTAGAAGAAATGGCATCAGGACCAAATATTGAGATCACAACTGAAAATGGTACTCTGACTTGGTTTTGTTCATTTAAAATGTGATGGGGGTAAAATGTCGTTTCCCTCTTTTTTGGTACCAAACATAGTCTTTCAGATAACAAAATATTTGCAAAAACTTTTGTATGAAAATTTGTAGATGTCAATGGACACAATATTTTATTAAGATGTGGTTATTTGCTTAATAGGATTTCCAGAAGGTTTCAAAACTCAATTGGCAATGAAATTAATAGGAGTTAAATATAAGATTGGTTTAGGTCTATTTTCTGATGATCTCAGTATTTATCTTTCTCAACATTTATATACTAACATCCATTTAAAATCTGTCTCCAGATGTTTTCCGACAAAGCACATTTTTTCACAGATATTGAAATGTAAAACATGAATTAGAACACAATTCTGATTGAGATAAACAAATCTGTTTATATAAAATGGTCAAGCAGGTACCAAAATTTAAAGCAAAAATCTTCTTCTGCTCTGCCATAACTACCCACAGTGCTGATGTCTCAAGAGCAAATCTACCTGGCAGAAGGATAGGAAAGGTTATCTAACACTTTAAAAACTAGCTAAATGAAGTAAATACAATGCAGAGTTGAATCTAATTCTTAGCAGACTAAAATACTTTGTGAAATACACAAACAAGACACAGCTGGGAGGAGGCTGTGTGGTTGCTGCAGAATGCCTTGCAGACACACTCTACATACACTGCATCCCATTGAGGAGCTGAGGCAAGATGGCGAGGAAACCCCGTGTCCCTGGAAAGTACAGGCAGTTTGGCAGTAACCAGGACTGAGATGAGGGTCTTCGACTCTCCTGATGTATCTTACTGGAAAGAAAGAAACACACTCCTTCTGTTGTTTTTTGGTTGGTTGGTTTGGTTTGGTTTCTTCCCACAAGAAACTTGCTAAATTAGTATGTTTTTTGTTTCTGCTGAAGAATTTCAAATGTATTACTAAATTTGGCTATCTGATAAATAGTCTGATAACTTACACAAAGGATTCTTTTTAACTTTATTCAGGACTCAGTGAAAGTCTATGAGAAATATAAGCTACTGCTTCTATTGCTACCATTACCATTATCATTAGAAGAATTCACTGTAATTATTAGAGTAACAAAGTCTGCAGCCACTGTTAGTGTTACATTTTTTGATAAACAGCAATATCCACAGTGTGATTCAAACCCAGTGCAGATTATGCTAATTTGGTATTCAAACTGAGGTATTCTTCTCACAGTATATTAATAATATAGGCTTTGTACCTAAAATTTTGTACCTGTTCCAGGGAAAATAGCTAATCTGTAAAACACTTTGAACACCTGCCAATTCAAAATAGACCCAGCATGTACTTTTATTTTTAGCATTTAGTTTTCAAATTTTAAATTAGTATTCCTGCTGTGCTTGTTTGGCCAAATCCTTTTTGCTTTCCTGCTTTCTGTAGATTTTTTAAAATATTTAATTTCTCCATTCCCTATAATCTCAATGGTATTGTTCAAAATTCACAATATTCATAATTTTCTCTACTAAAATACCTGCCAGCACTTACAATGTGCTTGAAATCCTGTGTATTTAAATATATATTTATATACTCATTTTTGCTTTTCATTTTTCTTGAAGTTATGTACATTTTTTTGCTGATGGATGACCAGCCAATCAAATTTATCTGGAGTGGAGAGGTTATCCTGAGTACATCCTTGCTTGAGATCACAGTAGTAAAGATGAATTAGAGCATGTTATGCACATCCTTCTGTACATGCTATTAAGAAAACCAAGTGTAAGGATCTTTCAATGCTGAAGGCAGAAGGCTGATTAAAATGGCCTTTTAATAGTCATTGATAATCTATTAATTCAAAAAACAAAACAAAACAAAAAAGAGGTTGAAAACATTATATACCTCGATCCTCCACAATGAAATGTGTTTATTTTACATGCTCACCTCTTATCATGAGATAAAGGATCTTGAACTCTTCTCCATAACATTTAGAAGGTCAGATTCTCAGGTGATGTAAATGGCTTTTGAGAGTGTGGTTGAATTACTTGACAAATAACCTTCCCTGGAGCTGTACTATTGGAATTTTCACAGGTATGGCCAATGTCCTATTTTTCATCTAGAAATTATTCCCAAACTATATCAGAGTGTATGATAGAGGATTAAAGGTGTGGATAAATATGATAATCTAGTTTCTAACTGCTCAGTAGCAGTTTGATCAGCAGAATGGAAAGTAACATTTTATTTGTTTATTTATTTATTAATATATTCAGATCACCATGGATTGCATTGAGTATAGCAGGATCTTTGGGTTGGCAGGAGCAAAGCCACGCTCCTTGTTTGAAAAGCTTCCATTCCAAATCTGTTTTTGTTGGAACTTTTTAATTAGCAGTACAGTTTGAAGATATAAACACACTGTTACACGCTACCCTGAATGATTTTTTGACCTCTTTAAGTGTACCAGACATTGCCTTACTCCACAGAAAGTACATGGGAAAGTGTGTGTGCCTAAGTGTTTAGGCAAGAAATGCTGTAGCAGTGCTGGTGATGATAAAGGAAGACATTCTACACATGCAAGCACCTACATTAATGGAAAACTTACTGAAGATACCTCTATGTACAGTAATGTATTTAACAGGATGTACAGTAATATATTTAACATGGATATTGTAGAGTTAGAAATATTCTCCAATGCAGCAAAATGTTGACATCTAAGTCTGAAATTTATAAGCAAATGAAGCAACAAATAGAAAAAACATCCTGAGACTTCTGAGAGAAAGTCTTGAGAGTTTTAAAAGGCTATGTGAGCATTACGAGCAGAGATCCAAAGGGTAAGTTTGCTGAGGAATAAATATAAATCTGTCAAGGGTGCAACCAAAAGGATATTAAATATGCTCACCTGTCATGTTTGGTTCTCAAAGAAAGAGGAGGAACAAGGCCTGAAGAAAAGGACAAGATTTTGGTAATGATTTCCAGACAACTGGTGGAAATTGAGATCAGTATAAAAAAGACCTAGGAGGCAGACATAGTATATGAAGTAAGAAGAATAATGATTCAGATAATTAGGAGAATTATTTTGTTCCTCTTTCTCTAAAGCAGCAGATGCCAGCTGCTGGAAGTTGAATATTAAACCTGGTGTCCCTGTGGTATGATTCAGTACAAAGAAACCTCAGTTGTAATATCATGAAACAATGTTCTTAAGAACGTGAACATTCTTATGTTTCTTCTTCAATACTTTGCTAGGCTTTTACCACAGCTAGAGGCAGACTACAGGGTCCCAGTTGGGTCAGGCTTTGTTTAGTTTTCAGAAAAGCTAAGCCAGACTACATATGTGGGTTTTTTTGTTTTGTTTTGTTTTGTTTCCCTCTGAAATAAGTTTTCCTTCCGAGAGGAATTCTGTCACTTGCAGTTTTTTCTTGCAAGCTAAAATGTTTTTAAAAATTCTAGAATTTCTTCCAGAATGGAAATTCAGGGCTTTAATTATTATTGTTCACTTCATAATATGCACAGCTTAGCTGGCTAATGAAGGCAAATTTTAAAATCCAGTCAATGATAAGTGTCTCTTATTTCCAATTCTTCAGTAAGACCAGTTGTCTTAGAGATAGAATACCTCTACAGTCCTAGTAGAAAGATTACCATGCTAAGATAAAGGGAAATATTAATTTAATTAGGTGTTCAGGGATATCTGAGACACAAGCAAATATTGTATGTTCTGAAAACAGGAGCTGAAGTACTGTCATGGGTCTTTCATAAGTAACTGTCTTTTTGAATTAATGCATTATTTTCAAGATGAGAACTTAATCAAACAGAAGCCATGTATTTTATATATATTTATATATATGTATATGCACAGAGAGCATGTGTAATGTATCTTTCTTCCTAAGGGTAGTTATCTGTTTTGGACTACCTATACATGTTCATATATGCAGATGTTATTCCTGTATATACATAGTTGATTTACCATGCCCTCATTAGCAACAGAAGCTTCAATTTCAAAGTGTCGTAGTTAAACACTGGCCTGAGTTCTACCCCCAAATCTGAAATGTGGTCATGTGGTCATGAAGACATGACCACATTGACTGCTCAGTGCTCTCTTCTCTCTCTTCACAACCAGTCAGTCAAATAATGATGACCTGTTGTTGAGGGAGAAACAAAAAGAAAGGAGAGAAAGATAAATGTATGACATGATATTATCTGTTTTCCCAAATTATACTAATTCAATGTCGTCTTTATTTTTTATTGTGGAGAAACTGTTGAGTAGCTGGATTCTGCCTTGTACAACATTGCTGTAAGCAGCCCCAGCCTTGCCTACACTGTAAGCAGTAGGAGCAGTAGACAGATCAGTCAGCCACCACCAGTCTCCCCATTCCTTCCCATGGTTGGAAGCAGGGCACTTTTCAGTGATTGTTTGTTTGTTTTATTAAAGAATAACACAGAATACTGGACCCCATGCAGCCTGCTATCTACAGATTTCACAAGTGGCATTTTGTTTACTTAGGACTTTAGTGTCCTAAATCTGCCAGCTGACACATTCCCTTAAAATAAAGGTTTGCCCCAAAGTCCCTTTCATTCAAATCCCTTTCTTTGCACCAGTTTGGGGTTTCCTTCCAGAGCTACTTTCCTTCCAGAGATTCTAGAGCCAGGTAACCTATTGATCTTTCTTAGGCCTTAGGTCACTTGGCTAATACATATTCATCCTTGATTTGCTGGTATGAGGAAATTAAACATATCACAGATTAAATCCTAAAAGTCTGTCATGTTATGACAGAAAGTAATTGGGTATTCCATTTTAGAAATATTTTCTTTCTCAATTTGTCTATCTGTCCTTCTATCTAAATTCATACATGCACCTCTCCTTATGATTTTAGTACGCTTTTCTTATCTCCTAAGCACATACTATGGTTCCCAGTGTTAGGGAGTTGCTGAATCTCATAGCCTGATAGAGGTGAGGCTGCTGCAGCTCCCTGCCCAGGTCCAAGTAGTAGCAAAGCCAAGGAAGGATTCCCAATAGGTACATAAGAAAACACAAACATTATACATCTGGCCACACAGACCAACATCAGTGTGTCAATGGCTTTATACTGTTCCCCTCAACAGCCAGTTAAAAGGAAGGTCCATTAGTGGGAAACACATGCACACATATATGCACATGCACACATGTATATGTAATTTGGATCCCTCCAGCAGCTGGGCTCAGACACTCAACCTGCCCACTGGCACAGAACAGCCCTTTTTATCCCCTTATCCTTCTATTTCTCCCACCCCCTTTTTCCTCCCCAAAGCACCTTGATCACTCCCTTTCTTCACCTTTGGTTCTTCCCCTAAACAGCCTATAACACCCTGTGCAATCCTAGAAGGTTCTTTCCCCGCATCCCATAACATGTCCCATACTTGTGGACAGTGATCCCCCTCAGTAGGAAAGGTGATCTCCAGACGTGCTGCATTGACCCATGGTGATGGGTGTCACGCTTGGGGCTGAGGTTCTCCTGGGACAGCTGTGGGAAAAGCCAGGGTTCATTTCTCTGATAGGTTTATTGGAGTTCTCCTTCCTGATGCTGTGCCTCTGTGCACCTTCATGTGTGTGGATGAGCTTTTAATCACATAACCCAACGTCCACATCTTTTGTGCTTCTACTTTAAATCTTTTGTTTGAAAACTATTCAGACAACCAAAGGAGAGAGAGACATTCAAAGTGGTCTTATTCCTGGGTGTTACTCTTACGTTAGCAAAGGCAGGTGAAGGAGGCTAGGAACAAAAGTATTTAAAATGCTATTATGTTGTGGGAAAAAAAAAAAAGTATTTTGTTTGGATAAATAAGCATTATTTTTTAATGGAAAAAAAATGGCAGTGTTCATTAAATAGCAAAAAGTTCCAGGAGCAACATTTGTCAGCATAGCAAAAGCAAGGTTGAATTTGATGTACTTAAGAGTGTTAGTAGCTTTAGTGGAATTCACAAGAAGATGAAGTATTCACCATTGGGCTTGGGAGTGTCAGTCTGGTGGTTTAAGGTCAGTTCTGAAGATGTAGCTGAGAAAGGCTAATTTTCAGTGAAATGATTAATCCTCCAAGACTATTATGACAATCCACTGCTGTCATTCTGTTAGTCATTTCTTAGAGAAAAAAAAAATACAGCAAATCTCAGATGAAAATATTATACAACATTTATGATAGACTTTCAAACTTTGAAAAGATTCCTGAAAGTGCTTTAGAGAAATTCTGTGGCAATTTGATCCACCTGTTTGTTGCTTGCTTTATTGTTACCTTGGTACTGTTATTATGGCATTTGTTGTTCCTTAATGTTAACTATTGTAAAGAAGTTCCAGGGTGCACTCATGTCAGAGCTTCTTGATTCAGCATTATGATGTTACCCTACAACACGCTGGTGAGATAGCTCCTCTTACCTAACCCTGAAAGGTGTTTTCAGCTGAGGATTCAGCTGTTCTGCTTTGCAGCAAGACTTTTTTTTTTTTTTTTTTTTAACTTGCTGTCCTTCTGCATCCCCCTATCTGTAATTCTGCATCCCATGATTTACCATTTCAATTAAACACTTATGTGATCTGCAAGCAGTTTCCAATCGACTGATATTTGGAAGTATAGCATGGCTCCAGAGGTTAGAATAAAAGCCAGATTGCTTTGTGGCCAAAGTCAGAAAAAAGAATGTTGTAGGTACAGTGAACAGACTACATTCAGATGCATGAGTATTTGAGAAGTGGCCATTAATTTCAGTAGTGAAATAAAAGGAGGCTAGAGCATTGCCTCAGACTCCAGCCTTCAAAATCATGGCACTGTCTTTATACATAGCTAACTATGCCAGCTGTCGTCAAACTTCCTGTCCTTGTCAATGTCAGTTGCATTTTGTCTCTTCCTTGCTATAGCGTTGCAGAAGTCAGTGCTTGCAATTCTTTTATCCACTGTGAGGAAAAGGGTGTTAAGAGCATGAAACAGCTTGGGAGAACACTGTCTTCTCTTAGAACTTTCTTATCTTTGATGGCAATCTGAAACTGTGCTTCTCATTTGTTTTTTAATCTGCTGTGACTTCTCATTTCACACTACTTAGAGTTTCAGAGAGAGTATCTATTTGTCATTTAAATATACCTGTTCACTTGCATTTTGGTAATTTATTTCACTGTCAGAGTAGGAAGGATGTAGGCTGCTGTATATGAGTGTAGGTTTTTGTTTGTTTGTTTGTTTTTTCTATATGTAAAAGTATGAAGTAATTGTACTGTGTGTATATTCTGGGCATTTGATTTTTTTGGTGGATTGTTTAGTTGGGTTCTGACCTCTTTCAGACCATGTATGTAATCTCTTGCTTCATCTAAATATATATATATATACACATAAATATATATATATGCATCTACATCCATTTAACTCAGAAGATATCCTTTTAGCATGAAAAAA
Organism: Cygnus olor; assembly: GCF_009769625.2. Taxonomy (NCBI): domain Eukaryota; kingdom Metazoa; phylum Chordata; class Aves; order Anseriformes; family Anatidae; genus Cygnus; species Cygnus olor. Next base: position 76,759,118 of record NC_049170.1, read on the forward strand.
AAAAAAAAGTGAACCTGTTTATTCACTTCACATATGTATCTGATAGAAGTAGATAGAGTTCTGTTATTTTGGAAATATACAAGAATGGTAGTTTTAATATCTGAATTACCTTTTTTTTTTTTCAGTTAGTTAATATTTTCCTTATCAGAGACTCTTTAAGCTGAGAAATGTATAAAGAGAAAATCATTTTGGAGTATGATCTGAAAGATTGATTTTGATTTCTCTCTCAAAATCATTGCTTCTTGCTTGAAGTTATAAGTTATTGAATTATGAACATGTAAGATCAGAGGAGATTCAGGATATTCAGGATATTCAGATATTCAGGAGAAATATTGCTTATAGTCTTGTCCACGTGAGCAAAAAGGCAAAACCCTTTATTTTTCATCCAAGCTTCTATTCCCCCTTGATTTCAAATTCTAATGTGATTATCAGTCAGAGTATCATAGACTATCCTGAGTTGGAAGGGACCCACAGGGATCATAGAATCATAGTGTCAAAGAATGGTTTGGATTGGAAGAGACATTAAAGATTATCTAGTTTGAACCTCGTGCCATGGGCATGGACCCCTCCCACTAGACCAGGTTGCTCAAAGCTCCATCCACTCTGGCCTCGAACACTTCCTGGGATGGGGCATCCACAGCTTCTCTGGGCAACTTGTTCCAGTGCCTCACCACCCTCATGGTAAATAATTTCTTCCTTATATCTAATCTAAATCTGCCCTTTCTTACTTTAAAACCATTACTATCCTATCACTACAAATCATGAAAAAGAGCCCCTCTCCTGTTTTCTTGTAGGCTCCCTTTAGGTACTGAAAGGCTGCTATGAGGTCTCTCTGGAGCTTTCCCTTCACTGAACACCCCCAACTCCCCCAGCCTGTCCTCATAAGAGAGGTGCTCCAGCCCCCTGATCATCTTTGTGGCCTTCCTCTGGACTTGTTCTAATACATCCATGTCCTTCTTGTGTTGGGGGCCCCAGAGCTGAACACAGGACTCAAGTGGGATCTCACAAAGCAAAGCAGAGGGGGGAGAATCACCTCCCTCACCCTGTTGGCCATGCTGCTCTGGATGCAGCCCAGGATACAGTTGGCTTTCTGGGCTGCAGGTGCACAGTGCTGGCTCATGTTGAGCTTCCTATCAACTCGCACCCCCAGGTCCTTTTTCTCAAGGGTGCTGCTCTCAATCCATTCTGCCCCCAGCCTGTATTTGTGCTTGGGATTACCCCCGCCCAAGTACAGAATCATCTGCCTCCACACAGGACCACCCAAAAATCAAACCCTATGTCTGAGAGCGTTGTCCAAATGCTTCTTGAACTCTGGCAGGCTTGGTGCCGTGACCACTGCCCTGGGGAGCCTGTCCCAGTGCCTGACCACCCTCACGGTGAAGAACTTTTCCCTAACACCCAGCCTGACCCTCCCCTGTCCCAGCTCCATGCCGTTCCCTCTGGTCCTGTCACTGTCCCCAGAGAGCAGAGCTCAGCGCCTGCCCCTCTGCACCCCTCATGAGGAAGCTGCAGGCTGCCATGAGGCCTCCCCTCAGCCTCCTCTGCTCTGGTTTGAACAAACTGAGAGACCTCAGCCATTCCTCATATGTGTTGCCCTCTAGACCTTTCACCATCTTCATAGTCCTCCTTTGGATGGTCTCTAATAGTTTTATGTCCTTATCTTGTGGCACCCAAAACTGTACACAGTACTCAAGGCAAGATTGCACCAGCGCAGAGCAGGACAATCACTTCCCTTGACCAGGGAGCAATACCATGCTTGATGCACCTCAGGATGTGGATGGCCCTTTTGGCTGCCATGGCACATTGACATTTATCAAATCTGCTACGGTGCCTGGTATCATATCTACCAGAAAAAGTGTTCTTTTGTTTCTTTCATACCACAGGAGAAATATATATGGGACATTTTTATAGGTCAGCATATACATATATTTTTTCTAGAATAAAAACTGAGATGCCATCTGGATAGGGCAGGCATCCTATATTTCATATTCTATCAACATATGAAATCTTCACAGATCTATGAAACAGAACTTGGAAAGATAATATACATCTGACTTTGAATAAAAGCTAGTGGTCTATTGTATTGCTATTAATAGTGAATACGAACATACTTGAAATTAACAGAGCTCCACAGATTCTTAGCATCAACATAAAATTGCCTTTGAGAAATGATATCAAAGAAGGTTTTTGATGTAATTGGTATAATGCTTATATCACCTCTACTAATGACTATGCAAATGTGTTCCACAACAATAACCCTAGCCTTAACAAGAACAAATAAACTTTCTGGCTCTCCTTTTTATATGATGGTAAATCTTTCCAAGTATCCATATTATACCAAAATATAAAAAAACTTGGACATCATATCTTTTGCTAGTACAAATACAGATGGGCAACAATCCTTTGATTTTACTGGAGTTGCATCACTTTACAGAAACAGAGATTTCCATTCTCAGAATTTCATAAAAAAGAGTATCAGTTTCATCATTGTAGTTAACCTTCTGACAACAAATGAGATGGAGTAGAATATATGTATTTCCATAGTTTAGAGTAAACACACTTGCCATCTAAAATATTGGATAACATCTAACTTGAAACCAGCTAACTTAACATCCATTCTCTGGGAAATTCTAATAGTTATTTTTGTTTAATCTGAAATAAAAAGAAATATGAAAATGTTATATTTTTAATACTTTTTGTTGAGAAGAAAGACAACAAAATTAATTACCTTATATACGTATATTATGGTATAGTTTTAATATTTTTTGTTGAGAAGTAAGACAAGGAAATTAATTATCTTGTATACGTATATTTCATTGGATAAGGCTAAACACCATTTTAGTTTGCATTGTTCTGATATACTTTTATTGTGTTTTGTTGTTGGTGGTGTTTTTTTTTTCCAATATATTGGAAATGTATCAATTTTGGCTGTTGGTGTATTAATGTGTTAAAATCAGTAAAACTCCCTAATATGCAAGTTTAAAAAAGAGGCATTTTTTTTCTTTTTTATTCTATCTTGCTGAAATGAAATGTTTTCTCATCATTTTCTAACTTTTTTTTTTTTTTTTGAAATTGACAAAAAGCTTTAAAATACATACCAAACTGCATTTTTAAAACTTCCATTCTGAGATTTTTTCATCTGGTTTTAATTTCATCTACCAAGAGAAATTGCCTCAACAGTCCAGAACTCCCAGTCTGTTTTGCCCAAGGTGTAATTACAGATGTTTGTTCTCTGTACACAAAAAGTTCTTTAGGACTTTAGAACTCTGCTTAACTTTTTAAAATCTGTGTATTCTACTTACCTAGATCAAAGCTATTCTAAAAAATATATCAGAACTGCAATTTTCAGAAAAACTAGTAAGCCTGACAGACTCTAATTTAAGATCTTCTTATAGCTTTGCAAAATCAATGTAATTTAATGCAGCCTATCCAAACTTATGTTAGATCTATATTATTTCTGATTTGAAACTAAAAAAAGAAAAAAAAAAAAAGCAAAACTATTTCTTACATACTCCTGTAGTCAGAGCAAGCTTATATCATATGATAAGAACAATGCTTTGAAAGGCACATATCTTCATGACTGCTTTGGATAGAGAAGCCAAAATTGAAGGAATCTAAAAAAAAAAAAAGAAAACAAAAACAAAAAACTGTTCTCTGGCATGAATTTACTGTCAAAGAGTTTAGGGTAGGAATAGCTAGGGTTAGGGAGATCTATGCCCCTCAGTTCTGGTGACTAAACATCCTCATGTAGTGTGGAGCACTTATGACCCTGTTTGTTAGTATGGTCAGGTTATGCTAGCCCAGCTGTACAGCTGTATGTATACTTTCTTTTTTTTTTTCTCATTATTTTTCCAGCCCTGAATCTTTCAGACATTGCGAGTGCTGCTTTGGCATACTGCATAGCAAGTTTACACAACTGCTGCCCATTTCAGTCCTGCACTGATCGTTTGGAAACTTTTCCAAGGGCAAATGTAATCAAAAATCATTAGAAGAGGAAAAAGGAAAAAATTTCTATCCTGAACTTTGATGTTGTAACAGGCAGTTACGCAAAGCAATGTAAAAACTCTTTTTAAAGAGCAAGGAGTCCTGTTTCCAGGGCTCTATTTTTTTAACTTTTTTTTTGTTTTGTTTGTGTGTATGGTATGTTTTTTGTTTGTTTGTTTGTTTTTCTGTGAGGGTGGTATTCCAAAATCAGTGGCAGTGTCACCCTCACCTTCACTCTTACCTTAAGCAACGAAGCAATAAAATATTGGTTATGTTAACTAAAGAATGAGTTTTGAAAACTGGAGGGGAAGGAAAGACTGGGAAAAAAAAAAAAAAAAAAACATAAATAGTCGTGATGTAAGAGGCTATGTGTTCAGCGAGAGCTAGCTTTCTACAGTGAGAGACCAGAGTACTCAAGCTATCGTCTGCTCTGAACCAGCTCTAGGAAGTTTCTGCACCTATGGATTATGTAGGAATTCTCTGTAACTAGCCACCTGACCTAGGCAGTAACATTAACTGAAATTATACTTCTGAATGGAGGAAAGGCAGCTATAGTTCACAGGTAGAAAAGGTGTGGAGGGCAGTGAAGGACCAGATGATCTTGGAGGTTTTTTCCAACCCTAATAATTCTATGATTCTAAGATGGAAAAGACATGCTACTTCAATGGCATACCTCTTTAGCATCTATGTGTGGACCTTTACCTTTGTGGCAAGGACAGAAAGTCATACCAAGAACTTTAAAGGATGGGGAGAACTTGTTATGGGGAGAAGCTTAGATGTGCAATTTCAGCTTTCCTTCTTTGTTCTTTCAAGTTATGTATGCATCTTAGATATGAGGAGGTCAGGGAAGCTAAAAGACACAGGGCCTTAACACAGACATAACACGGTGATGTTGCTTAGACAAGGAAAGAGACATTGGAGGCCCGGAAATAATAGAGGGAGATTAATGTCAGGAATACTACTGCCAATATTAGTACCATTGGTTCATTCAACTTTTGGCTGATGAGTTATTGCACCTTCCTAGAAGAGAGGTGAAGCCGACCCTGTGCCTCTTCCTGATGAAAGCCTGGAATGTGTGACTGGTGAGATTAATACAATTCTCACAATTATATATATGTATGTATATATATATATCACTTTTTTTTCTATTCCTTTCAGGAAGAGTTGCTCCTAGTTTAAGGCTTCTGAGATATATTTCACTATTAACACCAGATTAATCAATGAAGTAGCTTGCTGGCTGGGCTTCTTGTGCAAGGAATGAATTAGAACCCCTTTTCCCACAGCAGCTGACTCTGCTGTCATCTGATCCATGAGTGGTCCCATGCAGAAGACTATCTGTGACCATGCTGCATGATGCAGGAACATGTGTGACATCCTTCACAGTGCTAAGCAGAAGGCTATCACTGCCTCATCAGTGGCTATAGGCCCATAAGTGCAATACTTTTGTATTTCTGGTGTCCTAGCATGGGGCAGATCAGTCTGTTTTGAGATTTTTCCACATGCCTTCTAGAATCAGGAACATTTACTACTTTTGCCCTTTTCTTGGTCTGATTTGAACATTGACTGACTGAATAAAGGAGTTATAGAGAATAATTTAGATATTCTCCAAAATGCTAAGTATTTATTATTTTGTGTAGGAGCCTGCCTGGAAGCGGGGAATGGCCTCCTTCAGTCACAGAAAGATGCGAAGGTATGTCCTTCCCGACAAATGTTTGCCTAAATGGCTTTTAAAAGACTGTCAGCAGCAGCGTATCTAAAGCCTTCCCTGGGAATCTCTTCCAGTGTTTACCTGGAAGTGTTTAACCAGTTCCATAGAACCAGTGATAGGACTAGAGGGAAAGGTCTCAAGTTGTGCCAGGGGAGGTTTAGGTTGGAAATTACGAGAAATTTCGTCTCAGGAAGAGTAGTCAGGCATTGGAAGGGGTTGCCCAGGGAGGTGGTGGAGTCACTGTCCCTGGGCGTGTTTAAGGAAAGGTTGGACATGGTGCTTCGGGACATGGTTTAATGGGTGATATTGGTGGTAGGGTGATGGTTGGACCAGACGATCTTGGAGGTCTTTTCCAACCTTGATGATTCTATGATTCTATTATCAATCTGGTTAGATCAACAGCTTGATCCAGTGATATATGTTTCGTACTATCAACTACTGCAGTGGAAATAAAGACAATTTTAGACCAGAGCAGGGCCTAGAAAAACTTTCCATATATTTATGTTCTTATGAAGATAAAAACTTTCTTTTGGGCACTGTCTTATGAACAGCTAATGTGCCTTATGTGACCTAAAGCAGTAAAATAAGATATCACAAATTTAAATATGTAAAAAACAATGACTTTTTTTTTACTGTAGTTGATATAGAATTCCAACTTTTTGATACAATAATTTACCTGTCATAACATTAATCTATTTAATTTTAAGTCTACCATCCTCCACTGTTTCTTCCCTACAAGCTAGTTCTACGCCAGAAGAACTCTCTGTGTTCTTTACAATAAGCATTGAGCCTGGCAATGTAGTAGGTGCACTAATTAATGTAATCAAAACCATAAGCCATTACTGTGAGCTTGAAACAGACAATTTAATGGACTGAGTTTTATGCAGTTTCTAATGCAAGTTGACCCCTTTGGTTAATCAGAATTCAGAGTAATACAACACTGTCTAAGTGTTGCATAGAATTCTTTACCTGATGCTGGCAAATAGACTGTGGTTAAAGGAGGAGTGGGGAGGAAATAAATAAAATGACCTCACAATAATAAAAAAGCCCACATAAAACTTCATCATATGCACTTATTCAAGTTACTTATGTGACACTATTCAATATGTTTTAGAGAAGAAACTTTCTGAAAGATCATGGAAATCCACAATTGCAAAAATGTGTGGTATTTTAATATAAGTGCTGCAAGTCATTATCGCCTGGCTTATTAGATCCAATATAGTTCTTCCGCTTAGACTTCAAATAAACTGTTGTTAGTTAAGCAAAGTGCCCTAACAGTACTTCACATCCAAGGAGTAATTTCATGCCAAAGGTGTAACTCGTGAGATATGAAGATGAAGTATTCAATATTTTTATTATTATTATTTATTTTAGCTATATTCAGTCGTTTTTCATTTTGACTGTCAAATGTATTGAATGTTAAGAGAATGCACACTAGCCTTGCATTTGTAGAAGTTGCATAAATATTTCTAAAAAGAAGTATTGAAACATTGAGGCAATCCTAAAAATATAGGAAGTTCACCACAAAAATCATAACCTGGAGAAAATAATGAAGAGACCGCTCCAGTGGGGTAAAAGGAAATGTTACCAAAGATCTGAATTTACACAAGACTGCATACAGGACTGATCTTAATTCTTAATCTTAATGTAGCTTCATTTAACTCTGGATTGTATCAGATTAATATTATTTTTTGTCTTTTCTCTCAACTGTAAGTGCTGGGAGTTTGTGGATGTTTGTTTTGAAGGTTTCTTTTTTTTTTTTTTCCTTTTAACTGAAAGTATATATATATATATATTTTTTTTAGAAAATGTAGGGGCAAAAATAACCTTTTGACAATCATTTTCTATTCCCAGATAATAAAATAAAGAAAAATAAACACAGTTCTTTACTTTCTGATCATGGCAAGAAAATCTGTGCCTTAGGAACACTATAATAATGCATAGGACAAATGTCTGATTTTATAAGTATCATCTTCTGTGATTTTACTTGTGAACAATGTCATTGGTACTACGGTTCATATATGATCTGCTTCTGTATACCTCCTCACTTCAGAATCTTTACTTACTATGATTTTCATTTATGGAAAAGGTGTATATATATATTTAATCAGAATTATGCATCATTTCAGGAATAAATGATCCATATTTCTAATGAATTTGATAAATGAAGATGATCACCATGCCTATATTTAATAAAAGTATGTGTGAAAAGAAATAGTCATGGACAGTCTGTGGCTGAGTAGCCTGTAGACATTTCTTAAATGTAACTACTTACTTTGGAGTACTTAATTGTTTATATCTTAACAATACAAAGAACTGTTAGAAGAAGAAAATTCTCAGTGCAGGTTTTCTAACATAATGCACAGTATTTACCCATGCAATAGCAGCACTGAAAGAGTCCTGAAATCTCTTTAGTATTGTTTTTTGGATTTTGAGGTTCAATTATTTTTCTTCCTTTTTCTGGCGGGGGAGGAGGTGGGGGGGGGGGGGGGGTGGGTGGGGAGGGTGAAATTCAAAGAAAAAAGTTGCTCATGAGCTTTGGGGATTTACAATTTTGTCTACAAAGAGCCATTGCATTTCTATGAGCAGTTTTCTTAATAAATTAAAATGTTTCAAAAGTATTTACCTTTACTGGAAATAAAAATAAATTCTGAAAACTGCTAATTTAAGTGCTGAGCCATGATCAGATGAGCAGTTAAAACCCAGCATAAGTGGAATTCACAAATTTTGTAGTCTCCTAATGGAGGCAGAGGTTGAAAAGGCTTAATCCCTTTGAAAACAATTGGATTTGCAAAGAGCATGGGACTGATAAAATTAAATTCTTAAACACTAGTGTTCAGATACGTCACAATCAAACGGTTCCTCTTAAATTTCAAATAACATTAATCATGTTTGTGATGAAGAAATCTCCTGAAATACTGCTTTCTGGTGAATTTAATCTTTCAAGTGATTTCTCCAGGAGAAAATGAAATGCAAGAGGACATTTACCCAACTGGAAGTTAAACAACTTTGTTCATTTAATTGAGTTAACTGAAATTAACTGTGTGAGTAAAGCCAGATTTGACCTCTTTGTCTTTCCATAATTCTGAAATTACGATTAGTCAGGTAAGAAAGCTGTTGGGTACAAAAACAGTCTCTGTTAGTTTGTGTAGAAACTGCAGAGAGCTTCAATATCATCATACAGTTCCTAGAGGCTTATAATTGGCAATTACTGACAGTAATTGTCAGCTCCTTCCTCTGTCTTCTGTTTCACTGAGATACTTGTGAAACTGTCAGTATAGACAAAACAAATATATGAGTGTAGGAGGGATTATACTTTAGAATTGTGATTTTAGATTAGCTTGCCTTAATGTCTTTTCCTGAAGGAAAGCCTCCATTTTTATTTTTAATTATGTTTTAACAGGTATTTATTTGTATAAGTAGCATGTTTAGCAGGTGAATGTGGTATAAACTCTTTAAATCTTTTCTTGAATACACTCATAGAATAAGAGACCTGGCAAACTGCACTTCTCTACGGGAAGGACTCTCCAACAAATTGAAAGGTTCTCTGGACTCCAGCCTTCCTGTTTCCCAAACATATCAATCCAGTATTTGTTTGCCTTTCCACTTTGAGGACCTGACTAAGATGACTCTGGAATGGTCTTCAGAACAAAATTGAATGAAATCACTGGGAAAAAAATGCATTATCAAGGAAAAGAAGGTAGCACAGGCAAACATGGTGCTACATATTCACTGTCTCTGGCTGTATCTGTCTCTACCCTACTTGTGCTTATTCATGTGTCTTTTTGTAGGTTCAGTATGAGTATTTCCCTACCAGTACTCCAGGCATACTTCCACTGAGTAGTCAGGGGCAGATAGAAACATCCCAAACCAGAGACATCACCATTGCTTCCCAAGGAACCTAGTCAGTCTTATTTAATTTAACACAGTATTATTCTTTAACAGTTTCCTTTCATGCAGCTCCTAGAGGTAAAGCAGGATAAAATACTACGGAGTACAGGGGTAGATGGCTAAAATACTCACATGTATGTTTTTGAAATACATATTTCTTGCATTTTTCAATGAGAATATATATTTTTTTTTTCCCCCAAATAGGTACTTGTAGTGCCTTTTTATCAGCACCTGGTGAGAAAAATCAATCAGTGCATGAACTGAGAATGAGAGCAATAGTATAGCAACAGAAATTGCATGTTAAGGAAATGGATATGTTATCTCAAATCTGCAAGGCAAAATTGTGTACAGCCTCATGCTCTCACTTTAAACAATGCAAACTGAACAGGAACAAAGCTGTACGCTTAGAAGAAAATAAATCAATACTAACCTAGTTTGCTACTTTGTGAATTTAAGTATGACACTTCATCTCCCCCGGCTCACTTTTCTTATATGTACATAGGGATGATGAACCACTGAATCTGTTCAGATTAGTGCAATAATAATAATGCAAATTATTCTTCAGGAAAGCCTTTTCCTTCCTGAACTTTCTTTACATAAAAAAATAAAATAATAATAATAAAAAAAAAATTAACACCAATTGGTCCAAAGATCTAATCACTATGGACAAATTCTCAGAGAGCACTCTGGAATGAATATTATCAGTCAATACAACAGTAAAACATACTCAGAGAAATATGTAGAAGATATGAATCCAAAATAGATGTAATTATTGTTCAAAGATAAGGACGTCAATATACAGCCTGATCTGCTGTGTCAGCTCTAGAGAAGCTGCACTGTTTCCTTGCACTGTCTTTATGGTCTAGAAAATAAATCAATCCCATTCCTTAGCTCTACCACACAAAATAGAACTTTCTCTAAAAAAATTATTTTTTTTTCCAGAACGTGAAGTTTGCTGTGGACTAGGTTCTGATCTCTCACAAAAGTTTAAATCCTAACAGCAGCGCTAAAATCAAAAAAGTTACAGCTGCAACTGGGAGCTGTAAAATCTGGTCACTAGGTAAGTCTTCTATTCAGACCTTTCGTTATTGCTATGTTATGCTTTCTTCTAATTATGTTGACATAAAGTCTTATATTCACACCTCTCTTTTGTGGCTCAACCTACTGTTCCTTTGTGTTTTTTTGTTTGTTTTTGTTTATGTTTTGTTTTGTTTGCATGTTTTCTTTGGATTTTCAGATATATTCACACTAAAAGAATGTGGGGATGTTTATAAAGCATCCCTTTTCTAAAACACTTATCTTGGAAATGATTGAATTATCTAGCAGAATATTTGCTGGAATAAAATAAATGTATATAGTATGAGAGAAAGAACTATTGTACATTTTCTGTCAGCTATGTATGTCATGTTCTGTGCATCTAAAATGATGAATGCCCGCTGTTAAGTATATATATATCAGTATCAATCTATTTTACAAGAAAAAAATCATGAGGATATATCTAAATTTATTATGCAACTGGCTCTTTTGACTCGTCATGTTAGGAGTAGGGGAATTGTCAGAAAGTGTGCTGTGAACTACCTCATTCACAATTAATGAAGACATATAAATAAATCATACTGGTTCTGCTATGTCATTATTTAAAGGGAAAAAAAAATAATGGTGATCTCCAAGGATTAGATTATGTTTCATGTATTATGTCTGTTGTTTAATGATTGTATATAATTAGTGCTTTTCTTCTCATTCTGCAGTCCCAAATATCTTCTGCTTAAAATATATATTAAATATTATCATTAAGTTGGAATAATTCCCAACTTGACTGCAAGGATCTGAGAAAATCTCAAATGAATGAGTTTGCCAAACATCATACCTAGTGTTGAAGAGGTGAGATTAGTATTTTTTTAAAGAAAATAGCAGCTGAAAACTGCCCAGTTTTGTATTGAGCTGATGTACAGAAATTTCTCGCCTTTCATATTACTTTCAAAAGCCTTTGAATCTCTCAGACTTGCAAAACAACACTGAAAACTGATCTCTAAAAACATCAGAAAATGGTAACTAAAAGAGTCTATAACAACCCTTTTTAAGTTTAGGGGGGTTGTTGTTTTTGCTGTTGTTTTCTCTTTGCTTTATGGGCTGATCTCATGACTTTTTCATGGTGTGTGCTACTGTCATCAGATTTAATGGGCAGCAGGCGGGGAAAACATAACATTGAATTATGATCTAGTGTGTCACAGAGGCCTTTTTTCATGTCCTGGTCTGCCTTTTGTGTGAATTAATAAAATGTTTTATTTATTTATTTATTTATTTATTAACAATTGTATTCCAAGTAACTTCAGTTCAGGCATATTTTAAATTTTCCTTCATTGAAGGAGCATACTTCTAATTCTTTGTAATTTGCATGGCAATTATACATTGATAGAGCATATATCTCCCATTAACAGAATCTATTTACCTTAATTTTAAAATAAGCTGCCTTTAAACCCACCAAGCTGTCTTTCAATTTGCTTTCTCAAAGTAGAGAGGTTTCTTTTCCTGATTGTCTTAGAAAGGTTCAAAAAGTGAGGGGGGAAAATAAGAAAATAAGAAAAAAGAAAATAGACTAGTATCAATGACAAAATCTTTATGCTTTTGGGAAACATTGTTCTCAGAATGTTAATATATAAATGTTCTTAAATGAGGACTTAAAAGTACTTAATGGTATTGTATATCAAACTGAAAAATTGCTTGCATTCAGAATAAAAGCAATGTAAGTTTGAGCATGGAGCTAGCTAATAGATCATTTTGCACAAGATTAAACCTCCTTAAACTTGCAGGAATACTTGATGCTATGTTATTTTTAAACAACTTCAGCCTAACTAATTTCTCAGTCTCTGTATGGCACTAGCTAATAACTATAAATGTACTTTTGAGACCTTTATTTAGATTTAAAGGGAAAAAAAATAAATCCACAGTACTTCCTAAACCCTGAGGGAACTGATATGGGGAAATGACTCCAAGTTTGTAGTACCAATTTTCTTTTAAAAACCTGCAATTTACATATAAATGTATTTCTTATGAACAGCCAAAAAAAGTCCTACCAGTATTCATTGCTATTTCTGTTACTGGTGATTTATTATTTTGTGTTATCCTTAAATCATAGATATTAGGGTTAAGAATGACCTGTTGGGTCATCTGGCCTATCTTTTTAGGATTACACTTAGAATTTTTTTTATAGGTTCGCCCAGTATTTCTCTCTGTGGCATGCCTTGAATATTTTCAATGATAATAGCTACTTTGTCAGGTTATTCCATTTTCTAATTGACCTCATTGTTATAAAGTGCTTTTTATTTTTTGGCCTCCATTTTCTTAATTTCAGGGCATAAATTCTCCTTTTATTTAGAATGGCAAATTAAACTAAAATTCTTTTTTTTTTTTGGTAATTCCTGGAAGGTACTTATAGATATTAGATATTATTTCCTGGATATCAGGAAAAGATTCTTCACTGAGAGGGTCGTCGTGCACTCAGACTCCCCTGGGACGTAGTCATGTCACCAAGCCTGTCGGAGTTTAGGAAGTGTTTGGATTATGCTCTTACTCATATGGTCTGATTTTTTGGGTAGACCTGTGTGATGCCAGGAGTTGGACTCGATGATCCTTGTGGGTCCCTTCCAACTCGGGATATTCTATGATTCAGTGATTCTATATTTATTTTATCGCCACTTGCTTGTTTTCTCTGTAGGTTGTACAAATGCTGTCCTCTTAACCTCCCTCCATAGGTCATGTTTTCTAAAACTTTCAACACTTTCGTTGTCTTTCTTTCCACTGTAATGATGTCTTTTTTTTTTTTTTCTTTTATAACATAGAAACCAGAATTATACAGTGCTCCAAATGCACCCACAGCAATGAGTTATATTTATATAAAGAAAAATTAGATTTGCAGTTATTGAAGTGCATTAGAGTAAGATTTTAATTCATTTAAAAAGTATTAGAAACTGACCAATTCTAGATGTGCCGAAGGCCTATATATGTTGTCACATTATTTCTAATATGATAGAAATTATACCGATGGAGTAGGTATATTGTTTTCAACAGTATTTCACTACCTAACTCTTGTTGAAGGTGCTGCTCCATAAAGGTTTGGTTGTGGAATACTTTGTAAAATAAATAAATAGATAAACAAAACAAACAAACAAACAAAAAAATAAACATTTTGTCACAGTGCAGTTCCTTTAATATAGCTTATCTTTTCTCTTTCATGACTAATACTCAAAACTGACTATTCATTATGGCATGCAAGGCCATTGCAGAAGAAGAAACCACTCGCCTTTATGGTAACAAAACTGTATTATTATCTATCTATAACAACCAAACAGCAAGAAACAGTGTTTTCATTGTCATTTAGACTTGCTGATATCAATTCATATGTTGCTGCTTTCTTATATACATGCTGCAGTACACGTGTGTGTAGATGCACTTTTTGTTCTTTTCTATACTTTTTAAAAGGCCACTTACATATTGGTCAATGTAAGGGATTGTCATGAAAGTACTTGATCCTAATTTTAATTGTATTTTTCTTCATTCCTCTTATATCTCTAAGCTCTACTGAAATGAACCTTGTTTGAGCCCTAAGGAAGCTCACTACATAGATCCAATGGTGTTGCAGCAAAGCTGATGGCAAGACGCAAGGTTAGCATTGTCCATGCTCTTATGAAGGGTTACTGAATGGAAATCTAAAATATGGTCTTTGATCTCTGTCTAGAATTTCTTGGTCAGAAACATAAATATGTTAATATTTTTATAGCAGGTAAGTGTTTTTGCCACCTGAAAGCATCACTTTATGAGACTGAAAATTCTCCTTTTTTGTTAAGGCAGTTGGGAAATGAATAATTTTGGATTTGAAATTAATTGTATAAAATCAGTTTCTTTCCAAAATGAATGAGTTCAGGAAAAGTCTTATTGAAATAAAACTCGTCACGTTGACAATATCACTTTCCTGTTACTTATATACTTTAGACCTTTCATGTCTTTCAGTATCTTTGCAGTCTAATGGCTCACTGCTTGTCTGATACTTTTTGCTTTTGATCAGAGACCTGCTGGGTCTTTGTCATATTTTTTTCCCATGCACATCTTATTTTCACCTTCTCTGCCAAGCTCTTCTGCTCTCACTTGTCTTTTTCATTGTCTTTCACTCCTTCTGTCTTTATTATCACCATTTGTATCCTAATCCTTCCACATATGGAAGGATCGGGATGCTTCCATTCCTTACCTTTTCTCTTCCTAATAAATGGATGGTTAGTAATCTCTAAGACTGTTATTGCTTAGTAATCCACAGACTATTTTAATAGGCTTTTTCATAATTAACTGATCTATCCAGCTAAGGATTCAAATTTTCTCCTTTCCTGCATTTTCTATAGTCATGCATACTAATACAAGGAGGATGCCCACTGTTACAAGACCAACATGGAAAAACTTTGTAGTACTTTGCATTTGATCTTCATCAGATATAAGCAATAGCAAGTTCTGAATATTCTTATCTGTTGTTGTGGTTTAGCCCGGCTGGCAGTCAAACACCACACAGCCGTTCGCTCACCCTCCCCCCTCCCTCTCCGGGATGGGGGAGAGAAACGGGAAAGTGAAGTCTGTGAGTTGAGATAAAGACAGTTTATTAAGACAGGGAAAAGAATAACAATAATAATAATAATAATAATAGTATTAATAGTAATAATGTGTACGAAATAAGTGATGCACAATGCAATTGCTCACCACCCGCTGACCGATGCCCAGCCTATCCCCGAGCAGCCGGCCCCTCCCCTCCACCCCGGCTAGCCACCCCTATATATTGTTCAGCATGACGTCAGATGGTATGGAATACCCCTTTGGCCAGTTTGGGTCAGCTGTCCTGGGTCTGTCCCCTCCCAGCTCCTGCTGCATCCCTAGCCTGCTCGCTAGCAAGACAGAGAGAGGCTCAAAAGTCCTTGGCTTGGTGTAAGCACTGCTCTACAACAATTAAAACATCAGCATGTTATCAGCGTTCTTCTCATTCTAATCCAAAACATAGCACCCTACCAGCTACTAGGAGGAAAATTAACTCTGTCCTATCTGAAACCAGGACATCTGTTGTTCCTCCTCTTCCCAGCAATTCAAAATCGCTGAATAAAAACATCATTTATAATAAATATAAC
Source organism: Cygnus olor (assembly GCF_009769625.2). Classification (NCBI taxonomy): domain Eukaryota; kingdom Metazoa; phylum Chordata; class Aves; order Anseriformes; family Anatidae; genus Cygnus; species Cygnus olor. The sequence goes on from NC_049170.1 coordinate 76,774,859, forward strand.
CTAAAACCACATATATAAGAGTCAAATTATCAGAACCTTAGTAAAACACCTCTTCAAAGCAAACAATAAAAAATATCTTAAGTTTGTGATTTCATTTATAAAGAGTTACACACTCTTTTGTAGTCAAAAAGTTTCAAATCATGAATAGAATTTGGTGACAAAATCATTGTAATAAAGTATTAAAGCAAACACAAGTTAGAAAAATCAATAGAAAATAAATTAAACCAAAAACCCCAGATCATCCACTTCAACAGAACATATAACTTCCAGTTTCCAAATTTGATTATATATATAAAAGGCCACAAAAAAAAAAAAAAAAAAAAAAAAAAAAAAGTAACATTCTCTATGTTGCAAATGCAAACTCCAGTTTTAAAATCAGTTAAAAAGTCTAGTAAGCACCACACATACAAAAATTCAATGTCAGTCCCTTTTCTACTGAATTGATTTTATATTGTCAGCAACTCTGTTAAATAATATGTTGCAGTGGTTTTACTCAGGTGGGCAGCCGAGCTCCACCACAACCACTCTCTCATTCCCCCTCCTCAAAGGGAAGGGGAGAAAATATGATGAAAAGGGCTTACGGGTTGAGATAAGAACAGGGAGATCACTCAATAATTATTGTTATGGGCAAAACAGATTCACTGTAGGGAGATTAGAAAAAAATATTGCCTGTTAATAACAGACTAGAGCAGTGAGAAACAAAGAAAGCAAACTAAAACCACCTTCCTTCTATCCACCCTCTTCCACCTCCTCCCTCCAAGCTGGGGAAAAGGGAAAGGCGGCTGCAGTCAGTCCCTAATGCTTCATATGCGCAGCTCCCTCACAGACATTCTCTGCCCCTGCTCCACGTGGGGTCCCTCCCACAGGATGCCGTCCTTCTGGAACTGATCCTGTGTGGTTTTCCCACAGATAGCAGCTCTTCAAGAACTGCTCCAAACACAGGTCCGTACCACAGGGTCCATCCATCAGGAGCAAACTGCTCCAGCACGGGCCCCCCACGGGCGTCAGCTCCCACCAGACTCCCTGCTCCTGCGTAGGCTCCTCTCCACGGGCTGCAGCTCCGGCCTGGGGCCTGCTCCTGTGGGGGCTCTCCATGGTCCGCAGCCTCCTCCAGGCCACATCCACCTGCTCCACCAGGGGCTCCTCCACCGGCTGCAGTGTGGAGATCTGCTCCATGTGGAACCCATGGGCTGCAGGGGGACAGCCTGCTCCACCACTGTGGCCTCTCCACAGGCCACAGGGGAACTTCTGCTCCAGTGCCTGGAGCACCTCCTGCCCTCTTCTGCACTGACCTTGGGGTCTGCAGGGATGGTTCTCACTCCTTTCTCTCCCAGCTGCTATTGTACAGCATGTTTTTGTTTGTTTGTTTGTTTTTGTTTTCCCCTTTCTTAAATCTGCTCTCCTAGAGGTGCAAACAACATTGCTTACTGGCTCGGCTCTGTCCAGCAGCAGGTCCCTTTGGAGCCAGCTGAAACTGGCCCTTATCTAACATGGGGCAGCTACTGGACTCTTCTCAGAGAGGCCACCCCATGCAGCCCCCCGCTACCAAAACTTTGCCATGTAAACCTACTACATATGTGGCCCCTAACTCTGATTTGGAAATCTTCTATATGTGAGAATAAACCTTGAAATATCTACTTTCAGCATTGCTCTGGTATCTCCTGTTGACTGCAGCCTGAATGGTGTTTTTGTACATTCTCTGAATTTCTTTATATACATAAAAATATCAGATAACTTTAGACAGCATAATAAATCAGTTGTTCATACCCATTCAACTCTTTAGTAGACAATTTCACAAACAAATATATCTTGGTGATAGCGATGTTTTGTTCCCCTTAAAAATAACTCCTTCTGTTATCTGTGGGAAAAATAAATAAATAAATAAATAAATAAATAATTTCAGACAATCTTTGCAAAGCTCGCTATTCCACAAAATCTCTGTAGTTGAAGCTAAAAGCTTATATGGCCTATATGTAATGAGTTCTGTGCTACATAGCTACCTTTAAAAGTCCTAGACTGGAGGCAGTTGTGACATGGTGGAGAAAGTAGAGACTGAAGTTAGAGTACTGCATTCGGGTCTGAGGTCCCCAGTGCAAAAAGGATGAGGACCTGTTAGAGTGGGTCCAGAGGAGGGCCACGGAGATGATCAGAGGGCTGGAGCACCTTTTCTATGAAGAAAGGTAAGACAGCTGGGGATGTTCAGTTTGAGGAAGAGAAGGCTCAGGGATGACCGCACTGTAGCCTCTCAATACTTAATGGGGGATTTGAGGGGATGGAGAGACATTTTACTCAGACAGATAGTGATAGGACAAGGGGGAATAATTTTAAACTAAAAGAGGGGAGATTTAATTTAGCTGTTAGCAGGTAATTCCTTACTCAAGGAGTGGTGAGGCACTGGCACAGGCTGCCCAGAGAAGCTGTGGATGCCCCATCCCTGGAAGTGTTCAAGGCCAGGTTGGATGGGGCTTTGAGCAACCTGGACTAGTGGGAAGTGTCCCTGCCCATGGCAGGGGCTTGGAATTAGATGATCTTTAAGGTCCCTTCCAACCCAAAGCATTCTATGACTCTGTGACTGAAAAGGCAGATAGTCGTGTATGCATGTCTGTATCTGGAAGATCTGTTTTTAGTATCTAGTAAAGAGAGTGCTTCTAATGCTATTTGACAGGGGTTTTAAGGGTTCAACTCCCCCTGATTAATACTTATGTAGATAAAATAATAAGTAAAATAATTTTTCTGCTGCTAAGTATTGTGTTCTGACAGAAAGGGGAAGGGATAAATAAACATACTCTGCTTTATTTGGTAATTTTTTGCTAGGCTTTCTCAAAGCCTGAGATGCAAAACCCAAGAAGTATATGTGCTATAGTAGGCCCTGTAATTCTTATAACTGCAATTGCTGATCCAAAAATTGAACATGAAAATGATTGATTATGTGTCAAAGTGGGGATTTGCTTCCCCTGTAAATCAACTTGCCTGACTCCAGTAATTAATTGCATGGGCCACTCAGTATGAACTGGCTGCAGAATCCTGTCATTTTTATTTGGTCACATTTTGCATAAAGTATAAATGTCAGACATAGGCCTGAGAGTAAGTACTTAAGACACCAATAAACTAAGAAGTTTTGAAATATTTTGAATAAGTTCTGTTTTGTCCTGTATGGTCATCTTCATATAGTGAAGCCACATGCAATAAATAATCTCTGCACGAGTTTATTTTTTTAGCCAGTTGGCAATGTATTTATAAATGAAAACTAGTACAAGACAATATAGAATCAGGCTTTTTCATATACCTTGAAAGATGTGATGATGTGATCATTTTGGAGCAGTGTAACTGATGTGGCCAAACTATGCATCTGAGAAGCGTAAACTTTCAGCTATGTCTCCAAGAGGAATACTATTTTACTTTAAAAATTTTTTTCTTCCAACTGAACAAGGACTCTGTCATGAAACTGAAATTTCTGTATTCCTCTCCCATGTTTTCCTGTAGTGCAGACTTAACTAAATAATAATCAAAAATATTTTTGTAAAAAGTCATTGAACTTGTGCAATCAAAGGAGTTATTTTAAATTTTTTTTCTTTCTCTCTTTACTCACCCCACTCCCACTTCTCTGTCTTCCTTTTTGTCTCTGAATTTTGAGCCTGAAACACTAAAACTTAGATAAACAAAGCTCCCTTTCTCTATTCTGTTATTTATGGAAAAATCCCAAAGAGGATTTTCAGTAATTTCCATTAAGTATACAATATAATTCTTTGTCTGAAACCCATATAACATTTAGAAGCTAGATCTCCCTGATGTATACAATTTTTATTCCTTATCAGCTTTTTTCATTGTCAGAACACAGGACTGTAAGAGACCTCCAGGGTCATCAAATTCAGTATTGTGCTATCACAGGCAACAACATTATTCCAACCCTTTCATGAGTCAATGAGCTCAATCTTAAAATTATCTGGGATTATCTGGGATTTTTTTTTTTTTAATGACACTGCAATTGGAGCTATATCTGTTTGGCAATGAACTGCTAAATGTTACAGATTTGTGATTTTGACCTGAAATTCTAGCCTGGCCAACAAAAAAAAAAAAAGAAGATCGCGATGTATCTCTGTGTATGTAACTACAGTGCAGTTTGCATGCTTAGGGACGTTGCAAAATAAAATCTCTGCGTGAATAATATAGAACTACAGGTAGCTCAGAACTGATGTTACTGTAACAGTGGCAACACAAAGCTTAAATTTACTAGTAAGAAAAGAATAAGTGCTACTGTTCCCTCCCCCTATTTTAAAACGAACTGATTGATTGCATATGCCAGGTGCTGTAGCTTTCAGTTGATTTTATATAGGTGTAGTAAGAGTAAAAGGATTATTGCTCATGATATATCTGAATAACAATCAGAATATGACATACATTTTATTAAATATTAATGATATTCAGGAAGTTTGGCATTTATTTTACAGGCTCATGTTGAGTAATACTTAATTCACAAAATGCCTTCAAAGCCAACAGGATTTTTTTGTGGTATCTGAAGCTACATAGCAGAAACAACAGTGTCAAATCACATCCATTAATCAAAGTACTCAGGTGAACATTAGTAGCTGTTCCATTTGTGCCAGTCATCTTTTTCACCTTTTTACCATAAAACTTGGCTTCCCTGCCAATAACTGCTTATTCTCTGAGTCAAGCATCATTTAAGTCAAACCACAGTAGTTGCAAGGTGATTCTTCCTCTCTAGTGTGTACTAGTGGTGTATTTTTCCCCTTCTTTTCTTTTCAGCTTTGAGAAATCCACAACGTGAAATGAGGTGTCAAGACCTCATTTGTTAGCGTTATTCTAAACAACACATGAAAATAAGAGTGGAAGTGAAAATAGCAGTACTGTAGGTGAGGAGCTATCAGAGGTATGTCTGATAGCAGCCTGTGTCATCCACAGTATGGACTTGGATTTGCTTAGGCTTGTGTGTTCCCCAAAGTAGATTTAAAAAAAAAAAAAGTTTAATCACAAGCCAGTTTTTAGCAGAATGTAAACAAGACAACTTTTTAAGGAGAGAGAATTCACTCACTGGGTCAGACAGAATGCTCCGTCTAGTCCCTTCAGTCTCCTTCGAGACCTAGCTTCCTATTCCCTGCTACTCAGTGTCACACTATGACAATCTTTTCTATTTCTTCCTCTTCCAGTCTATCTTTCAAGTCTGTGTCCCAAGGGAGGGATCGCTTTTTTTTTTTTTTTTTCCCTCCTTGTAGAGGGTTTCATCTGACCCATTTCTAGTAGAAAGCTGTCTTTGCAAAAGAAACACGTACAAACTGCTTCTAAGAAAATACCGATCTATTCCATAGCCGATAAAGGGAGTAAACTTAGAGACCTACTGTTGCAAAACAACCACATGAACACCAGGGTTCTTTTAGGATCAGTAACTGTTCCTTCTTTATTGCTGACATAACTTCTTTCTCTCTTACTGAGGGCCTAACTTCATCTCTCATATTGAGGACACAACTTCATTATCCATGTTGCATCCCCATATTGAGGACAGGCTCCCTTATACTATTTGCCCCACAGCAGTCCTTTTCCACTAACTCTTCATTGGTCAACAACTTAGCCCGGCAACAGCAAACACCCAGCAACTTCCATGCCTTAACGGCTGGAGAACAAGCAACCCGAGACGGCATGGCGTCTCCTGGATCACCCTTCTTTGTTCCCTCTAAACTCTTTACATTCCTGATGGCCTCATCGTTAAGAGCCCGATGTTATCACGAAACATGGGGCTTGTCAAACCCCATGGCCACACTCCCACATCTCTCCCTTCTTTATTAACACAAAAAAGCGCGATTAACACAAATTAAGAAAGGACGATTAACACAAACTAAAACAGAGAAAAACTACCAGGCATGCTAATTCGATCTTTAACAAACTTTGTAACCACATCCCTAGGAGAGGCAGGCACTGAGTGCTGCCCAGCCTGGGGGGGGCTCTGGCTGCCCCTCCAACTCCTGGAGTCCTTGTTTGTGGGTCCTGCATATGCCAGCGGGACCCTCCCATACGTTGTTTTTTGTTTGAGCTGGAGTTCAAACCGCGGAGGAGAGTGCTGGGATCACGTTAAGGCAGATGATGAGACTGCCGGACGGACCCGTCGTGCTGACACCTATCTAGGACCGGCTCCTGTTAAAACACAAGCACAACCTCGGCCCCAAGTTATTAGAGTGTAGGGCCCTTCCCAGTGATTGGCGCTTAATTTTTTTTACCGTGACTTGTGCCCTTTCTTTAACTGAGTTTCTCCCAGATCTGTCTGTCTCCCAGATCTGTCTGTTGCCTTTTCTCCTGCATGAACAGGTGCAAGGACCTTCCTCCGTCCATCGATTTAAAAATTTAAGAACATAGCATGCTTTAGCTATCTTTTCCTGGGGGTCACACCCCTATTCCCTTTTTTTGTTGTTTTAGAAGCATAGCTTTTAGGGTACCATGGGCCTGTTCAATAATTGCTTGACCCGTGGGGAGAATGAGGTATACCCGTCAGATTGATCAAGCATCACAGTTCAGTTCACTCACCAAGTGCACAAGCTGGGTGAGCCCTCTGAATGCATGGTAACAAAATTATAAAACACTGCAATTGTCACTGCTGCCTCCTGCTCTATAGAAAAAAAAAAAAAAAAAAAAAAAAAAAGTTTTACATGTGATTATCAATTCTTTGAAAAATACTCTGGCTGCTTAATTCTTAATTAAGTTTTTTTTAAGTAAGAATGCCCAGCTTGTGTATGGCAATACACATAGACAGTTCTGGTCATGGCTTGAAACAGAGGTATTCCTAGGATCTTTTTGATAGCTTTTCCACTAGGGAGTAGGAGGTTGCTCTGTTGCTTTAACAGAAGAGTCTACAAAGACAGCTTGGTGGTACTTAGGTTCCTGTGCTCTTTCATGGATCTTGCCTAGAAACAGTTACCTGAATTATCAAAACTTTTTATATCAACCAGGGCTGTGCTTGTGCTGTTTGTTTTGTTTTTGTCTCTTTCATGTAACACATCTATAATAATGAATTTTATAACTCCAAAACTACTGCATGAATGTTATGGTGCCGGTTGAAGTTGTAGATACAGGAAGAAAACTTTGTCTTATCAAAAAATAATGCCTGTTGTGATACAAAAAAAAAAAAAAAAATGCTATACTAGTTAAGAAGGGTTAAATGAAGATGCATAAATGGGGACTTTCAGATCAGTTATTCTGTAATTAAAGTAAACCAACAGCTGTTAATCTTGCAGGAGAAAGTGTTGCAGCATAAACCTTTGATAAATTAGTGTACAAGGGTGCTGCTGCTATTAATGTTGCTTCTGATTGGCATTGTCAGTGTTCCTTTTGTCTTAATCTGTGTATTATAACCACTCTAAGAAAAAAAGCAAAATGGGAAAAATTGTACCTCTTATCAGTCTTATCTCATGAACCTACTATCTGTAGGCAGTGGATATATATTTCATGAGAAATATATATTTCACTGTATTTTGTATAGTGCATGACTCTATATTGCATGAAATTCAGATGAAATTATGGAACCAACTTTACTTCTGCAAGGGGTAAAACTAGAAGCTCTATGAACAACTCCTACATGACACAGCTCTTCTATTAGGTTTTATGCCACTAATAGAACTTATGTCAAGATGAGTATCTATCACAAACAATCTGCTATTCCTCTGTGAGATTTAGATTAAGACGTAAGAAATGAATGCTTTCTTGGCCAAGACACTTTTAAATGTCATCTGCAATATACCAACAAAGCATGTGCAATGGAAAAAAACTCATTATCTTAGATCAACCCTCACAAAAAAATGGTGATAGTAGCCCTTAGAAGCAGGCGTATCTTCTAAAAAAGATAGTACTAACAAATAATAATGAATTAATTTCGGAGATTGGCATTATTCTGATCGTTAACCTCTTGTTATCTCCACTGTTTCTTTTCTTCATCTTTTCTTGCTGCCAAGAATCTCTAATAAAAATAGTTCATCCTTTTTGAAGACCACTATTGTAATTAGCCTTTATATTTGTGTTGCTATATTGTTTTTCACTGTGCAATTTAAAAGAAAAAAGGAGAAATAAAAAGAGAAGTAAAACAAAAACAGACAGACACAGACACAGACACAGATTTCTAGGTTGGAAGAGACCTCAAGATCATCGAGTCCAACCTCCGACCTAACACTAAGTACTCCACTAAACCATATCGCTAAGCTCTACATCTAAACGTCTTTTAAAGACCTCCAGGGATGGTGACTCCACCACCTCCCTGGGCAGTCCGTTCCAATGCTTAATAACCCTTTCGGTAAAGAAGTACTTCCTAACATCCAACCTAAAACTCCCCTGTCGCAACTTTTGCCCATTCCCCCTCGTCCTGTCACCAGGCACGTGGGAGAACAGACCAACCCCCACCTCGCTACAGCCTCCTTTAAGGTAACTGTAGAGAGCGATAAGGTCGCCCCTGAGCCTCCTCTTCTCCAGGCTGAACAAGCCCAGCTCCCTCAGCCGCTCCTCGTAAGACTTGTTCTCCAGACCCCTCACCAGCTTGGTCGCCCTTCTCTGGACTCGCTCGAGCACCTCCATGTCCTTCCTGTAGCGAGGGGCCCAAAACTGAACACAGTACTCAAGGTGCGGCCTCACCAGAGCCGAGTAAAGGGGCACAATCACTTCCCTAGACCTGCTGGCCACACTGCTTCTTATACAGGCCAGGATGCTGTTGGCCTTCTTGGCCACCTGAGCACACTGCTGGCTCATATTCAGCCGACTATCAACCAATACTCCCAGGTCCTTCTCGGCCAGGCAGCTTTCCAACCACTCATCTCCCAGCCTGTAGCTCTGCTTGGGGTTGTTGCGCCCCAGGTGCAGGACCCGGCACTTGGCCTTGTTGAACTTCATACAGTTGACCTCAGCCCATCGCTCCAGCCTATCCAGATCCTCCTGCAGAGCCTTCCTTCCCTCGAGCAGATCGATACACGCACTTAGCTTGGTGTCATCTGCAAACTTACTGAGGGTGCACTGGACGCCCTCATCCAGACCATCGATAAAGATATTAAAGGGGACCGGCCCCAGTACCGAGCCCTGGGGGACACCACTAGTGACCGGCCTCCAACTGGATTTGACTCCATTCACCACAACTCTGGGCCCGGCTATCCAGTCAGTTTCTAACCCAGCGAAGCGTACGCCAGTCCAAGCCCCGAGCAGCCAGTTTCTTGAGGAGAATGTTGTGGGCAACGGTGTCAAAAGCCTTACTGTAGTCAAGGTAAACCACATCCACAGCCTTTCCCTCATCCACCAAGCGCGTCACTTTGTCATAGAAGGAGATCAGGTTCGTCAAGCAGGACCTGCCTTTCATAAACCCATGCTGACTGGGCCTGATTGCCTGGTTACCCTGCAAGTGCCGTGTGATGACCCTCAAGATAATCTGCTCCATGAGCTTTCCTGGCACTGAGGTCAAACTGACAGGCCTATAGTTCCCCGGGTCTGCCCTCCGGCCCTTCTTATAGATGGGTGTCACATTGGCTAGCCGCCAGTCAACTGGGACCTCCCCTGATAGCCAGGACTGCCGATAAATGATGGAAAGCGGCTTGGCCAGCTCCTCCGCCAGTTCTTTCAGTACCCTCGGGTGCATCCCATCCGGCCCCATCGACTTGCGCACATCCAAGCTCCGTAGCAGGTCGCCAACCATTTCCTCGTGAATAGCGAAGGCCACATCCTGCTCCCCATCCCCTTCCACCAGCTCAGGGCACTGGGTATCCAGAGAACAACCGGTATTGCCGCTAAAGACTGAGGCAAAGGCGGCATTAAGCACCTCAGCCTTTTCCTCATCCTTAGTAACTAGGTTTCCCCTCGCATCCAGTAAAGGATGGAGATTCTCCTTAGTCCTCCGTTTCGCGTTGATATATTTGTAAAAGGATTTTTTGTTGTCTTTAAAGGCAGTAGCCAGGTTGAGCTCCAGATGAGCTTCGGCCTTTCTAATTTTCTCCCTGCACAGCCTCGCTACATCCTTGTAGTCCTCCTCAGTGGCCCGCCCTTTTTTCCAAAGATTATAAACCCTCTTTTTTCTGCTAAGCACAAGCCGCAACTCTCTGTTGAGCCAGGCCGGTCTTCTTCCACGCCGGCTCGTCTTTGGGCACGTGGGGACGGACTGCTCCTGCGCCGTTAAGATTTCCTTCTTGAGGAGCGCCCAGCCTTCCTGGACTCCTCTGCCCTTCAGAACCGCCTCCCAAGGGACTCGGCCAACCAGCGTCCTGAGCAGCTCAAAGTCAGCCCTCCGGAAGTCCAAGACAGCAGTTTTACTGGTCCCCTTCCTGGCCTCGCCAAGAATAGAGAACTGAACCATTTCATGGTCACTCTGCCCAAGACAGCTTCCGACCACCACATCTCCCACCAGTCCTTCTCTGTTTGTGAACAGAAGGTCTAGCGGGGCACCACCCCTGGTAGGTTCACTGACCAGCTGCGTCAGGAAGCTATCTCCCACGCTCTCCAGAAACCTCCTAGACTGCTTTCTCTGGGCTGTGTTGTGTTTCCAGGATATGTCCGGGAAGTTGAAGTCCCCCACGAGGACAAGCGCCGACGATTTTGCAACTTCTGTCAGTTGCCTATAAAACTCCTCATCCGTCTCCTCATCCTGGTTCGGCGGTCTACAACAGACCCCGACCAGGATGCTAGCCTTGCCGGCCTTCCCGTGGATCCTAACCCACAGGGATTCAACCTTATCATTCCCAGCCTGGAGTTCCACAACATCAAAAGATTCTCTAATGTAGAGAGCCACGCCACCACCCCCTCTGTGCTGCCTGTCCCTCCTGAAGAGCCGATAGCCAGGCATTGCAGCACTCCAGTCGTGGGAGCGGTCCCACCACATCTCCATGATGGCAACCAAGTCATAGCCTGCCTGCTGCACGATGGCTTCCAGCTCCTCCTGTTTGTTACCCATGCTGTGTGCATTAGTGTAGATGCACTTCAGCTGGGCCATCGCCTTCTTCCCCAGCCTAGCTATTGTTTCCCCCAGCACAGCTCCAACAAGCCTTGTTTGAGCCCCGTCCCCCTTCTTACCTAGTTTAAAGCACTCTCTATGAGCCCTGCCAGCTCCTGGCCTAGGATCCGTTTTCCCCTTAGAGATAGGGACCCGTCTGCGGCCATCAGGCCGGGTGCCGAGTAAAGCTCCCCATGGTGAAAAAAAACAAAATTTCTGTGTTGGCACCAGCCTCTGAGCCACCTATTAACCACGTGAGCTTTCCGTGTCCTCTCCGTGCCTCTCCCTTCCCCCGTAGGGATAGACGAAAACACCACCTGCACTCCCACTCCCTCCACCAATCGTCCCAGCCCCCTATAGTCCTGTTTGATAGCCTTGAGGCTTCTCTTTTCAACATCATCACTGCCAGCCTGGACTATCAAAAGCGGGTAATAGTCAGAGGGGCGAACCAGGTTTGGAAGCTTCCTGGTAACGTCTATGACCCTGGCCCCAGGGAGGCAGCAGACTTCCCTATGCGTGGGGTCAGGCCGACAAATAGGGCCCTCCGTTCCCCTGAGGAGGGAGTCGCCCACAACAATCACCCTTCTCTCTTTCTTGGTGGAGGCAGTCCTGAGGCGTGGAGTCAACTTCCTCACCTCAGGCATCCTCCTGGGTAGACTTTCTACCTCGTCCTCACCCACCGGTCTCTCAAGCTCCAGGGCCTCAAACCTATTGTTCAAGGGCACCTGGGAAGGCGGCACCGGAAGGGGAGGGCATCTCCTGCGAGGTCGAGAAGGGACCTGTCTCCATTCCTCCTCAACTCGCAGGTCCCCTCCCTCTGCCCGATGGCGACAGGGCAGGGGGTCCACCCCCCTTTGGGGCGTCTCACCCTGGTCCCTCTCCCTCCGGTCCTGCAGGGAGTTGCTCCACCAGTCTATCTCCCGCTCGCACTCCCTGATAGCCCTCAACCTCTGCACCTCCTCCTTGAGTTCCGCCACCATGCGGACCAGGTCATCCACCTGCTCGCACCTCACGCAAGCAGTCTCTCTGCCTCCCGCCGATGGCAGCAAGAGGCTCAGACACTCCCCGCATCCGGAGACCTGAACTGCCGCATGTTTGGACTGGCAGTCGGTCTGGGTGTGTACTGACTTCCTAGAGAAAGCACCATGCCTGGTGGAGACCTTTGCAGCCCAGCTGACGGGAGAGTGCTGTTAGAGGAGTTGTCCCTATGGGCGGGTGTGAGCGCTCCGCCCTTCCTGCCCGCCCTGCCTGCGCTAACTGCCTCGCTAACTGCCGCGTCACTCAATTTAAAATTTAAAACTGCCGCGTCACTCAATTTGCAATTTAAAAGAAAAAAGGAGAAATAAAAAGAGAAGTAAAACAAAAACGTGAAACTCCTGGCTGTGAATGAACATACACTGGTTGAGAAGGGAAAGGGAAAAGGGAAAATGAGAACTATGGTTCCAGATGTATAGACTATGTCCATATGCTCTAGGATTTGTGAACTACAGATATGTACTAAGTCCAAGAGCAACAACTCCTACACTCTTCGAAAGAGGACGTGCTTAAAAAGTACAGAAGAATTTTTCAATATACAAAGCATGCTATTGACAATGGCTGCTGCTTTTTCTTTCTTACTTTCAGATTTTTGCTTCAGTCAGTGGTTCCTAGATTCAGTTACAGTTACTGAATCAGAGCAATACTTGGCTCAACTTTTTCTTTGCTTTGTTTGCAATAAAAGGAAAAAAAAAAAAAAAACACCACGGGAATGTGTGGCTGGTGTGCTGTCATCTTGAGGAACTATTGTTTAGTGTTGATCAATTTGTTTAAGACTTCTCAGAAAATTAGGGAGGGTAAATGTGAGAAACACTCTGTAGTCAATAACTTAGGCTCAGGCGAGGATCTCAGAGAAGTAGTAATTTATTCAGGATTGCAATGGCGGGTGCCCCACAAGCAGGAGAGCGCGCCTACTAGTTCCAAAACACAGTTTATATACTTTTTGATGACAGGACCCTCCCCTGTTTCCCCACTGGAGTGGGTAATACAGGTTCACAATCTATCTGACGCTTCACAGACAATGCCTGGCCTTCAGTTGCTGGCCTGTTTTTGAGGTGGTAATGTTTTCTCCCCTTATCTGGCTTGACTTAACATAGTGATTTTTACCTGGTTGCTCTAAGGAGTCTGGTTGTCTGCATTTACGAGGTCACATGCTGAGCTTTCTTATCACTGTAAGCATATCTCAATACCACATTCCTTCCTTCTAAACAATGTAACACTGCAAAAACAACATTTCTATTCCCACATAAAGAAGGCACGTGTGTTCTCAGTTCCATAGTGAGACCAGGAAATTGAACAATAAATAAATTACTAGTTTTCATCAACTCAAAATCAAACATTTTCCCAGAGTTTTCACTGAAGTAAAGTACTTGGTTTGAATTTTTGTTTGAAGAAATACTTAATTTTCTTTTAATTAAATCAATTCCATTTTCAGGTCAATTTTAAGTCATAGAAAATGTAGAAACAAAACCCGCGTTTCAATATAAAAAGAAAAGAAGGCCCTCTAGGTCTAAGCAATGGCTGGGACAGTCAGTTGGAGCACAGGAGACAATTAAAAATCAAACCTCAGTGTTATTTAGAGGAGAGATTTGAACCAGTCTCTCTGTCACTGAAAAGAGTTCCTTATCCAACAACTGCTGTTTTGTCCACCCACCACTATGTTTTCTTTCACAAAAAAGCTGTCCATCTGTGGCCAGTTGTCTGATGACAGCACTGTCTGTGCTTTGCCAAGCAGAAACCAAATGTTACAGCTGTTATGGCCAATTACATTTACTTCTTGTATGAATGTGTCATAGTCTTATCTATCCTTTCTAAGTTATACTTCTAGATAAATGAGTCACGGAGAGATATTACAAATTATCCATGTTACTATCTGTTGAAAAAAAAAAAAAAAGTTTCCAAGTTGGTCCTGTGCCCTGGGAGCGAAACCCACAGGAGCAGGGGAGATGTGCTCAGAACCCAGCAGCCTCAGTGCATCCATGCATTGTGCATGCTCAGCACACAGCCCTCCTGTACCTGGGGACAGCACGAACCTGTGCTCCTCTGGGCTTCTTGAATACTGCTGAACATATGACCTACTGTTTCTCCACACAAACAAGTGCAAACAAAGTGCCATACTGAACATCACAAATATAGTCCTACTGTGATAAATTAGCGGGTGTTTGTTCATTGTCTCTAAAAGGAATGCAGAGAATATACTGAGAAGATAAGGTTTCACAATTTATGGCCTTGTTAAGGGGGAGGATTAAGAAAGTAGATAGTGGGGAAGGGGGTGCTGGGCAAACATCCTTGATGAAATAAAGACTCTGTGATCGCAAGGCATCGCTTCACTACCCCCTTTCCTGAGCACGAGCATAACGCATGAACACTGAGAGAGGAGCGACAACCCCCCAACAACGGACTGCGCAGCCTCAAGAGATTCAACAGGAACTTGGATGCTATAAAACAGCGATGTGAAAAAAGGAAAGTTGCGTGCCGTGGCGGAGCGGAGACTCCCTGGCCGCCCAGCGCTGTTTTGCTTGTGCCTGCTTACTTAATTAATAAAATATTTTTGATAGACCAGAAAATTGCGTGGTCTCACTTATGACAATTTTGGTGCCATGACTCGGATGAAGGCGGATTGACTGGGGATCCTTTCGGGGGAGGCGCCCCGCCGGTTTCGGCAGCCCCTGGAACGGAAAGCCTCACTCGAGCCCTTCACTGATGAATCCTAAAATTAGGCACAAGCAAATAAAAACTGGTAACCCCAAGCAGTCTTTGTGCACGAAGACCAAACGAAGACCCACGGGGTGGGTAAGTATAGGCTGGTGATCCATTCGGTTGGGGTTGGGAATCCCGGAACACGACATATGAGACGTCCAAGTGCGGACGAAGCGAGTGTGGACCCCTCGGTAGTGCGGTTCCCATATCCCGCAAGGGACTGGGCCACGAAAAGGGGGAAGCGTTTTGTGTGTGTGTGAGTGAAGGTGTTCCGGAAGATGGGGCAGAAGAAAAGTAAGCCTTCTGGCCTCATGGGAAGGGAATCTAGTGGTATAGGGATACCCTCTATTCCCTCTGATAGTCCGTTAGGAGTAATGATTAAACATTGGAGTGATTCCCCTTCTAGGCGGGGAAAGAGCAAAGTTAAAATGATTTATTATTGTATTGAAGTATGGGGCAATAAGCCCATAAAAGGGGACAGCGTTTTCTGGCCCCCATTTGGCTCTTTCGAGGATTGGATATGCCAAGCCTTAAATATTTACGTAAACTCCAAGGAGCCCTTTAGCCCGGAGGAAAGTGAGTATGCGCACCTCTGGATAAATTCAGATACAAGGACGCAATTATACCCTCTAAAAGAAAAAGGAGGGCGGGATAAAAAGAGGAAAGACTTAGAAGTTCCAGCACCACCCCCGCCCTATGTTCCACCGCCTGCACCGACGGCCCCCGTCCTTAATGGACCCTCTGAGTCAACAGTATCAGAAGAATCAGAATCAGATCATGAAGCACAAGGGCCAGTAACAAGAAGCAGGACAAGAAGTCAAAAATCTGACCTAAAGGAAGGATTATATCCCCTGCGGGAAATAGCAATGGGAGGACCCCAGCCAGGAATGGGTTATGTGGCTGTTCCCCTTAATTCAGGGGATGTCAGAGATTTTAAGAAGGAGATGGGAAATTTATTAGAGGACCCACTGGGAGTAGCCGAGAAAGTGGATCAATTCTTGGGTCCAAATATATATACCTGGGAAGAATTACAATCTATCCTGGGAATCCTCTTTACATCAGAGGAGAGAGGAATGGTTAGGCGTGCTGGTATGCGAATTTGGGATCAGCAGCACCAACAAGGCCCGGCTGCAGATATTAAATGGCCAGTGCAGCCGCCAAATTGGAATAATCAAGATCCCGTACATAGAGGTCATATGCAAGACCTGAGAACTATCATAATTCAGGGAATACGGGAATCGGTCCCTAGAGGACAAAATATAAATAAAGCCTTCAATGAGCAACAAAAGAAGGATGAAACCCCGACAGAATGGTTAGAAAGACTGTGAAAAAAACTTGCAGTTATACAGTGGCTTAGATCCTGGAACCCCGGTTGGGGAGGCGTTGCTCAAGGCCCAGTTTGTAGCAAAATCATGGATAGACATTAGGAGAAAATTAGAAAAAATAGAGGATTGGCAGGACAAAGGGTTGGATGAACTCCTGAGGGAAGCACAGAAGGCATATGTTCGTAGGGAGGATGAGAAGGAGCGGAAACGAGTACGTATGATGGTGGCAGTGGTACGAGAGGGACAGAGAGGAGTCGGGCCGAATCGAGGGTTCGGTCCCACGAATGGAAAATTCAGAAAGGAAGAGAAGAGTGGCCAGGAACAAAGAAATGTGATCTGCTTTTACTGTAATAAAAGGGGTCACATGAAAAGGGAGTGCAGACAAAGAAAGGAAGATGAGAAGATGTTTAAGAATGAATAAGGGTGTCAGGGGCTCTATTTGCTGGGGACCCGAGATAAAAGCGAGCCCTTGATAAAACTGAAAGTAGGTCCCCAGCGTGAGGAAGTAGAATTCCTCATAGATACAGGGGCTGAAAGATCAACAGTCCAAACCTTACCCACTGGATGCAGGGCCTCTGCAGAAAAAGTACAAGTGATTGGAGCAAAGGGGGAGCCTTTTGGGGTCCCTGTTATAAAAGAAGTAACCATCGAATCTGATTCTAAAGTGAGTGAGGGATCTCTGCTCCTAGTACCAGAGGCCGAATATAATTTGTTAGGTAGGGACTTAATAATAGAGTTAGGGATAGGGTTAGAAGTGATAAGTAGAAGGTTAGAAATTAAGCTGTGCCCGCTTCGAGTGGAAGACAAAGCAAATATTGATCCTGGGGTCTGGTATTCCTCAGAGAGCGTGGGAAAATTAAATATTAGACCTTTCAAAGTGACCATAAACAAACCAGAAATACCAGTTAGGGTGAAACAATACTCCCTTTCAGAAGAAGGTAGGAGAGGGTTAAAACCCGAAATCCAAAGGTTATTACAGCAAGGGCTATTGGAGCCCTGTATGTCCTCTTTCAACACTCCCATCTTACCAGTTGTCCTGGTTTCAGTTAGGACAGAGTTAATTTTCCTCCTAGTAGCTGGCAGGGTGCTATGTTTTGGATTAGAATAAGAAGAGCGCTGATAACATGCTGATGTTTTAATTGTTGTAGAGCAGTGCTTACACCAAGCCAAGGACTTTTGAGCCTCTCTCTGTCCTGCTAGCGAGCAGGCTAGGGGTGCAGCAGGAGCTGGGAGGGGACAGACCCAGGACAGCTGACCCAAACTGGCCAAAGGGGTATTCCATACCATCTGACGTCATGCTGAACAATATATAGGGGTGGCTAGCCGGGGTGGAGGGGGGGCCGGCTGCTCGGGGATAGGCTGGGCATCGGTCAACGGGTGGTGAGCAATTGCATTGTGCATCACTTATTTCGTACACATTATTACTATTAATACTATTATTATTATTATTATTATTGTTATTCTTTTCCCTGTCTTAATAAACTGTCTTTATCTCAACTCACAGACTTCACTTTCCCGTTTCTCTCCCCCATCCCGGAGAGGGAGGGGGGAGGGTGAGCGAACGGCTGTGTGGTGTTTGACTGCCAGCCGGGCTAAACCACAACAGTCCATTTGGCGCCCAACGTGGGGCTCGAAGGGTTGAGATATCGACAGATTTGACCAGAGTGTGTTAAACTAAAATTGGTATAAGTATTCGACCTGCTTAATAGTTGCTAGTCACAATGTTGATTGCCTTAATCTCAAGTCTGCTGTGCCTGTTTCCCAAATTGAGTTTTATAGCAAGTTACTTTCTGTATGTGCTCCCTGTCGTGCTGTTTATCCTTTCCGGGCCCTGGTTTAAGATTGTTATGGTACTGTGTGGTGTAACGATGGCTTATGAAATGATGAGGTATCTGGTCATGACTCTAACCTGGTATTTGTCCTCAGCACTGTCGTCGACTCTATACTTCGGAAACCATATCTCAGAAACTATTAGCAATTAACACCTATTGCCTTTTTTCATCAGGGAGTCAGTCTCTGGAGGGGACAGGGGAAGATATTTTTTCCTACCTGTTCACTCTCCCTTCCTCCTTCACCACCCTCTTATCCCCCGAGCTAGTTACGGTAGCTCTCCAAGATGTTGAATATCCTTGGGATACTCAGACCAGCATGTTCTTGTTGTTATGTCTCCTGAATGCGCTTCAGGTTTTGTTTAAGGTTAAACAACTACTTAGGAATCTCATCCGGAGATCTGTCTTGAGGCGGGATATTTGCGAGTGGCAGGGAGTGTGGGAGGATATGGGCAGGTTTCTAGGGCAGTGGGCACCTCCAGTGTTTTGGACATTCACCTCTGAACAACTGCAAAATCCTAAAAAACTGGTAGAATGCTTGAAAAAAAGGTGTCATGACTCTGGCAGTTCCAAAGTGACACAAATCACTGTGGCGTGCTGGGGTCTGGCTTGTGCCTATCGAGCTGCAATTGATGCTACTATCAACCTAGTGACAGACCCTGCGGCCGTTCCAGTCCCGGCTCCCGCAGCCGTTCCGGCTCCAGCTCCTGCAGCCGTTCCGGCTCCAGCTCCTGCAGCCGTTCCAGTTCCAGCTCCCACAGCCGTTCCAGCTCCCGCAGCCGTCCCGGCTCCAGCTCCCGCAGCCGTTCCGGCTCCCAGAGCCGTTCCAGCTCCCGCAGCCGTCCCGGCTCCAGCTCCCGCAGCCATTCCCACTCCTGTGGCTGGGTCAGAGAAACGAACTGTAGCAGTGCAAGTTGCCCCTGCAGAGGGTACTCCAACCCCTGTGGCAGACCCTGTGGCTGGGTCAGAGAAACGAACTGTAGCAGTGCAAGTTGCCCCTGCAGAGGGTACTCCAACCCCTGTGGCAGACCCTGTGGCTGGGTCGGAGAAACGAACTGTAGCAGTGCAAGTTGACCCTGCAGAGGGTATTCCAATCCCTGTGGCAGACCCTGTGGCTGGGTTGGAGAGGCGAGCTGTAGCAGTGCAAGTTGCCCCTGTAGAAAAGGTGAAAAAATGGTATAGAGACGCAGGTCGTTTAGAACGCAAAAAGTCTTCTGCTAAGTCTGGGTCTGGAGAAGACGAGGCTGGGCCATCAAGTGTACAGGAGGATGAAGATGAGGATGAGGATGTCAGTAAGTCAACAGTAACTACCCGAACCCTATACCAGCGTGAGCTACGAGATGTGCGAAAAGATTTTGGTCGCTGTATAGGTGAACAGCTTGTCACCTGGCTGCTCCGGTGCTGGGACACTGGAGCCAATGGTGTGAAATTAGAGGGCAGGGAAGCCAAGCGGTTGGGATCCCTTGCTAGAGATGCAAGCATTGACAAAGCAATTGGAGATGGAGCACGATCTCACAGCCTCTGGAGGCGTCTCCTGTTAGCTGTGAAGGGAAGGTATCCCTACAAGGAAGAACTTGTATGTGTACCAGTCAAGTGGACCACCATGGAGAAGGGAATTCAGTACCTGAGGGAATTAGCCGTACGGGAAGTAATTTATAAGGACTTAGACGATGCACAAACATCCACAGATCCAGATGAAGTCCAGTGTACTCGACCCATATGGCGGAAGTTTGTACGGAATGCACCATCAACATGGGCCAGCACATTGGCAATAATAACCTGGAAAAACGGTGAAGATCCCACAGTGGGTGACATGGCTAAACAACTCCGGGAGTACGAAGGAAATCTCTCCTCTTCCCTACAGGCCTGCGTCTCGGCTGTGGAGAAACTCTCTGAAGAGTTCCACCAACTTAAAGAGGATTTATCTTCCCCCCCACCTGAACAAACCAGTGGCCACCAACTAAAAGAGAATACTTTGGAGAAACTTTTTGAAGAGGTCCAGCAACTTAAAGAGAGTGTATTTTCTTCCCCACCTGTACAAACCAGCGTCTCGGCTATTAGGGGTAAACGTGCATCCGTGCAAAGAAGACAATATGGTGGGTACACACCCCGCGCCACCCTGTGGTTTTACCTACGTGACCATGGAGAGGACATGAGAAAATGGGATGGAAAATCTATCGCGACCCTAGAGGCACAGGTACGTGAGTTGCAAAAGAAAACAATCGGGAAAAAGGGGTTCTCTGAAAAGTTTGCTGCTCCAACTTCCAGCAGGCAGTCTTTTAAACACGGAAATGAAGATTATGACCAGGACTAGAGGGGCCCTGCCTCCAGCCAGGGGGAGGAAAGGGACAACCGAGTTTATTGGACTGTGTGGATTCGATGGCCTGGCACGTCTGACGCACAGAAGTATAAGGCTCTAGTAGACACCGGTGCACAATGTACTCTAATGCCATCAAGCTGTAAAGGGCCAGAGCCCATCTGTATTTATGGCGTGACAGGGGGATCCCAGCAGTTAACTGTATTGGAAGCTGAAGTGAGTCTAACCGGAAATGAGTGGCAAAAGCACCGTATTGTGACTGGCCCGGATGCTCCGTGCATCCTTGGCATAGACTATCTTAGAAGAGGATATTTCAAGGACCCAAAAGGGTTCCGCTGGGCTTTTGGCATAGCTGCCTTAGAGACAGAGGACATTAAACAGTTGTCTACCTTGCCCGGTCTCTCAGAGGACCCTTCTGTTGTGGGGTTGCTGAGGGTTGAAGAACAGCAAGTGCCAATCGCTACCACAACTGTGCACCGGCGGCAATATCGCACCAACCGAGACTCCCTGATTCCCATCCACGAGCTAATTCATCAACTGGAGAGCCAAGGAGTGATCAGCAAGACCCATTCACCTTTTAATAGTCCCATATGGCCAGTGCGAAAGTCTAATGGTGAGTGGAGACTAACAGTGGACTATCGTGGCCTGAACGAAGTCACGCCACCACTGAGTGCTGCAGTGCCGGACATGCTAGAACTCCAGTACGAAATGGAATCAAAGGCAGCCAAGTGGTATGCCACAATTGATATTGCTAATGCATTTTTCTCCATCCCTCTAGCAGCAGAGTGCAGGCCACAGTTTGCTTTCACTTGGAGGGGAGTCCAATATACTTGGAATCGGCTGCCCCAGGGGTGGAAACATAGCCCTACCATTTGCCATGGACTGATCCAGTCTGCGCTGGAGCAGGGGGAGGCTCCTGAACACCTGCAGTACATCGATGACATCATTGTGTGGGGTGACACTGCAGAGGAAGTTTTCGAGAAAGGGAAGAAAATAGTCCAAATCCTTCTGAAGGCCGGTTTTGCCATAAAACAAAATAAAGTTAAAGGACCTGCACGAGAGATCCAGTTTTTAGGAATAAAATGGCAAGATGGACGTCGTCAAATCCCAATGGATGTGATCAACAAAATAACAGCTATGTCTCCACCAACTAGCAAGAAGGAAACACAAACTTTCCTAGGTGTCGTGGGGTTTTGGAGAATGCATATTCCAAATTACAGTCTGATTGTAAACCCGCTCTACCAAGTAACTCGTAAGAAGAATGCTTTTGAATGGGGCCCTGAGCAACGACAAGCCTTTGAACAAATTAAACAGGAAATAGTTCATGCAGTAGCCCTTGGGCCAGTCCGAACAGGACCAGATGTAAAGAATGTGCTCTACACCGCAGCCGGGGAGAATGGTCCCACCTGGAGCCTCTGGCAGAAAGAACCTGAGGAAACTCGAGGTCGACCCCTGGGGTTTTGGAGTCGGGGATACAGAGGATCTGAGGCCCTCTACACTCCAACCGAAAAGGAGATATTGGCAGCATATGAGGGAGTTCGATCTGCTTCGGAAGTGGTCGGTACTGAAGCACAGCTCCTCCTGGCACCCCGGCTGCCGGTACTGGGTTGGATGTTCAAAGGAAGGGTCCCCTCTACACATCATGCAACTGATGCTACATGGAGCAAGTGGGTTGCACTGATTACTCAGCAGGCTCGAATAGGAAACCCCAGTCGCCCAGGAATCCTGGAAGTGATTATGGACTGGCCAGAAGGCAAGTACTTTGGGATATCGTCAGAGGAGGAGGTGGTCCGTGCTGAAGAAGCCCCACTGTACAACAAGCTACCAGAAAATGAGAAGAAATATGCCCTGTTCACTGATGGGTCCTGTCGTATTGTGGGAAAGCATCGGAGATGGAAAGCCGCTGTATGGAGTCCTACACGACGAGTTGCAGAAGCTGCTGAGGGAGAAAGTGAATCGAGTCAGTTTGCAGAAGTGAAAGCCGTTCAGCTGGCCTTTGATATTGCTGAACGAGAAAAGTGGCCAGTTCTCTATCTCTATACTGATTCATGGATGGTAGCAAATGCCCTGTGGGGGTGGCTACAGCAATGGAAGCAGAACAACTGGGAACGCCGGGGCAAACCCATCTGGGCTGCTGCATTGTGGCAAGATATTGCTGCCCGGGTAGAGAACGTGGTTGTAAAGGTACGCCATGTAGATGCTCATGTGCCCAAGAATCGGGCTACTGAAGAACATCAAAACAACCAGCAGGTGGATCAGGCTGCTAAGATTGAAGTGGCTCAGGTGGACCTGGACTGGCAACATAAAGGTGAATTATTTATAGCCCGATGGGCCCATGACACCTCAGGCCATCAAGGTAGAGATGCAACATACAGATGGGCTCGTGACCGAGGGGTGGACCTGACCATGGACACTATAGCACAGGTTATTCATGATTGTGAAACATGTGCTGCAATTAAACAAGCCAAACGGTCAAAGCCTCTCTGGTATGGAGGACGATGGCTGAAATACAAATATGGAGAGGCCTGGCAGATTGATTACATCACACTCCCCCAAACCCGCAATGGCAAGCGCCACGTACTTACAATGGTGGAAGCAACCACCGGATGGCTGGAAACATATCCTGTGCCCCATGCCACCGCCCGGAACACTATCCTGGGCCTTGAAAAGCAAGTCCTATGGCGACATGGCACCCCAGAAAGAATTGAGTCAGACAATGGGACTCATTTCCGAAACAACCTTATAGACACTTGGGCCAAAGAACATGGTATTGAGTGGGTGTATCACATCCCTTATCATGCACCAGCCTCCGGGAAAGTTGAACGATACAATGGACTGTTAAAGACTACACTGAAAGCAATGGGTGCTGGGACATTCAAAAATTGGGAAACACATCTGGCAAAGGCCACCTGGTTAGTCAATACTAGAGGATCTGCCAACCGAGCTGGACCTGCCCAATCAAACCTGTTACGCACTGTAGAAGGGGATAAAGTTCCTGTAGTGCACGTAAGAAACATGCTGGGTAAGACAGTCTGGGCTACTCCCGCCTCAGGAAAAGGCAAGCCCATTCGTGGGATTGCTTTTGCTCAGGGACCTGGATGCACTTGGTGGGTAATGCAAGAGAATGGGGAGGTCCGGTGTGTACCTCAAGGGGATTTAATACTGGGTGAGAATAGCCCATGAGTTGAACTGTAGTATGTTAATTATTATATAATACTGTATGTCATCTCTACCATGATTGCTATATACCATAGATGAAAATGGTGATTAATTAGAATGTATTGGAAAGAGTGTAACCTGAGCATGACATAAATGGTGTGGAATAAGGGGTGGATATCTGTCCTGGTTTCAGTTAGGACAGAGTGAATTTTCCTCCTAGTAGCTGGCAGGGTGCTATGTTTTGGATTAGAATGAGAAGAGCGCTGATAACATGCTGATGTTTTAATTGTTGCAGAGCAGTGCTTACACCAAGCCAAGGACTTTTCAGCCTCTCTCTGGTATAACGTAATCGATCTGAAAGATCTGAAAGATGCATTTTGGGCGTGCCCCCTGGATGAAAAATCTAGGGACTATTTTGCATTCGAATGGGAAGACCCAGATACACATAGAAAACAACAATTAAGGTGGACAGTTTTGCCTCAGGGTTTTACGGAATCTCCAAAGCTGTTTGGGCAGGCCCTGGAGCAAATTTTACAAGAGTTTAACAGGACACCTGGCACAACAATGATTCAATATGTGGACGATCTGCTACTAGCAGGAAAAGATGAGGATGCTGTAAGACAAGCAAGTATCAGCTTGCTGAATTTTCTGGGGTCACAAGGATTAAAGGTTTCAAAGTCAAAGTTGCAGTTTGTAGAAGAGGAAGTAAAATACTTAGGTCATTTATTAAATAAAGGGACGAAGAAATTAGATCCTGAAAGGGTTAAAGGAATTCTAGGAATAAAAGCCCCAACTACTAAAAGACAGGTACGACAATTGCTAGGGCTGACCGGATACTGTAGACAATGGATAGAAGATTATAGTGGGAAGGTTAAATTTTTGTACAATAAGCTGAATAAGGACAGATTACTCAAATGGACAAAAGATGATGAGGAGCAATTAGAGAAATTAAAGGAAGAACTTATGCATCCACCAGTTTTGAGTTTTCCAGAGTTAAAGAAACCATTTTTCCTGTTTGTGAATAGCACCGAAGGGACTGCCTACGGTGTGCTTGCCCAAGAGTGGGCAGACAGTAAAAAAACGGTGGCCTATTTATCCAAACTGCTAGACCCCGTTAGTAGAGGTTGGCCTAGCTGTTTGCAAGTTGTGGTGGCAGCTGCCCTATTAGTGGAGGAAGCTCAAAAGATTACGTTTGGGGGAGAAATCAGGGTTATATCCCCCCACAATATACGTGGAGTGCTGCAACAAAAAGCTGAAAAGTGGATCACAGATGCAAGGCTGCTGAAATATGAAGGAATTTTGATATCTTCACCCAAATTAACACTAGAAACAACCTCAGTACAGAACCCTGCTCAATTTCTTTATGGTGAATCGAGAGAGAAGCTCGAACATGATTGTCTTAGAAATATAGAAGAACAGGTAGAATTAAGACCTGACTTAGAAGATGTGGAATTACCCTCAGGGGAGCAGATATACGTGGATGGATCCTCAAGGGTAATTAAAGGTAAAAGAAAATCGAGATATGCATTGGTTAATGGAAAAACATTCGAGGTAATAGAATCAGGCCCTTTGAGTCTGAGTTGGTCAGCACAGGCCTGCGAGTTGTATGCTATGTTAAGGGCTCTAAAGTTGTTAAAAAATAAAAGTGGAACAATATATACAGATTCAAAATATGCATATGGAATAATCCATACATTTGGAAAAATATGGGAAGAAAGGGGACTAATTAATTCTCAAGGAAAAGGACTGATTCACGAGGAACTAATTATCCAAGTTTTACAAGCTGTAAGGGAACCAAAAAACATTGCTGTGGTACATGTCAAGGGACATCAGAAGGGAACAAACCCTCAAATTAGGGGAAATAATTTGGCAGACCAGGAGGCAAAACGAGCAGCACTCATGTGTGTATATGAAATAGCTAAGAGGGCAGACTGTCCGAGTTGTGGCAGGGGGAAGGATTTAAAGAAATTCCCCTGCTATGATTGCTGGAGTGAGTGGGGAGTCGAGGGAATAGAGTGCAACTGCTCTGAAAAAGAAACACCTCCTTATAAAAATTGTTACAAGTGTGGACCGGCTCAATCGCTGTGGTCGAATGGGCCTATTCCACTCCCATTGCTCTGCTTTACTGCTGTAGAAAAGCAGAAAATGAAACAGATGGGAATAAGGGAAACTGAAAAAGGAGAATGGGTCCTTACCGATGGGCGTAAGGTAATACCGAAAGCAATGGCTCTGAGGGTGCTACGGAGACTACATGAGCGTACACACTGGGGTACTCAGGCGTTGGTAGATCAATTTGCTACAAATTACATGTGTATAGGGGTATATAACATAGCAAAAAGAATTGTGAATGACTGCATAACTTGCCGGAGGGTAAATGCTCAGCACATGCGGAGAAGAGTTCCCGCTGGACGGGAATTGGCTCACCGACCTTTTGCAAAAATTCAATTGGACTTCACTGAACTTCCAAAAACAGGAAGATATAAATATTTATTGGTCATTATAGACCACTTCACTAATTTTGTTGAAGCATTTCCTGCGGTAAGAGCTACTGCGCAAACCATGGTGAGAATATTGTTAGAAAATATAATTCCCCGATATGGGATTGTGGAAACAATTGACTCTGACAGGGGACCACATTTTGTATCTAAGATATCCCGTGATACTATGAAAGCTTTGGGAATCAATTGGGAATATCATACTCCCTGGCATCCTCAAAGTTCAGGAAAAGTAGAACGAATGAATGGGGAAATTAAAAGGCAACTGACTAAGCTGATGCTAGAAACAAAGGCTTCCTGGATAAAATGCTTGCCACTAGCTTTGCTAAATATACGCACCCAACCCAGGACCGATCTGGGAATCTCGCCCTTTGAAATGCTCTATGGCATGCCTTATGATTTGGAAGTACCCCCTGATCACCCCCATTTGCAAGATGCCCAATTAAAACCCTATCTAATACAATTAATGAATAGGCGCAAGGAACTGCAGAAAAGGGCCTAGTTGCACAGCGTCCCCTGCTGGACTTGACAATACATAAAATACGACCGGGAGATAAAGTCCTGGTAAAGACATGGAAAGAAGTTTCACTGACACCACAATGGGAAGGTCCCTATGTTGTTCTGCTCACTACAGAAACTGCTGTTCGAACTGCGGAAAAGGGATGGACACATGCCAGCCGCATTAAGGGACCCATCCGCGATGAAAAGTGGGAGGTTACTCCGGGAACTGAGGACCTGAAGCTCACCTTGCGACCAACCCGATAAGTATTGTGGGTTAAGGCAAAGGCCCTCCCCTGAAGAACACTACTGCTGCCGAGAAGAACTAAGACCTCGTAGTTGGTTGCAACCCAACTGATGAGCAAGGCAGAGGAGTGAATTAGTGGGGAAAAATGGGTCTCGGCCATTCCTATTGGTCTTTAGGGGTCCTCACAGTGATCACCTCCTGCATAGCGACTCAACACCACCCACACCAGCCTTTCCAGTGGAGTCTGATAAGAGGGGAAGACACCACTATGGTACAACAAATCATTACGGCTGGTGCCCCCAGTTTTAAGACAGACCTTTGCAAAATAACAACCGTTGAACCGTGCAATAATCGATCAGATTTCTATCTTTGTCCAGCCTCCCATCCAGGAAAAGGTTACTGTAATGCCCCAGCTCAGTATTTTTGCGCTTTCTGGGGATGTGAGACTATTGCCTCAGCATGGAATCCAGGTGGGGAAAAAGACAAATATTTAGCTGTCCAATTTGGACCTAAGGGCTGTATAAACCGCAGAGTAGCAAGGGGGATTCGTGGGGCTCCCCTCGTTGGGGGAAATTGCACATTTTTATGGATAAATGTAACTAACCCTATGGATCAGGGATGGATTTTTGGAAGAACTTGGGGAATATGATATTATGAGCATGGGGGCGACAGGAGGATTTATTCTAATTAAGAAAAATAGGCTACCAGAGGCACCGTGACCCGTGGGGTCCAACCGAAGTTTGGGACCACTTTATACGGTGCCCCACCCCACACAATCTAGCAAAAGCATGAGTGTGACCGAAACAACATCCTCTCTGACCCAATTCCCTAGTGTTACAGAGGGAGATATGGTTGCCCCTATAAGTGGCATGTGGAAAGTCATAAATGCTAGTTTCCAAGTGCTTAATCAAACCAATCCGGACGTAACAAGAGGGTGTTGGCTATGTGTTAGTATCAGGCCTCCGTACTACGAAGCAATAGGGGATATGGGGACCCCTGAGTATTCGAACGAAACTAGTCCCTACAAATGTAGCTGGGGACAGGAGGTTGGGATAACGCTAACTCAGGTTACGGGAAAAGGTAGATATGTAGGGACAGTTCCAAAAGGGAAAAAGGATTTATGTAATATTACTGAAAATGGGTATCAGTCACATAACTGGTTAATTCCTGCAAAGAACACTAGATGGGTATGTTCGTCTTTAGGGGTAACACCATGTCTATCTTTAAAATTGTTTAACTCTTCACATGATTTTTGTGTACAGGTAGTAATTATACTTAGGATACTTTACCATTCTGAGGAGTATATGTACATCCAACATGCTATGGCAAAAAATCACTTAAGGAGGAGAGAGCCTATTACGGCTGTTACTTTAGCCACTCTGATGATTCTGGGGGCTGCAGGAGCCGGAACTGGAATTACCTCTCTGGTAAAACAAAGCCAAGAATTTACTTCTCTACGCATTGCTGTAGATGAGGATTTGGCCCGTATCGAGCAATCTATATCAGCTTTAGAGAAATCTGTGCGATCCTTATCTGAAGTAGTATTACAAAATCGTAGAGGATTAGATCTGATTTTCCTACAGCAAGGAGGATTGTGTGCAGCCCTACGAGAGGAGTGTTGTGTATATGCTGATCACACTGGAGTAGTGAGGGACACAATGACCAAACTGAGAGAAGGGTTGGAAAAACGAAAAAGGGAAAATGAAGCCCGCCAGAATTGGTACGAATCCTGGTTTAATTACTCACCTTGGCTTACCACACTACTATCGACTTTAACAGGACCTTTGCTGCTGCTTATATTAGCATTAACTTTTGGACCATGCATATTTAATCGAGTAATCGTGATTGTAAAAAGCCGATTAGAGGCAGCTCACCTTATGCTTATACGCACCAAATATGAATCTCTTGAACAAGAGGAAGATGACACAGAAACCTTAATGTTGAGCAAACTAGTGCTTCAGAAATTCAATGAACAAAATTTGTTAGAAAAAGAAAAAGGAGGGATTGTGATAAATTAGCGGGTGTTTGTTCATTGTCTCTAAAAGGAATGCAGAGAATATACTGAGAAGATAAGGTTTCACAATTTATGGCCTTGTTAAGGGGGAGGATTAAGAAAGTAGATAGTGGGGAAGGGGGTGCTGGGCAAACATCCTTGATGAAATAAAGACTCTGTGATCGCAAGGCATCGCTTCACTACCCCCTTTCCTGAGCACGAGCATAACGCATGAACACTGAGAGAGGAGCGACAACCCCCCAACAACGGACTGCGCAGCCTCAAGAGATTCAACAGGAACTTGGATGCTATAAAACAGCGATGTGAAAAAAGGAAAGTTGCGTGCCGTGGCGGAGCGGAGACTCCCTGGCCGCCCAGCGCTGTTTTGCTTGTGCCTGCTTACTTAATTAATAAAATATTTTTGATAGACCAGAAAATTGCGTGGTCTCACTTATGACACTACTGGACATGATATGGCTAATTTTTTCTGATCATGCAGTACCTTAAAATTTTTACATAGATTTCTTACAAACAAGGATGGGTCTCATGGAAGATATGCACTTCTTCCTGTAAAACCTCATTCACTCTTTCCTTCTTCTAGAAATGAATGAGGGCTAACATCCACTATGGAGTCTTTCAGTACACAATGACTTTTGAGAGTAGATTTTCCAAGATATTTTCTGCTATTTTCATTCTTAAGGTTCCAACTTCAGTATTACATTTTTTTTTTCTTGCTCCCTGCTATTTTCCAAGTAAAGAACATATAGTAAGGGACAGTTCAGAGATGTCTATATTTTATGTTGATTACAAATTTCATCCTTCAAAAACTTGACAGTGAGGAATGAAGGCTAAGCTGGGTGTTTCTCTGCCAGCCTCTCAGGGAACAGCCTTTACCAATCTTTAAAAAGAGTCTTGGAAAGTTTCTAGTTTAATTCTTTAGAAAATTTACAACCATTTATTGATTTAATTTGTACCTGAACAATGTCTGCTGGTTATTGAAATATGAGTTTGAAGATATTTGGGGTTTTCTTTTTATCTGCTCCTTTGGTTCCAAATCCTGAGAAATACCAAAATAAGCAGGAATGATAAACAAAGCAATTGCTTAGAGTACCACAAAGAAAGGAGATAAGGTTAAAATATATATATATATATATGTGAGATTAATCTAAAATGTATCAAACAATTCATCATAGCAGCTTGTGTCTATTCTGTCTAGCACCGTGCACAGAATGGAGTGTGACTTAACTAGTATTGTCAATATTTTGGTGAATTTGGTATTCTTAAATGCACTTTACTGCAGTTTTGAAGCATTTTAATAATCCCCACAAAAGCAAAAATAGCTATATTTATGCATACTGATCAAACTCCTCCAAATTATCCCCCACCTATATGGTAAGCTGTCACCTCTTAACTTATCTAGTAGTAGTCACTTTATAGTGTTATAGTAGCAGGGATATAATTTTATCTAGCTAAAAATAATTAAGCAAGTGCAATGGTTAAAAAGCAAACCCAATATAACTATTGTTATCAGATATGCAAAATTGTGGAAGTATTGCAAACAACTGAAAAATGCATTAATTGTATAGAACACTGAATATGAAACAAATGTGGTGCCACTGATCATTTGCAATTTGATTTAACCAAGATATCTTGATTCACTGCTTATTAGTATGCTAAGTACAAAAAGAACTAGCTGGGTATATTTTTTTATTTGTCAGAGAGGCTTACACATGCACAGAGCAAAATGGATAGGCTGCAAGGGCACCTGGTTGTTTGCTTTACAGAATAATTAAGAACCCATAGGCTTCCAAATGAATGCAAAGATTTAGCACTATTTCTCTTAAGAAAGAAAATGTGGGTGGTTTTTTTTGTTTGTTTTTGTTGTTTTATGGATATAATGTAAATGGATATAATCTAGAGTAAAACTAAGGTTTTAGAAAGATTGGATTTTTTTTTTTGAAGAAAAACCCATCATCATAATAGAATGGGACAGAGTTAACTTAATAAATAGAAACCTGTTTCTGATTTATGTGATTTTATATTTTTTAAATCTTGATTGCTTATTTTAACAGCTGAGTATTCACATGCACTCCTCCAGATTAAAATTCACATATCCTGGCTTTTGTTTTTGTCTTTGTTTTGTGAAAGTATATTTATGCCTCCTCAGTCATCACTGTCTGCATCTAAACAGTGGACTTTCAGTTTTGTAGCATAAATC
Source organism: Cygnus olor (assembly GCF_009769625.2). Classification (NCBI taxonomy): domain Eukaryota; kingdom Metazoa; phylum Chordata; class Aves; order Anseriformes; family Anatidae; genus Cygnus; species Cygnus olor. The sequence continues at coordinate 76,805,629 of NC_049170.1, forward strand.
TCTTCCACTAAAGCTATAGAGTTATAATTATCACAGGTGGCAACAGAAATAAGTGGTTATCACAGTGGACCAGGTGCTCACAGAAAGATACATAGCACAATACACCAGTCAGTTACATATTTATGAGTAACTGCGTTTCACAGAGAACATAGATGACTACTTAAATGAAGGAGTTCCTTTCTTGAGGGCACTGTGACTTACTGACTGGGAACTAAGTTACGGATCTACCATGTTACTGATTTCAGTAGCCTCCATTTAAAGGGAGGGAGTTGTAGCTTATAAAGGCAGTGAAATATACAACGGAACAATAATTACCTGGGAAAGGCGGTCATTAATTTTGGTCCCTTAATGCTGCAAGCTTTTAAATTGGCTGTTGGCTTTTGTTAGTTGATAGGCTTGTTCCCTCCTTCTTTCCTTTACCCTGACTAACTACAACAAAGAAGATACATGAATGACTGAGATGCGTTTGCAGTGACCCAGATTTTTTTTTTTTTTTTCCAGGAGGAGTTCTGTCTTCTTCTTTTGAAAAAGAGGTTTGGTAAGAAAAATAGAATAGACATATCTTATACAAATGTGAAATAATTTTAATATTTCCTTTCTGTCATTCCCCAACACTTGGAGACGGAGCGATAAAAATGGTTTAGGAGAAGAAATTGCACAAAAGGTATTTCCCAAGCAACATGACTACATAAAATTCAGATGCTTTCTCCTTATTATTTCTATGCTATATAAACATAAGCATGTTAAGTAGTACATTTTAAATCTAGAAATTAATTCCATGTGGGAAGAAATACTAAATGCAAATATGCATGCAGAAGAGGTTTTGTTTGCTCATGAATACCAAAATTACAGCTGATAATATCTCTCATGTGAGGATCAATATGGAAATGTAGTATAGTTTGGTAAGTTATTGGGCTTATCTTACTTAATGTATTTCTCCTGGAATAAAATAAAAACTTTTCTTCTTCTTTTTTCCCCTAAGTGTAGGGAATTACAAGAATAATCTGGTAAAGAAACAATGCATAAAATGGTGTTGTTTTGGTGCTGATCTCCCTTTCCTGTTCTTGCATGTTGCCTGATGTTTAGCAACACTTGGGATGGCCTATAGTGTCTGCTTCTTGGCAAAAGGATCCAGCAGAAGGCTTTAGGGGCTGTGGAAGTGTAACGCAAGCCTGAAGCCTTGCGCTCGTGTGTTTTGTTTGTTTCCTTCTCCTCACACAAAGGCAAAGAGAGCATTTATATGTATCATTAAAAGCTCCTCACAGGCATTTGGGGAGTCTGCAAGGACAGTCAGTGCTGCTCTGGCAAATATTAGGAAACAGTGCATGTCAGGATCTGGATTCCTGTATTTTCATCATACCCGTAATAGTTTTATTGAAGTTTAAGGCAGATATATATGTGTCACCTGAAGTCAGATTTCTAGGTTGTTGTAAACCATATAATACCTGTGAGAAACACTCCGTAGCCAATAACTTAGGCTCAGGCGAGGATCTCAGTGAAGTAGTAATTTATTCACGATTGCAATGACGGGCGTCCCACAAGCAGGAGCGCACCTACTGGTTCCAAAACACAGTTTATATACTTTTTGATGACAGAACCCTCCCCTGTTTCCCCACTGAGTGGGTAATCCAGGTTCACAATCTATTTGATGCTTCACAGACAATGCATGGCCTTCAGTTGCTGGCCTGTTAAATTTCAAATTTCTTTTGACTTTTTTTTGCTGTTTGAAGTGGTAATGTTTCTTCACTTATCTGACTTGACTTAACACCGTGATTTTCACCTACTTATCCTAAGGAGTCTGATTGTCTGCATTTTACAAGGTCGCCTGCTAAGTTTTCTTATCACTGCAAGCATATCTCAATACCCCATTCCTTACCTTTAAACAATGTAACTCTGCAAAAACAACATTTCATTCCCACATAAGAACTTGTGTTTAACAGGAAATAAGCAGGTCCTGTCAAATAGGCACACTGCCTATGCAAAATACAATGTTCTATTATTCCCTGAAGCATCCTCATTGTTTCTGTGATGAGACTGTGCTTGAATTTACTTTTGTCAATTTTCCATTGGGATTACTGCTATATGATTATAATAATATATTATATGCTATGTATACTTTCAGATACTCTGTTTTCATTCAATTCTTCTTAACTTTGCAACAGATTACAGGACTAATACTTCACTCTATTGCAGAAACTTTAAACTAGATTAATAATCCTGTATGCATTTGAGAACCAGCTTTGTCAATCTAAAATTTAAAAGACCTCAAGCCTTGTCATATACCACCATAAGTAGTCATAGATTTGATTAAGGTTATGGAGATATATGGTTTTATAGGATAGCAGAATCATGTTTTCTGCCTTTTTTCATTTTCAGCCTTTTTACTGTGGAGCATCTACTTCCCTGCAGCCCATGGAGAAACTACATGAGCACAGATGTCAATACTACAGCCCTTGGAAGACCACAAGCAGGAGGATGTGCCATGAAGGAAGCTGCTGCCTGTTGGAAGGATCCAACCCCTATTCCCCAACCCTCTGTGCCATTCAGGAGGATAAGAGGTAGAGGAGTTGAGGGAATATGAAGTTAAGCCTGAGAAAATGGGGGGGAACATGGGAAGGTGTCTTATTTTCTACCTGTTTCCCACCATCCACCGTTCTATTTTTAACTGACAACAAATTAAGTTAATCTTCCCAAAGCTGAGCCTGTTTTGGCTGTGATGTTCACTGGTATGTCTTTGACACACACTTTTTCATAGTATTTTCTTCCCCTATCCTGGTGAAGAAGGGGAGTGAGACTGGCTGCGTGGGTGTCTGGCCCCTAGCCAAGGTCAACCCACCAGGGTTCCTACATGCTTTTTCTTCTAGATCCCAGTTTGTTGTTTCTATTATTTGTGTTTGAAATTAAGAAAAGCTTTTGTACAAGGAACACTTGAAAATTAACAAAATACAATAGATTAACATAATCATAACTGAATATATCACGTTGCAAATGGTTACCTGTAACTGGAGAAATTTTAGCTTAAATGAAATCTTAAATGAAAAAATAGCTAGATAGTATAGTTGAGATACTTATTGTTCATCTAGGAAGAAAGTATGCCTAGTTAAAAAAAAAGTGCAATGACAGTGATAGAATAACTAGGCTGCCATTAAAATTAGTGATTAGTAGGCAAGAAAAAAAGCCCCAAGGAAATATGGAAGGCCAATGAAAGAATCTTCATTCAAATCAAGTTGAGACATTTCAAGACATTGCCTGGCATCCAGGAGTCAATACCTGAGAGATATGTTTATGTACTGCAAGGCAACTTAGGGGCAGGAAGATTAGTCTTTTTGTTAGCTTCACTTCAAGGACAACTGCTCTCATGACACTGATGAATATTTGTGTCTAAATCACTAAATACAAAAGAACAGTCAACAACCATAACAATAGCAACAACAAAAACAAGAAAAAGAGCTAAGGGAAACAGAACAGGTATCATGTTGTAAGGGACAAAAACCTGAAAAATATGACACCATGTGCTTGGGTAGGATGTGATGCTTCACCTTCAGCACAATCAAAGCAACTGAGAAATACACAGAAAATGAAAGGCACATAGACAATCCTGCAAGAGATGAAAGTGCATAATATTGTTCTAATATTTTCTTGGCATTCTTATCAATATGGTTATAAAACTAGAGATGTAAACTCTCTCTATCCAGAGACTTCTTTAATCACGTATTCCAACAGATCATTGGTAACATGATACTTACATCCATATTCCTTTGGTTCCTCCACTCCATTGCCAGTAAAATAAATTTTGGAATTTACTTTTATTCTCATTTCCCATTAAAAGATTTATATGTATTTTCATCTTCACAAGCATCATTGGCCACATTGCTGCTCTAAAAGCTTCTTTTCTTCAAAGAAACAAATAAAATGACCATTACTTAGGTTGAAATAATGGAATACCATCTCAACAATTTGAAATAAAACCTCAATAAATGCCAATTGAGCAAGAAAGATGCATTTGTGGCTGTGTTTAAAAGAAGTAGAATCCAAAGGCATAGGGCCAAATCTGTCTCTGAGGACTTCTTTATAATGAGATAAAGAATCAGAGCAATAATTACAGTAATTCTGACCAAAATACTTTCCAGGAAGTTTACATAACCTACTTTACAAGTAGCAATTAGAATTTAGAATGGTACCACCTGCTATTTACTCCCATCATAATTGGCCTCACACAAAATTCTTGCAAAGAACAAACAGCCATGCTGCTAGCAGCTATCCTGTTCTTATTCAGGGTTACCTGTGAAACAGGAGCCTTTTATTGTCCTGCCTTTGCTGCACAAATAAATACAATCTTTTGGAGTCTGAAAGTCCCAAAATGTACAACAGCAAGAGTCCATCAATATCCATTACTTTATCAGTATGTGTGCCTGATATGGATGGTATGCCTAAAAAAAAAAAAAAAAAAGCAAAAAACCCTCACTAATTTCATACTTCTTTCACTGTTAGAAATGCTGAATGTAAATATAAGTACAAATATAAATTAATATTATACATTTTTGTATCTTGCCTTTATATATATATATATATATATATATGTATATATATATATATATACACACACTTACCTTCAGGATGTTCTCCTTTTCTCACCCTCCAAAGAATGTCCCTCGCTGACTAAGGTAGAATCTTGTTTTCTGTGTAGGCTTCCTTGGTTTGATTGCTCTGATCTTTACATCTATCTGGAATTGTTGCCCTTCATCCCATAGTTATATCAGAGCATTCTCAGAAAGCAGCTTCTGTCTATACCCAGTCTCCAGGCTCTTATGGCAACTAGTACCTTCTTGGGCACCAGAAGAAGAAATGATTGGAAGTGGCAAAACAGTATTTTAGTCTTTCCTTGGCCATATTTGCTATGATTATCTGGGTCTGCTCGAATGTTCAAGTACAGGGTGAATATGTTGCCTGAAAAAATAAAAAAATAAATAAATCACAGAAATACGTTCAGCCCTGTCTTCCCCTTTGCAGAGCAGCAAATATTATGAACAATCTTGTAAATGTCAACCTAAGGTGTGGAGGTCTCTCATTCTTTACACACTTATCTCTCTCTACATGACACTTGAAATCAGGTGTAGAAGAAAATTAAAAAACAAGTACATGGTGTGTCTCTCTGAGATGATTTGTAAAGAAATACTTAGCAAATTAGATTTGCTAGGTTCTGTAGAAATTGGCAGAAAAGATATAGCCATAGACAGCATTATGTCTAAAAGGATGAAAAATCCATGTAACAAGTGAATTATCTGATAATAAATAAATATTAATAAATATTATCATATAAGTTTTCTTTAGTATTGGAAACAGAAAGATAGTATCTCTAAGCACTGACTTCTACTAACACATATTTTGATTTGAATGTGTAAGTTATATTACTGCATATAATATATAAAGGAGTAGTAGCAGTTAGTGTTTGTATGAACTTATGGTTTTGCAGTAGGAGTTCCATCACAAAGTTGTGTGGTTTTATTTATTTATTTATTTTTTGACCTATTCAAAACAAAATATTAATTAATTCTGTAGCCTTTCTAGTGCCCTTCACTGTGTAGGAGAACATAGAGGATGGATACCTGACACCTCTCAAGACAACTTAATACCAACCTAAGATCCTTGAATCATGTTCTCCTTTTTGAAGATGTTAATCTGCTAAAAAAAAAAAAAATCCATATTTTTTTTTTATTATTATTCAAAAAACAGACTAACCTGTGAAGATCACATCAATAACTATAATGTTTGTGATGTTATATTCTGTCCTAGGTCATACTGCTGAACTGCTTAGAATACTAACACATAAGATAACTGAGTAGTAACTGTGTGGCTCAAAAGGCCAAATCATAAATGCTCTTATCTTGTTCTCCAAATGCACTTAATTAGTCATATAAAAAAAAAGGCAACTGAAATTTTTATTTTTGGCAGAAAAAGCTGACACAAGTCCATTATATTGCGATTATCTAGCTCACAAAATATGTAGAATATTTTTCAGAGTTTAAAGTATGTTGCTCTCAAACATCATGGAATTGCTTTTCTTTTTATCATGTTAAATTCTGACATAATATTAATATCAACCTTCTACCCCTGACATTAATCTTTTTCTTCTGAATGGTTCTCAGTTACTAATTTGGTCAAGGTTAAAATCCAACTTGGCTCCTTTGGCACAAATGAAGAATAAATTAAGGCAGAACCTGAAAAGTGCTGCTCTTTCTAAAAGAACCGTTGATGAGGGAAAAATATATATATATATTTTAAGTGAGTTTAATCATGGTTAAACAATCCTGGACCACCAGAATATTTGTTTAATTAAGTAGAGACATAGAATGTAGCAGAGGTAATTTGTCAGGCTAAGGAAATTTAGGTGTGATTCCATTTTCTTCACACACAAAAATCTACCCTCCATCCTCTGCAGAGAATGTTAAGCACATTATTTATCCTCTTGGCATCATTGTTAGCAGTATTATCTTGTGAATTAAATCAATAAAATGTGTTGTTTAGATCATTTCACAGGGAGAAGTTGGGTGTTGCAAGAATGATGATGATCTTATTTGTACTTACTTTTGCCTTACATGGATACCACACCACTTGAAGACAAAATTTGCTTTCATGTTTTAGATTACTATTGAACTTTATAAAGGAAATCTAACCTTTACAAAGTATGAAAGTCCCAGTACAGAATCTATAGTTACTATCATTGAAAGAAGTTTAGAAATGAATTTGAAACTCAATGTTTTTTTAAAGAATAAAACTGAATTGTCTTTCTAAGTTGGTCTGAAAAGGTGATCAAAGCATTTCCAAATTTTAAATGGGTTCTCACTTCCTAAACTTTCTCTAAAATGCTCATAGATAATGCTAAAAGTTATTATTTTGGCATACTCTGTCAAGAGAATAAAAAACAAATGCCACTAAACTTAAATTCTTTGGATCTAGAAGTAACTTTTACTGTTATGGCTGAATTATTTGTATAAAACAGGATGAAGAATGTGGAACTACAAGAACAACTTCAGACTTTGCTGCTGTCACTCTGATACCTCATGAGAGCGACAGAGTCACCCAAAACAAAATCCAGTGCTGTTTTTTGTTCTCTGACAAAGTTCAGTGGTAACTGTATTTCTCTTTCTTCATGGTTCCTTTGCCCTTCTATTTCAGAAAATATAGCGTGAGGTCCTAAACAATTTAGGAGCAGTTCTTTTTTGTCTTGCAAAAATCCTTTGTCTTATACATGCAGAAATTTGTAAGGGAAGAAAAGGAAGCAAATGGTAGTCATTATGTTTACATGCATCTATCTATCTAACTGGATAACAAAAGTTGGCTTCTCTTCCCCTTTGGGGAAGACTTCAACCTAAGACTCTCCTTAGTTAGCTCTGTCCCAGTTTCATTAGTTCATCGCATCAAATACTGGACCAAAAATTACTTTTTGAGCATTAAAAAAAGAGCAGCAATATAAGATATTTTTCCAATCAAAAATTCATGATTATCTAACTTCTCACCTCTAGGGTGTATCACACATTCCAAACACAAAAAACTTTCATGAATCTTCTTATTTCTCTATCCTCTTTAATCCACTTCAGTTTAAGAGTAGGGATACTGATCCAGTAGCGAGATAACATCACCTATATCTTTTCAGACTTTACAGTCATCTCAGCAGCTCTGCAAAATACACGATACAGAATGTTTTTTATTCCAGAGGTGTTCATACAAAGATATTCCTTTTTTTGATCAATGCAAACTTTTGAAGTCAGTACAGCTACTCTAAATCTATGTGAACACAGTAAATAGTATAATTGGACCCATTGTCTGGACACATTTTGTGCTTTTTATAACGATTAGTAAAAGGGCGCTGGTTGCACTGTATACATTATATGAAATGGATAATCAGAGGTGAAAACTGTTGAACATGTAGTGAACATTAGACTGATCTATTTTTGTATTATTTTACTACTAATTTTATTGCTAAAATAGTCAATGTTTCTAGTGACCAATAAACAGCAGTAAAAAAAAAATCTGAAAAATACTCATATCAGAAAAAAAATACAACTTTAAAAATTGTACTTACTTTGTCTTCATTGTTTAAAGGCCTGTAGAGACAAGAAGTTCTGTCTAAAAGAACAGGAGGTGTCCTCCCTAAACCTAGAAAGGAAGTAATATAACATGACACCAAAGCACTTTTAAAAGGATTTGAATGTTGAAGTAACAACTGACTACTATTGGACACAGTAAGATAAAGCCTTCAGAGCAGGGGTCAAAGAATGGTGAAAGAAGGTGAATTACAGCCAGAAGAAGGGAACAGTTGAAGTTCTAAGAGAAGTACATGATAGACATGTCAGTACCCTTTTTATGCCTCAGTTATTTCCTGAATGACTACTTCTTTCTGAAGACACAAATTAAATGGAAAGGCTAGATTTTGGAGATGTCTTAAAGGAAAAAGTGGCAGGACTTTTTCAGTCTAAACAGGCTAAATGTGAAAGATAAAGGATAGATAGTCTAGTATAATAATAAGTTACCTGTTAGGAGGATGAGAGGTATTAGAGGCTTATGAAATGATGGGAAAGGATGTTGAGGTAAGGACACATGAAATGGTTATTATTTGGTTCCTTCCCTCTAAAAGGTCTATATCTCTGTCCTGGGGACACGAAAAATCCAGTGGTTTTCAGAACTGAAATTCAAGATGTGTAAAGCATTAAACAAACACAAAATTTATGGTGAGATAGGATGTCCAAAACTTACATATAGACATATAGGCAGGAAGTGGTTTACATAAGAATAGGAAGGATTAAATAGGATGGAGTTAAATCCAGCTGGTGACGAGTCAGGAGTGGTGCTCCCCAGGGGTTGGTGTTGGGGCCCATCCTCTTTAATATCTTTATCAATGATTTGGATAAGGGAATTAAGTGCACCCTCAGTAAGTTTGAAGATGACACCAAATTGGGGGGAAGTGTCGATCTGCCAGGATAGGTAGGAAGGTAGGAAGGCCCTGCAGAGGGACCTGAACAGGATGGGTTGATGGGCAGAGACTAATGGGGGTTTAACACGGCTAAGTGCCAGGCCCTGCACTTTGGTCACAACAACCCCATGCTACGCTACAGGCTTGGGGCAGAGTGGCTCGAAAGCTGTGCAGAGAAAAAGGATCTGAGGGTTTTTGTTGATGCCTGCCTGAACATGAGCCAGCAGTGTGCCCAGGTGGCCAAGAAGGCCAATGGCATCCTGGCTTGTATCAGGAATGGTGTAGCCAGCAGGACCAGGAAGGTTATCGTATCCCCATACTCAGTTCTGGTGAGGCCACACCTCGAGTACTGTGTTTGGGCCCCTCACTACAAGAAAGACATCGAGGCCCTGCAACATGTCCAGAGAAGGACTACAAAGGTGGTGAAGGGCCTGGAACACAAGTCTTATGAGGAGTGGCTGAAGGAACTGGGGTTGTTTACTCTGGGGAAGAGGAGGCTCAGGGGAGACCTTATTCTCTCTACAACTACCTGAAAGGGAGGTGTGGGGAGCTGGGGCTCAGCCTCCTCTTGCACATAACTAGTGGTAGGACTAGAGGGAATGGCCTCAAGTTGCACCAGGTGAGGTTCTGGTTGGAAATTAGGAGACATTTTTTCTCAGAAAGAGTAGTCAGATATTGTAATGGGTTGCCCAGGGAGGTGGTGGAGTCACCATCCATGGGGGCGTTCAAGGTTGGACTTGGTGCTTTAGGGACTTAGGTTTAGTGGATGACATTGGTGGTTGGGGGTCGGTTGGACCAGATGAGCTTGGAGGTCTTTTCCAACCTTAATGATTCTATGATAAAGTATGTGTGGGGTCTACTGGAGTACACTATGGAGTACACTATGTGCTTTATATGCTGAATCAGTTTGATCTTGCCCTTTCAATTTGCTGCTGTAAATGTTCCCAGCTAAAAAAAAAAAAAAAAAAAAAAAGCTAAGAGAGTCACTAATGACAAACCATGGGTTTGACAAAGAAAGCCAAAGTATTCCTGTGACTTACCTTATGTATACAACTCTTGTATTGGAAGTAGTTTACCTTGCACTGAAAACACTACAAGTGGATAATTTACACAAAGAGTAAATTATTCCATGCAAAGATTTTGATGCTGTTTGCACTGTTTCTGACACCCAAGATAAAGTAAATATAAATTTGGCGGTAGAGGGACTTTCTCTTTTCCTTTGACTGTAGAACACCCGCCTTGTTTCCTGGTGGCTATATATCTACATAGAGTTCTATAAATCTATATAGAAGTCAAACTTTATATGCTTCTGTGTGCATATGCATGTCTTTTTTAAATAAATATATTTGTACAGAAGTTGACTGCTTGCATATTGATACGCATACATGTATAAAGAAAACTAACTTTTATTCAGAATGCATTTGGCAATACTCCTAAGTTTAGGCTATTATTCATAAGTCTTATTTTTGATTATTTGGAATGAGAATTTCCATTCCAAAAAGAACAAAGAATATTGTTCCCATTTTCCCATTTTGAACTAGAGTAGAATGCCAAATTTACCATTGAAAAACATTACGGAGTTCTTGCCACTGGGAAGATCAGAACAGTTAATTTTTTGCTTGCTCTTGTTATATATTTGTATTTTTAATCACTTAGCATTCAGGCACTACCATTCATATAATCTGAACAGTTATTTCACATTTGAACACTATGGAAATGGAACACTAATAGATTAAAACTGTTCAACTTCAAAAGCGTCAAAACAAATTTACCTTTACTGTCAAATTTAATCAAAATTGAGATATCCGCATAAAATGTTTCAAGTAGAAAACTGGATTTCTGTAGAAAAACATTTAGTTCAATATTTTTTGTGAGGTTCTCTTATCTGTCAATTAATTAACAAGTTGCTTATGTAATAGTTTATTAAAATTAAATGGACTTAAGCCAAATCAGTTTTATTAATACTGTGAAGATTGTCAGTTGAAGATACATTAGTTTTATACAAAATATACAAGGAATTTTTTACTTTACTTCATTATTATTATTATTATTATTATTATTAACAAGTAAGCTTTTGGCTTAATTTATTTCTATAAAGATGTTTGTGATTCTGGCCTCGGTGCCAGGAAAGGTGATGGGAAAAGTCATCTTGGATGCAGTCACACAGCATATGCAGGACAACCAGGGGAATCAGGCCCAGTCAGCATGGGTTCATGAAAGGCAAGTCCTTCCTGACCAACCTCATCTCCTTCTATGACCAAGTAACCCACCTGATGAATGAGGGAAAGGCTGTTGACGTAGTCTACCTAGACTTCAACAAAGCCACGGTCTTCCACAGTATTCTTCTGGAAAAGCTGGCAGCCCATGGCATGGACAGTTATACGCTTTGCTGGGTTGAAAAGTGGCTGAATGGCCAGGCCCAAAGAGTGGTGGTGAATAGAATTAAATCCAGCTGGTGACGAGTCAGGAGTGTGTTCCCCAGGTGTCAGTGTTGGCACCCTTCCTCTCAAACATCAGGCATGGGGATGTGGCAGGGCTGAGACTGGGTGTGGATGTCATCCTGCAGATGGGTGTCAGGATCGGGTCTGGTGGGAGGAAACAGGTTCAGAGAGCACTAAGATGGCACTCAAGGCCATGGGGACAGGGATGAGGATGGGGATAGGAATGGAAATGAGCCATGGGCAGGGCAGGGCAGGGCTGTGGGGAGCTGGAGCCCAGCCCTGCTGTAGTAGTTTTAGTAGTAGTAGTAGTAGTAGTTTGGAGGAGCCCAGGCAGGGCCAGTAAGGCTGTCAGTTCCCTCAGGGCCATTAAGTCCTTTCTGTGATAATAGTTTGAATTTAAAAAAAAATAATAATAATAATATTGGAAATTTCATTAGGTTTTGGAACGTTTCCTCCCACTGTATCTAATTTTATTCTTCTTGTAAGCCGGAATGTTGCTGATTGCATGGGTATACTATAATTTAGCCTGTAAAGCTGTCATAGCAGGCAAAATCTGCTGTAGTTTTAACCTCTAAAGAATCAGAAGCAAACTATACATTATTCACTTTGGTAAAACTTTCTGGAACATAGACCTTTTCTACAGCTTTTAAGATTTTTTTTTTTTCCACTACAGACTACTCTTGTCTCCTGTGTCTGCTTAAGGAAAGCAGAATAACCAAACAGACTTTTTTCTGGGTGTTTCAACATATCTTATTTTAGTTCAATTGGAAACAGGAAGCCCAGGGTTGTAGAGAAGTAATAAATGATGAAAGAGATTTAAAATATGTAGACAAACGTTATTCCTTCTTGAATTCTTGAAAGACTGAATCTTTTCCACCACCACTACCACCATCTTTCTCTGGTGTTTTTTCTTACATGCATATTAAGTAGATTTTCTGCTGGATCTTACTTTTTGTTGGGCCCAGAAAAAAGTAGTAAAATAGGAAACCCTAAAATAACCTCGTTGTTACAGTCATGTCATAGATCTCAGTAAAAGAATTTATAAACAGTATTTTTACCAAAAATTCTGAAGACTTGAAATGACCTGTTTCAGAAATATACATAATTTTTGCCAGAGAATCCTGAGAATTAAGAATAAATAAATAAATAGACATTTAAAGGGTTTGGAAGCCTTTTTGTTCATATACATATATTTTTTTTTTGGGGGGGGGGGCAGGGGGAAGTGGGAGAATTGGAGAATTAAACAAAATAAACAATGTTTGTTATAGGATTTACCAAATCATTTTGTTCTAGCTTTGGTTTTGACTTGATTTGACAAGGAAAAATAAAGGGAAATTGATTCCTTAGCATTACTGTTAGAAAGAAACTGGAAAAATAATGACTTGGATTTTTTTTTTTTTTTTGAGATATATCCTGAATGCAGCATTACAGCTACAGGAACTTATTTTGCTGAAATAATATTTTTTTTTTTTTTTTTTTTTTTCTCTGTGGTCTCCTTCACAGTACATTTCTATTTTTTTTTTTTCTGCCCTTTTTCTGTCATTTCTTTGGAGGAGGTGAAAGTATGTCTCAAACATTCATGAATAAAATTATTATTCAACAGTCTACTCATAGAAAAGTTTTGTTTATTAAGCACCAGACAGAGCTGAGCAGGTAAAAATGTGGAAGACTATGTTTTTAATGACTGTTATATTTACTCCATGTATCTGTTGTTTCTGCCTATACAGAAATTTATCCTTCTTGAAAGTGAATAGAAAAATTAATGCATGGAAAACTGATAAGAAATCCTGTAAACACTATTACTGTGTGACTGAAAATTGTCAAAAGCAGGAAAAGATGTGATTTTGGGATCAGGAAAGTGAGCAGTGAATGCCTAACTGCTGGGTATTTCCTAAGATAGATGGGTGCCCATATGAAGGCTAGCATGAGATTGGAACAAATTGTAATTTTAAAATCATAGTTCATATTCACTTTAGATTTGATCAGGTTTTTTGCTGGTAAGGGAAGGGTGTTTGCCTGATCTATGTCTTTCAATCAAAGGAGTGTAGTAAAATAATAAGAAATCGGATCCTTGCACCTCAACAGCTCTTGAAAACTTTTAGTAATTTTCTTGAAAGAGCTGACTCCAGGTTCTTTAAGCACAGTTTAAAAAGATCTTTCTGGACAATAACCTGTTAGCAGACAATTTAATAAAGAAACTTTACCATCTGCTACCAGTAACCTTCCTGCAACTTCCCTTTATCAGACCTCCTACAGTAAGCAGTTAAATCTGGTAACTGTTGGGATGAAGGAGTTAAATGCTGTCAAAATTAGTGTTGATGTTAAGATTATAAAGCCTATTGTAATATTTTAGGTTTAAGGTATTATAATAGCTGTGTGATTGTTACCATTTTTATATAACACCTGAGCCAAGAAGGACCAATTGGATAAACACTATTTTGATCCAGGAAAGATTTGACCCTGGGCACATCTAAAAGTGAATAAAAGCCTGTCTCTTACTCTCTTTCTTTTATTCCTGTGTGAGTTATCTCATTAATCCAATGTTGACTAGATTGACATAATAGAAAAAAGGCATTTTTTTCCTGTACAATAAAATGCTGTAACTGAGTGCAGTGTGTATCCTGCTTAGTACTGCATGAGTGTTGAGAACTTGATGAGCTCATATCTTGTTTCCTGAAAGAAGAAAAATAAATAAATAAAATAATAAAATAAAATAAATAAAATAAAATAAATAAAAAGAAAAATAAAAAAATAAAAAAATAAAATGAAATAAAATAAATAAAAGGCTGGCCTTGTGGCTGTAAAAACAGCCACTAAAGGCAGTCCAGTTCACAGAATATTATTAGGGATTGGGAGGGACCTTGAAATATCCTCTACTCCAATCTCCCTGCTAGAGCAGGAATATCTAAGTCATATCACACAGGAATGCATCCAGGTGGGTTTGGAATGTCTCCAGAGAAGAAGACTCCACAACCCCCCTGGGCAGCCTGTTCCAGTGCTCTGTTACCCTCACCATAAAAACGTTTTGTCTCATATTTAAGTGGAACCTCCTATGTTCCAGCTTGCACCCATTGCCCCTTGTCCTATCATTGGATGTCACCGAGAAGAGCCTGGCTCCGTCCTCCTGACACTTGCCCTTTACATATTTATAAATATTCCTAAGGTCACCTCTCAGTCTCCTCCAAGCTAAAGAGACCCAGCTCCCTCAGCCTTTCTGCATAAGGGAGATGCTTCACTCCCTTAATCATCCTCGTGGCTCTGTGCTGGACTCTCTCAAGCAGTTTCCTGTCCTTGAACTGAGGGGCCCAGAATGGGATGTAATATTCTAGACGTGATCTCACCAGGGCAGAGTAGAGGGGGAGGAGAACCTCTCTCGACCTACTAAGCACACCCCTTCTCATACACCCCAGGATGCCATCAGCCTTCTTGGCCACAAGGGCACAGTGCTGGCTCATGGTCATCCGGCCGTTCACCAGGACCCCCAGGTCCCTCTCCCCTTCACTGCACTCCAGCAGGGCAGTCCCCAACTTATACTGGTGTCTGGGGTTCTTCTTGCCCAGATGCAGGATTCTACACTTGCCCTCGTTATATTTCATTAAGTTTCTCCCCACCCAATTCTCCAACCTGCCGAGGTCCCACTGGATGGCAGCACAGCCTTCAGGCACGTCAGCCACTCCTCCCAGTTTAGTGTCATCAGCAAACTTGCTGATGGTGCACTCCATTCCCTCATCCAAGTCATCGATGAATATAGTGAAAAATACTGGTCCCAGTACCGACCTTTGAGGGACTCCACTAGATACAGGACACCAACTCGACTCCATCCCATTAACCACAACCCTCTGGCTTCTTCCCTTCAGCCAGTTTACAGTCCATCTCACTACCCGATCATCCAGACCATACTTCCTCAGTTTAGCTGTGAGGATGCTGTGGGAGATGGTGTCAAAGGCTTTACTGAAATCAGGATACACCACATCTGCTGCCTTCATCATCTATCTACCCAGTTATATCCTCATAAAACGCTATCAGCTTGGTCAAGCATGACTTCCCTTGGTGAAGCCATGTTAACTGCCCCTAATGACCCTTTTATCCTTGATATGACTAGAGACAATGCCAAGGACAAGTTGTTCCATCACCTTACCAGGGATGGAGGTGAGGCTCACCGGTCTATAGTTAACAGGGTTCTTCTTCTTACCCTTTCTGAAGACTGGAGTGACATTTGCTTTCCTCCGGTCCTCAGGCACCTCTCCCAATGCCCATGACTTACCAAAGATGATGGAGAGTGGCCTAGGATTGTATATCCCTTTGACCAGTCTGGGTCACCTGTCTGGGCTCTGTCCCCTCCCAGCTCCTGCTGCACCCCGCAGCCTCCTCGCTGGCAAGGCAGCATGAGAAGCTGAAAAGTCCTTGGCTCTGGGTATGCGCTGCTCTGCCACAACTAAACCATCGGGGTGTTATCAGCATTATTCTCATCCAAAATCCAAAACACAGCACCACACCAGCCACTGTGAAGAAAATTACCAACATCCCAACCAAAACCAGGACAAGATGCCACTTCTTCATGAGGGCTGGAGGATAGATCAGCAGGGCTCCTACAACCAGAAGGGGAGACAAGCCCACGCGCAGTCCCCAAAGTGCCAAATAGGAGAGGAGAGCATTTTTACCAGGTGGTGATGGTGGTGGTTGTTTTCTTGTTTATTGCCCTGTCTTGGGATGAGCTCCTCATGAAGCATCTCAAAGGGACCCCAACACTGAATTCCAGCACTCCTTCCTGGCAGACCTGAAGCCTTTTCCTTCTCCAGGGGAACTGCTGCCCCTCTCACTTCTTTGCTCAGTCTGCTGCTATGCTTTCAGCACTGCCATGGAGGCTCTGGCTCCATCTTCAAGCACCCTCTCTTTAGCTTCCTCATCCACAGACTGAGACACCTCCCAGCATCCCCCCTCCTCAGGCCCACGATGGTCCTCTGAGGGACTCCTGTAACACCAGTACAGCAGCCACGTCTTCTCCTCCCCTCTCCCTTGGGGGTCGACAAAGAAGAGATGCCAATTCTTCAAGAGGGATGGGGGTTGGGAAAGAAGGGATCACACAACCCTCAACAATCAACAAATGAATTATTTATTTCTGCAATGTCTTGCAGGAGAGCCCACAAGACGTCCAGAGCAGTGGTTCTGCCCAAGTAAATGGTGGGTATGGAGGCTACGCTCCACGTAGGGAGCTGGCCGGGCACTCCTGCGACGAGCTTGCTGTGCTCTTATGGTGGACAGCAAAGGCATGCCAGGGTAGCTCCATGCCTGCTCTGTCAGCGGTGGATCAACCTCCATGGGTTCTGCCTCCTCTGCTTGTGAATCCACCTCCATAAGTTCTCCCTCATCTCGTGGTGGATCCACCTCCATGGGCTCCTCCCTGCTGTCTGGCAGTCTGTGCCCCTGGTCATTCACACGACGATTTGCATGCCGTGGTCCCACACCATTCTTTGGCTAAAGGACACATCGCAGCCTTGTGCTGCTCACTCCTGGCTTCAAAGCCATGCTCTGCATGCCACTGGTGATATGAATGTTGGCCATCGCTCTCGTGACAAAGCAAGTCTTCCTCCTCTCGTTCTGCTTTGTCTGCCCATGGCATGGCCTCGTTGTCTTCTTGGATGTTGACAACCGAGCCAGTCTCCTCATCACCTCCCTCCAAGATGGGCAGCCACCCGTCTCCCTGCTCTGCTTCCTGTTGCTTCCATGCACGGTTGACACTAGAAAGCCTTGAAGCCTGGCAAGTGGTGGGCCAGCTGCCAGGCTCCTGTTTTTATAGGGCCCAGAAGGAAAGGTAGGGTGATGGTGGCTACTGTGACATAAGCAGGCCGCTGTGATGGCCATTGTGACGGTGGCCCACACCAGTAGCCAAACATGGCTGTGTTGCCATGGGAAGGAGCTTCAGCCTTACGGCCTCCCCCCTCCAGACCCCGAGGATCTTGGGGGCCCTCCAACAGACTCCCTCTGTTGCGCTGGCCCAGAGGAGGGGAAAGTTGCAAGAGAAGTTTAAAGGCAAAGAATTGTGCCCTACTGAGAGACACGTTGGTAGTATGCTAATCAGGAACTCCAAAAGCAGACACTGCTTCGGAAGCCATCATGGTGGAACCGGGCAGGCAGCTAAACCCCACAGAGCTGTTCACTCACTGCACTGCCCTCTACACCCCACAGTGGGATAGGGGAGAGAACTGGAAAACAAGAAGGTAAAAACTCGTGGGTTGAGATAAAGACAGTTTGATAGGACAGAAAAGGAAGGGAGAAGAAGAGGAAGAACAAAAAAGGGGAAATACAAAGCAAGTGATGCCCAATGCAATGGTTCACCTCCTGCTGACCGACGCGCCAGATCCCAAGTAGTAGCCCCACCTCCCTGGCCAAATCCCCCCATATTTATTGTTCAGCACGATGCCATATGGTCTGGAATATCACAGAATCACAGAATGTTAGGGACTGGAAGGGACCTTGAAAGATTGTCCAGTCCAATCCCCCTGCCGGAGCAGGATCACCTAAATCATGTCACACAGGAACAAGTCCAGGCGGGTTTTGAATGTCTCCAGAGAAGAAGACTCCACAACCCCCCTGGGCAGCCTGTTCCAGTGCTCCGTCAGATGCACCATAAGAAAGTTTTGTCTCATATTTAAGCAGAACCTCCTATGTTCCAGCTTGCACCCATTGCCCCTTGTCCCATCATTGGATGTTACCAAAAAGAGCCTGGCTCCATCCTCCTGACACTCGCCCTTTACATATTTATAAACATTCATAAGGTCACCCCTCTGTCTCCTCTTCTCCAAGCTAAAGAGACCCAGCTCCCTCAGCCTTTCCACGTAAGGGAGATGCTCCACTCCCTTAATCATCCTTGTGGCTCTGCACTGGACTCTCTCAAGCAGTTCCCTGTCTTTCTTGAACTGAGGGGCCCAGAATGGGATGTAATATTCTAGACGTGATCTCACCAGGGCAGAGTAGAGGGGGAGGAGAACCTCTCTCGACCTACTAAGCACACCCCTTCTCATACACTCCAGGATGCCATCGGCCTTCTTGGCCACAAGGGCACAGTGCTGGCTCATGGTCATCCGGCCGTTCACCAGGACCCCCAGGTCCCTCTCCCCTTCACTGCACTCCAGCAGGGCAGTCCCCAACTTATACTGGTGTCTGGGGTTCTTCTTGCCCAGATGCAGGACTCTTTCCCTTGGTGAAGCCATGTTGACTGCCCCTAATGACCCTTTTATCCTTGATATGTCTAAAGACAATGCCAAGGATAAATTGTTCCACCACCTTACCAGGGATGAACGTAAGGCTGACTGGTCTATAGATAGCAGGGTCCTCCTTCTTGCCCGTTTTGATGGCTGGAGTGCCATTTGCTTTCCTACAGTGCTCAGGCACCTTTCCTGATGTCCATGACTTACCAAAGATGATGGAGAGTAGCCTAGCAGTGTATATCCCATCGGCCAGTCTGAGTTACCTGTCTGGGCTCTGTCCCCTCCCAGCTCCTGCTGCACCCCAGCCTCCTCGCTGGCAGGGCAGCACGAGAAGCTGAAAAGTCCTTGGCTCTGGGTATGCACTGCTCTGCCACAACTAAACCATCGGGGTATTATCAGCATTATTCTCATCCAAAATCCAAAACACAGCACCACACCAGCCACTGTGAAGAAAATTACCAATATCCCAGCCAAAACCAAGAAAAGATGCCACTTCTTCATGAGGGCTGGCGGATGGCACAGCAGGGCTCCCACAGTCAGAAGGGGAGACGAGCCCGCACACAGGCCCCAAAGTGCCAAATAGGAGAGAGGATAGAGAGGAGAGAGTGGTCTAGCAATGACTTCTGCCAGGTCCCTCAGCACCTGCGGATGCATCCCATCACGACCAATGGACTTGGAAATGTCCATCTTGCTTAATCAGTCCTTAACTCAGCCTTCATCAACTAAGGCAAACACCTCCTTTTTTCTGACTTTGTCTGGGGCCCCAGGGTTATGGGGCTCCTCAGGAGAGCCTCTGGCATTATAGTCAGAGACAAAGTAGGCATTCAGTAACTCCACCTTCTCTTCTGTCCGCAGGGCACCCACCTCATTTACTCATGGGCTGACATTGCCTCTAGTGTTAGTTTTATCTGCAGTGTATTTGAAGAAGCCCTTTCTGTTGTCCCTTACCCCTCTTGCAAGGTTTAATTCTAGGGAGGCCTTAGTTTTACTAGTTGCCTCCCTACATCCTCTGACAACAGCCTTATATATTCCTCCCAAGTGGCCAGCCCCTCCTTCCATGATCTGTAGATTCTCCTCTTCCACTTGAGTTTGCCCAGCAATTCCCTGTTTAACCATGCAGGTCTCCTGGCTCTCTTTCCTGACTTCCTACTTGTTGGGATGCTCTGTTCTTGACCTCAGAAGAAGCAGTCCTTGAATGCTTTTCCTTCAAGTACCTTGTCCCATGGGATTTTCCCTAGCAAATGCTTGAAAAGGCTAATGTCGGCCCTACTGAAGTCTAGGGTTGCGAGTCTGCTTGGTATTCTGTTCCTGCCACATGAGATTCTAAACTCCACCATCTCATGGTCGCTGCAATCAAGGGTGCCCTCAACCTTCACCACTTCAACGAACCCCTCCTTGTTAGTGAGGACAAGATCCAGCAGTGCTCCTCTCCTAGTTGGCACATCCACCTTTTGCATCAGGAAGTTATCATCACTACACTGGAGGAACCTCCTGGACTGAGGATGGCTGGCTCAGTAGGCCTTCCAGCAAATGTCAGGGTAGTTAAAATCCCCCACAATAACCAGGGCCTGTGTTTGTGAGGCTGCTATCAGCTGCCTATAGAAGGCCTCATCAACTTCCTCATCCTGATCTGGTGGCCTGTAATAGACACCCATAACAGTACCCTCCATGCCAGCCTGCCCCTTAATTCTCACCCACAGACTCTCAATTTGCTCCTCATCTGCCCCTGGACAGTACTCAATAAAATGTAGTTGCTCTTTCACATAAAGAGCAACTCTGCCACCTTCGCCTTGCTGGCCTGTCTTTCCTGAGAAGGACATACCCATCCATGACGACATTCCAGTCATGTGAGCTGTCCCACCACGTCTCTGTAATTGCCACTAGATCACAGTCTCCTGACCAAACATGGATTTCTAACTCCTCCGGCTTATTCCCCATGCTACATGCATTGGTGTACAGGCATTTCAGGGTGCAAGATGAGCATGACAATTTCACCCTAGGGGAGTGGGAGGTTTCCCGGTCTTCATCACTGCTAGGGTGCTGCCCCACCGGTGCAAGCCCGGCTACAACCCCCTCCCCCTTTGGATCTAGTTTAAAGCTTTCCAAATGAGCCCTGCTAATTCCTGTCCCAGAACCCTTCTGCCCCTGTGAGATAAACCTTTCCCACGTATTACTGTCAGGCCTGGTGTCTTAAAAAAACAGCCATTATCAAAGAACCCAACCAGCCTGTACCACCAGTCACAGAGCCGATCATTTATGGGCTGGATCCTTCTATTCTGTCCCACGTCATCACCTCAGAATGGAAGGAGGGAAGAGAAAATGACTTGCACCCCAGACTCTTTCACCAACCGTCCCAAGGCCTTGAAGTCTTTCTTCATTCCCCTCAGACTACGGCACGCAGCTTCCTCCCCACCTATCTGGAAGATCAGTAGTGGGCAGTAGTCTGTCTAGCGCACCAGGTTGGGGAATGTCCTGTTGATATCCCTGATCCGGGCTCCAGGTAGACTGCAGACTTCCCTTCAGTGAGGGTCAACTCTTCATATAGGGCCCTCTGTTCCTCTCAGAAGGGAATCTCCTAGTACAATTTCCCTTCTTTCTCTCTTTTTGGTAGCAATCTTGAGGTGTGGTGTCAGCTGCCTCTTCTGATGTGACCTCATAGGCAGGCCTTCCACCACATCCTCACCTAACTCTCCTTCAAGATCCAGTGCCTCAAACCTATTACGGAGGGGCACCTGGGAAAGCGAGGTAGGGAGGGAAGGGGGTTGCCTGTGATGCCAAAGTGGGACTCACTTCCAACCCTACTTGTCATTTTGGTCCCCTCCCTCTGCCCGATAGCAACAGGGCAGGGGCTCCACCACCCTCTGGGGACATACCCCCAGCACCCTTCCCTCTGGCACGCCAGGGAGTTACTCCACCAGTCAATCTCCTGCTCACATGCCCTGATATTCCTTAGTCTCCACCTCTTCCTTGAGCTCAGCAACCATGGTGAGCAGACCTTCCACCTGAGAACTGGCGGTCTCCCTGCTGCCCTCCCCTAGCAGTGGCAGGCTCAGGCACTCCCTGCAGCCAGAGGCCTGAACAGCCACGTCTCTGGTAAGACCCTTCGTCTGGGTTGCCACAGCCTTTTTGGAGTGAGCTTTCTGCCTGGTGGACACCATGGTATGTGGGTGATCTCGCAGACTGCCAAGAGTTGGTGCAGAGCTCCTGCACCCTGCCATGCCAGCTGCACACCAGTGCACACGCGGTGATGGCCCCTCCCTGCTTGCGGTGGGCATCGCGTGTCGCCGCCCTCCCGGAGTCTTTTTCTAGGCAGAGGGTGTGGGCCCAGACGCTGTTGCCCTGGCAGCGCCCACTCCCCATTAGCCTCTCTCAGGAGAGCTGGCAGGTGCGGCCTGGTCATGCTGCTGTTCCGGGCCACCCCTGGTGAAGCAAGGGCCAGAAATCCCCCTGCAACTCGTGGTTGGGTGCTGCGGCTGCAGCTGGGCCGGCTCCGAGGTGGTCAACCTTGACTACTGTTAATATATTGCAATATATCGGGAATTGCTTCTAACAGCTGTCACTGTACACTTCCACTGTAAAGTACTGGGTTGTAGACATTACTCTTGCTCTTGATTAACTGGGGGATGATCAGGGAGAGAAAGGTGTAAGTTATGCAAAGGAAAAGCTTTTGATTTGGAAGAACAGTCTTTATCCAAGCATATTGACTGTAGTTTATCCTAGGATTTTTATTTTTATTTTTTTTTAGGCAAAGAGAACTTGGTAGAGCTGCTAAAACTAGGCAAGCTAGTGGACCTTTAATTGGTGCTGCAGTTTGGATCCTTTGCTCTGCCACAGTCTTCTTTCACTTCCAGTTTGAATGATGAATTTCCCTATAAGAAAACAATGTCTCTGAACTAATTAGATCACCTTCACATACTAATAGCTTTGTCTCATGGAGGTGAAAACTGGAAGAAATATACGGCCTAAGGTATAAAAGTAGAGTACTTGAGTACTGAAGCTCTTTTTTTCCTGCTCTGTGGGAGACAAAAGCTATTGGGATGTTTGTCATAAATCTACTTTGATATAAAAAGAGAGCATTGATAAAAACATTTAGTTGGTTATTATTACACTAACCTTGACCTTGACCTAGGAAGATCTGGTGTTACTGACTTTTAGGGTTCAATGCATAGCTTTTTGTTTGTTTGTTTGTTTGTTGTTTGTTTTGCTTCTGTAAGCCTTTTTAAAAGGTATGATAGTTGACCTTTGGCAGAAGTATGAACACTAATAGCTTACTCTGATAATATTATTCTGTAAATTTCAGGAACCTAAGGGTAATTTTGTTGTTGTTTGTTTTCTTTTTGTTTGTTTGTTTTTCCTGTTCTGCCAGTTATAATTTGGCACAGTAAGTTGAGTGTACTGAGTTACAATTTTTAATAGTATCTAGAAGACATGAGCTGTTTGAGAAACTTAATTATTTTTATTGTTACAAAAGAACATGTATTTATGTTGTATGTCTCTTTTTTGAAGAAATATGTAAAAATGTTCCTCATCTTGATTGAACATAGCAGGATAGCCCCCTCACTAGGGGCTGCAGCTGTATTCACCATGCATTTCATGCACGTCCATAGGAACCTTATATATTTTCAAAACTGCTATCTGTAAGATTCATTATGATTCACAGGGATGATTGTGCTTTCAAATTATTATTGCATTAAAAAAGTATATATAATAATAATTGGTCTACAAACTGTCCAACAGTTGCAGTGACTGTAATAACAACATGAATTCAGTGAATGGACATATGGTTATGTTCAATTAATTACTTGAGCATTGGACTGTGCTGTATACATGTAGAGAGTTTAGGACATGTTGTCACTGCAGATGCTGTCACAGAGACAAAAGTAGTGAGTTAACTTTAGGGAAGCATATTGCTGATTTAGGAGTGTAATGGCCCCTGACAAACTCATTTATAAGTGTTATATACTGTTGACATAATAGCACAGGTTCAGGAACATTTTCCTTAATTGCCTTTTCTCATTGTTGACAGGTTTTGTTTTCTCAAACAAAATCAAGAAAAAAAAGTTCTATTATCCCAAAATAAGGTGGATAGAAAGCTTTTGCTAATTTTATAAAACATACTGTTTTATTCAGATATGCTTGTAGTGGTAGGTAAGACATTTGATTTCAGAATTGCTATCAGGAGAATTAGTGGGCTGTCAAGCTCTAGGAGGTTGATGATATATTCTCTAGAACTGGTTGAATTGTTTCCCTGTGAAAATAAATTATCTAAGCAATGACGCCTTTTTATTCTGTTAGACAATTGTTTATCAAATGAGCTTCATGCCTTAAATGTGATTTTTATGCATAACTGTAGTCTGAATAGTTTAGATAGCAGTTTGCAGTCTGGGGGGTATATGTGAATTGTCCACTGACTGTATTTTATCCATTATTTGTGGTGTGTAATTGGTTTCATCAGATGTTTTGTTATTGATTATTTGACTGTTTAGGAGAACTGTGTAACTGACAGTTTTTAAGCAGTGCAATAACAAATTAAAAGTTAAAATAATTACAGCACTTCTAAAGATAGTATCCAGTTGTCAGGATTCCCAGAGCCAGTGCAACTTTCAGAAAGAAAGTGTACTTCTTGTCAGAAATTCCTGGTGCACCTGATGGTCTATTTTGGATGAAACATTATTAATTAATCTGGTTTCCTTCTAATTTTCTTTTCCATGAAAAAATCTATCAAAGTAGAGAGTATCAGTTTAAGACACTTTGCTTGGATCCACCTGTTTTGTTCCTGAAATTCTTTACATTGAGACAGCATAAGCAGCCACTGCGGAGGTACACTGTCTCCCTGCATATCTCATTGTGCTTTGTTTGGGAATAATATTTCCTTAGAGCTTCCTTGTCTGGTGACGATCCTGGAATGAATACAGGCTAATGCTTTCTGGTATGGCAATTTCATGTTACTATTAGAGAACACTTTTGTGAAGAGTGGACTCCAGTATAAGGCAATTTCAATTTTGCATTTTTATAAAGATCATCTAAATATTGCACGGGTTGTTCAACCAAGCAACTGATGGGACTAATAGTCTTTTTTTTTTTTTTTTCTAGATCTAGATTTAATTTACATATTGTGTCATGCAGCAACAGATACTCTGTTTAAAAAGTTTTAGTCATGAAACACTTAATAAGGATGAGAAAGGAGTAGTTTATGGCATACTAAAGCTTTCATTTAAAAAACACTAGATAGAACCCGTTTATAGAAATTCAGTGTATTACAAATGACAGGGTCAGTTTCAAAACAGAAAATAGACCGGGAAAGAGAATAAAGGATACATTACCATCCACTAGGAGATGACAATATCTTTTTTTTTGTTGTTTTCTTGACAAATTTTCATTCAGAAGCAAATGGGTTACACTCATCAAGTAAAAGTTTTTTCATTGAATTATTTTTCTCTCAGGCAGCTGTAATATGATACAGGGAGAAACAAACAGCCTTTTCACCAAAAGACAAATAATTCAAACACATTAGCACTTCACTGAGTAGCCTGCACTTATTCATGGCTATTTGATATTGTGTCAGAGGGAGATGGCTCCCCAGACTGATCACTGCAAATTTCTGTTAATGGTTTTCTTTACTCTATCAGTCACCTGGTAATTTCATCTCTTGGGAAACTCCTCCCAATGCAAATGCTACAGTCTTCTGGAGAGCAAAAGTAGTGTCATGGCCAGAGAGCTAATCTGGGACTTGAGTAACTAGGTTAAGCTTCTAGCTCCATCCATTTTAACCCTGAGCGTACAGCTCACAGGGTTTTTGTTTATTGTGTTTGTTTTCCTACTATTTCTAACGGAAAGATTTCAAAAACATTTCAACTTCTTTGAACTATTCTTATTCGTTTGGTGTAAGTACATTGGAGAAAGGATCCCATATATGCTGCATTCCCTAAACACTGAAATAATTTGACTCATATTCTTATTGCTATATATAAATATTCAGATATATAGATATACAGCAGAGGAACTGAATAGCTGTTTATACATTGAGAAGGAACTTTTTTGTTTCTGTTTTTTTTTTTTTTTTTTTTTTTTTTTTTTTTTTTTTTAAGGAAGCAAACCAGTTATTTGTGAAACAAATATTTGCAATTCCTTAGTCATGATTGTATGCTAATTTTTAAAAGGACATCCAGTCAGTCCAAAACACCTCTGGTTCTATTCTTTTTTTAAAGCAGTAGAGTTTAACATTTGAAGGGAATGGATAAGAGAAGAAAATTATTGCTTTAGAACAATGATTTAGGACAATTGCCTTAGGACAATTCCTTCCTCTACTTTGATTTTCTCATATTCTTGCATCTACTAGATGCAAAGGTAAGCCTTGTTGTGGGTTGACCTGTGCTGGCTGACAGAAGCCCACCCAGCCGCTCCCTCACTTTCCCTCCACAACAGAACGGAGAGAAAGTAAGATGGAAAAGCTCATGGGTCGAGATAGGGACAGGGGGATCACTCACCAGTTACTATCAGGGGCAAAAGAGATGGGGAAGATTAATTTAATTTATTGCAATTAAAGATACAGTAAGATTGTGAAAACAAAAACAAAATTAAAAAACCTTCTTCCCAGGCCCAGCCTCAGGCCTCCATCTCCTACACCTCTCCCTCCTGCCCCTGAACAGTACAGGGGGCACACGGGCTGGGGCCAGTCCCTAACAACCCCTCTCTGCCACTCCTCTGTCAGGACACCTCTCTCCTGCTAACAATGGCCACCCGACAGGCAGCAGGCCTTTGCAAACTGCTCCAGCATGGGTCCTTTCCATGTGGTGCAATCCTTCCAGAAAAGACTGCTCTAGTGTGGTATGGGTTCCCCATAGGCTGCAGTTCCTGCCAGGAACCTGCTGTCCACCATGAAATCATGAGCCTTCCATGGGCTGCAGCATGGAGACGTGCTCTGCCATGGGACCCACGGGCTGTAGGGGGACAGCCTGCTCCACCAGGGGCCTCTCCACAGGCCTCAGGGGAACTGCTGCTCTGTGCCTGGAGCACCTCCTGCCCTCCTTCTGCACTGACCTTGCTGTCTGCAGGGATGGTTCTCTCCCATTTTCTCACTCCTCTCTCCCTGCTGCTGTTGTGCAGCTCTTTTTCCCCCTTTCTTCAATCTGCTCTCCCAGAGGCCCACCCAGTGTTGCTCCCTGGCTTGGCTCTGGCCAACAGTGAGTCCCTTTTGGAGCTGGCTGGAGCTGGCTCTGATCTGACATGGGGCAGCTGCTGGTCTCTGCTCACAGAGGCCACCCCTGCAGAGCCCCTGCTACTGAAACCTTTCCATGAAAACCCAATACAAGCCTCTAGATAGGAATTTTACTTTTTAAAAAGCAATCATTTTCTCCAAGCTATATAATCTGCAAGAAAGCACAGTTCAAAGCTATTTTATTATTTGACATTGTGAAAGGTTCCTTGCAACTTAAAAAAAAAAAAAAAAAAAAAAAAGATAAAAATATTTTTTGTGGGTTCTGTAGAAGTCTTGAACAGTATCTTATAATTTCTAAATACTTTTATGGGTATTATGCAAAACAGCTAGAGAAAATGAAGATACAGTAACAATTCAGATAGATGAAATTATACTGCTTCCACATGAGTTTATTACTAAATGTAATCTGTGAGGTGAGCATGAACAATCTATTTAACAAAGCATTTATATCTCTGAAGGAAGAGTCTCCATTTACTACTCTGGGTACATGTAAGAATTTTTGGAGTAGACATTTTTAATCAAACTTTTTAATGCCAAATCAAACAAGTTAGTATTGGGTAAATACTATATCATAGTATCATATCAATTTTAATAATTTATATTGCACTGTATTTCTCTGTTAATCTTTATGATTATTATCATTATGATAGATTACTTCTCTTTGCAAGTTCCTTGCCGTATTTCTGTCACTGTTGCCTCACTACTCTTCATGCAAGGAAAGGGAAGAAGAACTGCAATGGAATATTAAGTTTATCCAATTTTGGATGATCGATTTAAGGCTGGACTTCATATTCTAAAAGTCCAGAAAAAGAAATGCTATACTAACTGGCCACTCAGGTGACACAGATGTAGCAGAATGTAACAGGTGAAGCTGAGCTCATATCCTTTATGACTTAAAGCAGCTTTACAGTAAACCAGGAAACTCACAGAAAACCATTGCATTCTGTGGGGTCCTCACATGACTTATACATGACTTATCTAATGAAAAAAAAAAAAACAAACACAAAAAAACCTGTAAGAAATGCCTTCTAGTTAGGCAATGGGCATATATAGTTTATGGTTTATATAACCTCACAACTCCTGAATTTCTTCCTGTTGAAGAAAATTAGGCTCTGAAATCCCAAGAAAAAAGTAATAAATCATACAATCCTCCTCAAGACTAAAATAAGAGAAGTAGAAGGCAAAAAAGGTGAACTGTTAGTCTCAGACTTTCAGTGCGGACAGGCAACTCAGCAGAACCTTTGTTTAGGGCTGTCTTTTTAGCTTTCACAGGCCTAGCACAGAACTGTAAATGCAAGTCAGACGGGCCAGCTGTGGTTAGGCAACTAAGGTGTAGGCCATGAACAGTAAATAGAGTCTTGATCTTGCTCATATTACCATGGTCTTTCTGGTTCAAAATCACCAGAAAACATTAAGCTACTAGTAAACTTCAACCATGCCAGTGAATATGTTTTATCTAAAACAAAGCAAAACAAAACAAAACAAATGAACTAGAAGTAAAGATCTAAGAGGTTTAAAAAACATACAGTCTTCAATATTAAACAGAGAATCTTGGCAAAAACTGAATGCATCTAAATTTCTCTCTGTGTTTTAGAGCAATGAAGAGCTCTAATGAATGGTATTTTCTGATTGAAAGTGGAAAAGGAAAGAAGTATTGACTGGAAAGGATTTGAAAGTGATAGATGACATGCAGTTAAACCTCCCTAGCTAACAACAATATGAAAATAAAATGAAATTTGCTGTGGGGTCACAAGCAAATTAAAACTTATTATTTTCCACATGACTTATACAATCAGACTTTGTTATTTCTTTATCTGATCTCATGATTAATAAATAGTCAATATACCATACCTAAATGAAAACAGTGGGAAACACAGGGAAACAAAGAACCTAATTGTTTTACCTAGTGTGACATATATCACACTGGAATATCATTGGATTTGATTTACAAGTGTGTCCAGGTGTTTTTTTTTTTAATGTGTCTCTATATATTCATATACAATTTATCCCAGTTACTATCAGTTAAGATTTCTTCATGAAAAATATCAGTTGATAAAAGTGAGGATTTATGTGACTAATATGATTTGTGGGAGTACATGATTTGCCTAGACCAACGATTACTGAACATTTATGTATATATATTTTTAACGTGTTATGTTTGTTAAATTTAAATGAGCAGTTTTTATTTCCTTTTATTTTATTTTATTTTATTTTATTTTATTTTTTTTTTTTTTAAAGGGAAGCGAGAAATATGAATTTTTGCGATGAGGCTTTCATATTCTTTTTGTTGCTTTCCTTTGTGTCTACTCAATGTAATCCTAGTAATTTTATGAAAATTGTCTCATTAAAGAGATTCAGTGCTTGGGTGTTGTGGTTTAACCTGGCCGGCAGCTAAACACCACACAGCTGTTTGCTCACCCTCCCCCCCCTCCCTCTCTGGGATGGGGGAGAGACACGGGAAAGTGAAGCCTGTGAGTTGAGATAAAGACAGTTTATTAAGACAGGAAAATAATAATAACAATAATAATAATAATAATGATAATAGTATTACTAATAATAATGTGTACGAAACAAGTGATGCACAATGCAATTGCTCACCACCCGCTGACCGATGCCCAGCCTATCCCCGAGCAGCCGGCTAGCCACCCCGGCTAGCCACCCCTATATATTGTTCAGCATGACGTCAGATGGTATGGAATACCCCTTTGGCCAGTTTGGGTCAGCTGTCCTGGGTCTGTCCCCTCCCAGCTCCTGCTGCACCCCTAGCCTGCTCGCTGGCAGGACAGAGCGAGAAGCTGAAAAGTCCTTGGCTTGGTGTAAGCACTGCTCTGCAACAATTAAAACATCAGCATGTTATCAGCGCTCTTCTCATTCTAATCCAAAACATAGCACCCTGCCAGCTACTAGGAGGAAAATTAACTCTGTCCTAACTGAAACCAGGACAGATATCCACCCCTTATTCCACACCATTTATGTCATGCTCAGGTTACACTCTTTCCAATACATTCTAATTAATCACCATTTTCATCTATGGTATATAGCAATCATGGTAGAGATGACATACAGTATTATATAATAATTAACATACTACAGTTCAACTCATGGGCTATTCTCACCCAGTATTAAATCCCCTTGAGGTACACACCGGACCTCCCCATTCTCTTGCATTACCCACCAAGTGCATCCAGGTCCCTGAGCAAAAGCAATCCCACGAATGGGCTTGCCTTTTCCTGAGGCGGGAGTAGCCCAGACTGTCTTACCCAGCATGTTTCTTACGTGCACTACAGGAACTTTATCCCCTTCTACAGTGCGTAACAGGTTTGATTGGGCAGGTCCAGCTCGGTTGGCAGATCCTCTAGTATTGACTAACCAGGTGGCCTTTGCCAGATGTGTTTCCCAATTTTTGAATGTCCCAGCACCCATTGCTTTCAGTGTAGTCTTTAACAGTCCATTGTATCGTTCAACTTTCCCGGAGGCTGGTGCATGATAAGGGATGTGATACACCCACTCAATACCATGTTCTTTGGCCCAAGTGTCTATAAGGTTGTTTCGGAAATGAGTCCCATTGTCTGACTCAATTCTTTCTGGGGTGCCATGTCGCCATAGGACTTGCTTTTCAAGGCCCAGGATAGTGTTCCGGGCGGTGGCATGGGGCACAGGATATGTTTCCAGCCATCCGGTGGTTGCTTCCACCATTGTAAGTACGTGGCGCTTGCCATTGCGGGTTTGGGGGAGTGTGATGTAATCAATCTGCCAGGCCTCTCCATATTTGTATTTCAGCCATCGTCCTCCATACCAGAGAGGCTTTGACCGTTTGGCTTGTTTAATTGCAGCACATGTTTCACAATCATGAATAACCTGTGCTATAGTGTCCATGGTCAGGTCCACCCCTCGGTCACGAGCCCATCTGTATGTTGCATCTCTACCTTGATGGCCTGAGGTGTCATGGGCCCATCGGGCTATAAATAATTCACCTTTATGTTGCCAGTCCAGGTCCACCTGAGCCACTTCAATCTTAGCAGCCTGATCCACCTGCTGGTTGTTTTGATGTTCTTCAGTAGCCCGATTCTTGGGCACATGAGCATCTACATGGCGTACCTTTACAACCACGTTCTCTACCCGGGCAGCAATATCTTGCCACAATGCAGCAGCCCAGATGGGTTTGCCCCGGCGTTCCCAGTTGTTCTGCTTCCATTGCTGTAGCCACCCCCACAGGGCATTTGCTACCATCCATGAATCAGTATAGAGATAGAGAACTGGCCACTTTTCTCGTTCAGCAATATCAAAGGCCAGCTGAACGGCTTTCACTTCTGCAAACTGACTCGATTCACTTTCTCCCTCAGCAGCTTCTGCAACTCGTCGTGTAGGACTCCATACAGCAGCTTTCCATCTCCGATGCTTTCCCACAATACGACAGGACCCATCAGTGAACAGGGCATATTTCTTCTCATTTTCTGGTAGCTTGTTGTACAGTGGGGCTTCTTCAGCACGGACCACCTCCTCCTCTGACGATATCCCAAAGTACTTGCCTTCTGGCCAGTCCATAATCACTTCCAGGATTCCTGGGCGACTGGGGTTTCCTATTCGAGCCCGCTGAGTAATCAGTGCAACCCACTTGCTCCATGTAGCATCAGTTGCATGATGTGTAGAGGGGACCCTTCCTTTGAACATCCAACCCAGTACCGGCAGCCGGGGTGCCAGGAGGAGCTGTGCTTCAGTACCGACCACTTCCGAAGCAGATCGAACTCCCTCATATGCTGCCAATATCTCCTTTTCGGTTGGAGTGTAGAGGGCCTCAGATCCTCTGTATCCCCGACTCCAAAACCCCAGGGGTCGACCTCGAGTTTCCTCAGGTTCTTTCTGCCAGAGGCTCCAGGTGGGACCATTCTCCCCGGCTGCGGTGTAGAGCACATTCTTTACATCTGGTCCTGTTCGGACTGGCCCAAGGGCTACTGCATGAACTATTTCCTGTTTAATTTGTTCAAAGGCTTGTCGTTGCTCAGGGCCCCATTCAAAAGCATTCTTCTTACGAGTTACTTGGTAGAGCGGGTTTACAATCAGACTGTAATTTGGAATATGCATTCTCCAAAACCCCACGACACCTAGGAAAGTTTGTGTTTCCTTCTTGCTAGTTGGTGGAGACATAGCTGTTATTTTGTTGATCACATCCATTGGGATTTGACGACGTCCATCTTGCCATTTTATTCCTAAAAACTGGATCTCTCGTGCAGGTCCTTTAACTTTATTTTGTTTTATGGCAAAACCGGCCTTCAGAAGGATTTGGACTATTTTCTTCCCTTTCTCGAAAACTTCCTCTGCAGTGTCACCCCACACAATGATGTCATCGATGTACTGCAGGTGTTCAGGAGCCTCCCCCTGCTCCAGCGCAGACTGGATCAGTCCATGGCAAATGGTAGGGCTATGTTTCCACCCCTGGGGCAGCCGATTCCAAGTATATTGGACTCCCCTCCAAGTGAAAGCAAACTGTGGCCTGCACTCTGCTGCTAGAGGGATGGAGAAAAATGCATTAGCAATATCAATTGTGGCATACCACTTGGCTGCCTTTGATTCCAGTTCGTACTGGAGTTCTAGCATGTCCGGCACTGCAGCACTCAGTGGTGGCGTGACTTCGTTCAGGCCACGATAGTCCACTGTTAGTCTCCACTCACCATTAGACTTTCGCACTGGCCATATGGGACTATTAAAAGGTGAATGGGTCTTGCTGATCACTCCTTGGCTCTCCAGTTGATGAATTAGCTCGTGGATGGGAATCAGGGAGTCTCGGTTGGTGCGATATTGCCGCCGGTGCACAGTTGTGGTAGCGATTGGCACTTGCTGTTCTTCAACCCTCAGCAACCCCACAACAGAAGGGTCCTCTGAGAGACCGGGCAAGGTAGACAACTGTTTAATGTCCTCTGTCTCTAAGGCAGCTATGCCAAAAGCCCAGCGGAACCCTTTTGGGTCCTTGAAATATCCTCTTCTAAGATAGTCTATGCCAAGGATGCACGGAGCATCCGGGCCAGTCACAATACGGTGCTTTTGCCACTCATTTCCGGTTAGACTCACTTCAGCTTCCAATACAGTTAACTGCTGGGATCCCCCTGTCACGCCATAAATACAGATGGGCTCTGGCCCTTTACAGCTTGATGGCATTAGAGTACATTGTGCACTGGTGTCTACTAAAGCCTTATACTTCTGTGCGTCAGACGTGCCAGGCCATCGAATCCACACAGTCCAATAAACTCGGTTGTCCCTTTCCTCCCCCTGGCTGGAGGCAGGGCCCCTCTAGTCCTGGTCAGAATCTTCATTTCTGTGTTTAAAAGACTGCCTGCTAGAAGTTGGAGCAGCAAACTTTTCAGAGAACCCCTCTCTCCCGATTGTTTTCTTTTGCAACTCACGTACCCGTGCCTCTAGAGTCTCAGTAGATTTTCCATCCCATTTTCTCATGTCCTCTCCATGGTCACGTAGGTAAAACCACAGGGTGGTGCGGGGTGTGTACCCACCATATTGTCTTCTTTGCACGGATGCACGTTTACCCCTAATAGCCGAGACGCTGGTTTGTACAGGTGGGGAAGAAAATACACTCTCTTTAAGTTGCTGGACCTCTTCAATAAGTTTCTCCAAAGTATTCTCTTTTAGTTGGTGGCCACTGGTTTGTTCAGGTGAGGGGGAAGATAAATTCTCTTTAAGTTGGTGGAACTCTTCAGAGAGTTACTCCACAGCCGAGACGCAGGCCTGTAGGGAAAAGGAGAGACTTTCTTCGTACTGCCGGAGTTGTTTAGCCACTTCATCCACTGTGGGTTCGTCATCCTCTTTCCAGGCCATTATTGCCAATGAGCTGGCATATGATGATGGTGCACTCTGTACAAACTTCCGCCACGTGGGTCGAGTACACTGGACTTCATCTGGATCTGTGGATGTTTGTGCGTCGTCTAGGTCCTTATAAATCACCTCCCGTATGGCTAATTCCCTCAGGTACTGAATTCCCTTCTCCATGGTGGTCCACTTGCCTGGTAGACATACAAGTTCTTCCTTAAAGGGATACCTTTCCTTCACAGCTGACAGGAGATGCCTCCAGAGGTTGTGAGATCATGCTCCATCTCCAATTGCTTTGTCAATGCCTGCGTCTCTAGCAAGGGATCCCAGCCGCCTGGCTTCCCTGCCCTCTAATTCCACACAATTGGCTCTGGGGTCCCAGCACAGGAGCAGCCAGGTGACAAGCTGTTCACCTATACAGCGACCAAAATCTTTTCACACATCTCGTAGCTCACGCTGGTATAGGGTTCGGGTAGTTACTGTTGATTTTTCGACATCCTCATCTTCATCTTCATCCTCCTGCACCTCTGATGGCCCAGCCTCATCTTCTCTATACCTAGACCTAGCAGAAGACTGTCTGCATTCTAAACGACCTGAGTCTCTATACCATTTTTTCACCTTTTCTACAGGGGCAACTTGCACTGCTACAGCTTGTTTCTCTGACCCAGCCACAGGGTCTGCCACAGGGGTTGGAATACCCTCTGCAGGGGCAACTTGCACTGCTACAGCTCGTTTCTCTGACCCAGCCACAGGGTCTGCCACAGGGGTTGGAATACCCTCTGCAGGGGCGACTTGCACTGCTACAGCTCGTTTCTCTGACCCAGCCACAGGGTCTGCCACAGGGGTTGGAATACCCTCTGCAGGGGCAACTTGCACTGCTACAGCTCATTTCTCTGACCCAGCCACAGGAGCGGGAGCGGCTGCAGGAGCTGGAGCGGCTGCAGGGGCTGGAGCGGCTGCAGGGGCTGGAGTGGCTGCAGGAGCAGAAACTGGAACGGCTGCAGGAGCTGGAACGGCTGTGGGAGCTGGAACTGGAACGGCTGCAGGAGCTGGAGCTGGAACGGCTGCGGGAGCTGGAACTGGAACGGCAGCAGGAGCTGGAACTGGAACGGCTGTGGGAGCTGGAACTGGAACGGCTGCGGGAGCTGGAACTGGAATGGCTGCAGGAGCTGGAACTGGAACAGCTGCGGGAGCTGGAACTGGAACGGCTGCAGGAGCTGGAGCCGGGACAGCTGCGGGAGCTGGAGCTGGAGCGGCTGCGGGAGCTGGGGTGGCTGCGGGAGCTGGAACGGCTGCAGGGTCTGTCACTAGGTTGATAGTAGCATCAATTGAAGCTCGATAGGCACAAGCCAGACCCCAGCATGCTACAGTGATTTGTGTCACTTTGGAACTGCCAGAGTCATGACACCCTTTTTTCAAGCATTCTACCAGTTTTTTAGGATTTTGCAGTTGTTCAGGGGTGAATGTCCAAAACACTGGAGGTGCCCACTGCCCTAGAAACCTGCCCATATCCTCCCACACTCCCTGCCACTCGCAAATATCCCGCCTCAAGACAGATCTCCGGATGAGATTCCTAAGTAGTTGTTTAACCTTAAACAAAACCTGAAGCGCATTCAGGAGACATAACAACAAGAACATGCTGGTCTGAGTATCCCAAGGATATTCAACATCTTGGAGAGCTACCGTAACTAGCTCGGGGGATAAGAGGGTGGTGAAGGAGGAAGGGAGAGTGAACAGGTAGGAAAAAATATCTTCCCCTGTCCCCTCCAGAGACTGACTCCCTGATGAAAAAAGGCAATAGGTGTAATTGCTAATAGTTTCTGAGATATGGTTTCCGAAGTATAGAGTCGACGACAGTGCTGAGTACAAATACCAGGTTAGAGTCATGACCAGAAATCTTATCATTTCATAAGCCATCGTTACACCGCACAGTACCATAACAATCTTAAACCAGGGCCCGGAAAGGATGAACAGCACGACAGGGAGCACATACAGAAGGTAACGTGCTATAAAACTCAATTTGGGAAACAGGCACAGCAGACTTGAGATTAAGGCAATCAACATTGTGACTAGCAACTATTAAGCAGGTCGAATACTTATACCAATTCTAGTTTAACACACTCCGGTCAAATCTGTCGATATCTCAACCCTTCGGGCCCCACGTTGGGCGCCAAAAGGACTGTTGTGGTTTAACCCGGCCGGCAGCTAAACACCACACAGCCGTTCGCTCACCCTCCCCCCTCCCTCTCTGGGATGGGGGAGAGAAACGGGAAAGTGAAGTCTGTGAGTTGAGATAAAGACAGTTTATTAAGACAGGAAAATAATAACAACAACAACAACAACAATAATAATAATAATAATAATAATAATAATAGTATTAATAATAATAATGTGTACGAAACAAGTGATGCACAATGCAATTGCTCACCACCCGCTGACCGATGCCCAGCCTATCCCCGAGCAGCCAGCCCCCCACCCCGGCTAGCCACCCCTATATATTGTTTAGCATGATGTCAGATGGTATGGAATACCCCTTTGGCCAGTTTGGGTCAGCTGTCCTGGGTCTGTCCCCTCCCAGCTCCTGCTGCACCCCTAGCCTGCTCGCTGGCAGGACAGAGCGAGAA
The DNA here is from genome assembly GCF_009769625.2 of Cygnus olor. Taxonomy (NCBI): domain Eukaryota; kingdom Metazoa; phylum Chordata; class Aves; order Anseriformes; family Anatidae; genus Cygnus; species Cygnus olor. The sequence goes on from NC_049170.1 coordinate 76,841,907, forward strand.
GCTGAAAAGTCCTTGGCTTGGTATAAGCACTGCTCTGCAACAATTAAAACATCAGCATGTTATCAGCGCTCTTCTCATCCTAATCCAAAACATAGCACCCTACTGGCTACTAGGAGGAAAATTAACTCTGTCCTAACTGAAACCAGGACATTGGGGTATATTTACATACCATTATATTGGCACGCTCCAAATCACTCTCTGCTTTTAGTTCTGCATCTAAGTGGTCCCTGCCTTGCTTTGTAAGAAGCAAGATTTATTCCAATAAAATGAGTATATTATAGCCTATTTGTGCTGGGATTTAATTGGTTCTAGTGGGGAGCCACTCAGTAGGACTATGCCCACTGCTTGCACTTCTTTTTTAACTTCATCTTTTCTTCTACAAGAGTTAGAGTTGATCAGCTTTTCATTGACTAAGAAATGAAATTAGCGAGCACTTTATCCCATGACAATATGATTACTATATAACAGGAGCATCTTTCTTAGTAAATCATGTAACAATCAGAAAAAAAGGAATTACTGTAAATTTACTGTCTCTCTTTTGCTCTTGTTTACTAAATCTAATAGAAAGTGAAATTTGTTTCTTTAGGTAATTTTCACTGATCTGGTGACTATCCTCAGCTCTATTTGTGTGACCTGGGCATTTTTTTCCTTTATGTAAAGTACACATAAAATCAAACACAACAAAACAACAACAAAAACTTCAAGGTCATAGAATCACAGACTCACAGAATGGTTTGGGTTGGAAGGGACCTTTAAAGAACATCTAGTTCAAGCCCTCTGCCATGGCCAGGAACATCTTTCATTCAGTCAGATTGCTCACAGCCCCATCCAGACTGACCGTGACATCTGGGGATGGGGCATCCACTACTTCTTTAGGAAAACTGTTCCAGTGCCTCACCACCTTCACAGTAAAGAATTTCTTCCGTATATCTAATCTAAATCTACATCTACCTTCTTTTACTTTAAAGCCGTTACCCCTTGTCCTATCACTACATGCCCTTGTTAAAAGTCTCTTAGTGTCCTTCTTATAAGACCCCTTTATGCATTGAAAGGCTGCAATAAGGTCTCCTTGATGCCTTCTCTTCTCTGGGCTAAACAAACAGTTATTTCAACCTTTCTTTGTATGAGAGCCCTCCAGTCATTTTTGTGGCCCTCCTCAGGACCCACTCTGACACATCCATGTCTCTCTTGCAATAGGGGCCCCAGAGCTGACCACAGTACTCCAGGTAGAGTCTGATGAGAGTGGAGTAGAGGTGTAGAATCACCTCTACTGACCTGCTGGTCACACTTTTTTTTTTTTTTTTTTTTTTTTTTATTATGCAGTTCAGGATGTTATTGGCTTTCTGGGCTGCAAGCACACTCTGCCAGCTTATATCCAATTTTTCATCCACCAATATCCCCAAGTCCTTCTCCTCAGGGCTGCTCTCCATCCATTCATCTCCTAGTTAAGATGATTTAAAACCAAATTGTAGATAGGCTACAATGTCTGAAGGAGTCCCACTGTGGCAATAAGCAGTGTTACTCCACTTATCTGTGGCCAAGAAATGGAAATACTTTGATAACTTTAGAGGTAATTGGAAAGGTCTGCAATGTTTTGAAGCAAAAGCAAAAAAAAAGGTCAAGGTCAACACTTAAATAAGCTGCTAATAACTATAAATGGTGTTAATGTATTAAAAACTGGTGTTGTTTGCTCATTAATAAATGACTAAGAAATGATTGATTTTATATGAGAAAATTGACAGGAAATCTCCAAGGACTGAACAACAGAGAACATTCAGATCTATTTCTACTACTGAACGTATTTTACAATTTCCAAACACAGGTATCTTTGTCTTTCTGTAAACTGGGGGGAAAAGGAGGAATGAGATAACAGATCTGTGATTCATTAATCAATTGAAATATATGCGGTATTTATTGTAGTTTTGTGATAAATGTAATAAAATATAGATAGTCCTAATGTAGCCTGATTCTTTAGCACAACTGAAGGATCTGGTAAAACATTGAATAGTTATAACACTTATGATAAATCTTGTAAATTTTTTATTAATATATTTTCCCTTTTTTATATATATCTTATTTCTGGAAGGGTGTGTGTAAAAGATTTAGAATAAATGATTCACAAGCACAACCTCTTCTCATCTTTAAAAGGAAGGGCATTCAGGACCAGTTGCTGTTTTTAACACTAGATATTTAGAGTACAATCATGTTTTATCTTTTTAATATTTATTGAAGAACTTGTAACCTTGTACCCATACCACCAATTGAATATTTTCAGGAAAACTGAACAGAAATAGATGCTAGGGGACAGGAAGAGAGATGTTCTGGACTACAGTGAGTTAACAGTTGAGTATTATACATCTGTATATTTGCCCAGGGCCAGTGTGGGTGCCTGCTGGCTGGCAGAGCCCTTTCCCTTCCCTCTCAGGCAGAATGCAGTCCCACTCACCGTAACGAAAGCTGAGCCCCCACAAGCTGGGCTGGGCTAGGGCCAGGGCCAGGATCCCAGGGGCAGTCATATGCTGGCAATCACCAGGTGAAACTGTTGTGATAAGACAGGTGCCAGGGCAGGATGAGTGAGTTGCATGGCCACAAACAGGCATAGTCCCAAGTCCCAAGTCCCCACTTCTCACAGGGGGGACTCACTTGTCTCATCTTGACTCAAAGCCACAAGGTTCACTGGCCCTGAGCCTGGGTAGCCAAACTTCTTGAGGTGAAGTGGGGTTGTTTGCAGTCAGGTCACTGACAATAAATACAGGAAATGTGAAATTTCTTCATCAATTTTAATTGTCTTTTGTTGGGCCTCCTTCTGTTTGGAGCAGAAAGTGGCAGAGAGGAGCATGCACCAGCCTTCATAATATCATGGACAGTCTCACTAGTCATCTGCATAGATGAGATAATGAACTGGTTTGAGAGAACAAGCTGACTTGAAACTAGATGGTTGGCTGAACACATTCACAATTAAGTATTTAACTGACTTACAGGAACTCTAGAAGTTCCCCACAGCTCCTACTGTGTTTAGTCCATTTTGTATATTTCAGTTGGTTAGCAATCTGGATGGAGAATTTGGCCCTTCCCTCTAGATACTCTCTTAGGTTGTTGCTGCTGAAAAAATGATCCAATTTGGACTGTTGTTGATAGTCAACAGAAACTTTACCTGAACTAATGGTTAGGTAAGACAGTCTATTATTGGTAGATATTTTGTATGACATTAAGATAACAAATAGTGATTAATTATGCATGTGCCAGAGTGGGTGGGCAGGACCATGGGACAGCTGGATTATTATAACAGTAGAACAATGATTCAGGGAGTCTCATCTGATCCAGCTGAAGATGTAGCTGCAAGGACTCCCATTGCCAGCACGACAGTGACTTATCATCCTGTTCTAGAAATTTGATTTCATATGCAAGTGTTCCCTTTTGCTAACATCCAAAATGTTGTTGTTGTTATTGCTATTTTCGTTAACAAACACTCCGTCCTGAGTGTCTAAACAACATAAGAAAAAAGTTTCTCACTGTGAAGGTCATCAAACACTGGTGCGGGTGCCCAGCAGATATCCATCCTTGGGGATATTTCAAACTCAAGTGGTCACGGCATTAAGCATCTTTTGACTTTGAAGTTCATTCTGCTTTGAACAGGGCATTGCTGATCTCAAAAACTCCTTTCCAATCTACATTTTTCTACCTTATCTATTTTAAAATCTGAGCAGTTTGGGAGAGGTGGTATGTTTTCATTCATATGTGTTCTTTGCTTAATTAAAGAAAAAACACAGCCTCTAACTGGTTCCTTAAGAAACTCTGTGAAACAACTGTGACAGTGACAGTAGCAAAAGTTACCTGCCAAGTTTTCCACTGTAGCATTTCCTGAATATTTAATAACCGTTTTTCAGAAGGCCAACACTTGAAAGTTTGATTTTAACAGTTTTGTGAACAAGAATACATTCTGACCTTTGGCCAGAATACTTATGGCTCATTTTACTAGAATAAAAATTGTTGTCTATTGTTGACTAAACCTTTCTCTTTCATTTTCAGCTGAAATTGATACATGCTGGTAGTCACATTCTGTCCATTTCCATATTCTGTGTTATATATAATTTGCAGATTTTGGGACTGGTCTATGTCTCTATTTCCTTTTGTTATCGAGGAAAAAAGAAAAAAAAAATTAGGAGAAGACAAAAATAACAAGATTTTCTCCTAGTATGAGAGTCCGAGGATGTCTGACCCCCCCCCCCCTTTTTTTTTTTTTTTTTCTTTTCACATTTGCACAGATGTGTGAATTCTGGAAGTAAAGAGTCAAGTTTGAGCTTTATAAACTACGTTGAGATTCAGAATAAATTGATGAGGGTTCAATGCTACTGGATTGAATTTGGCACTTTGATAAGCACACCTCAAAACTCAGGTAGGGCAAATCTGAGTGTACAAACTGTACCTTGAAATCTGAGAAATTATTTGTGTACATAAACAGAACATGTTGAATGATGGGGCAGCATTATAATAAAGCATATTGTAAAGATGTGAAAAGTCTTAGGATGTATCAGCAGGTGATTATAGCATGTGTTCTAATAATCTCATCCAATCTTAATGTTTTGGACTGGCTGTTGGATTTTCATTCAAAAGTGATGCAGATGTACTTCTTGGCCCCCCTAGATGTGGAATTTTATCAGAGTAAAAGAAAACACCAAAATAACATTAAAATATACAAATTGTTTCCCAGGATTTTTTGTTATTCCTTCTTGCCTCAGAAAGCTTATATCACTGTAGCACTGCTAAAGGCAAAGGCCTATTCATTTTAATTTGGCAGATGTCTACAAAATAGTATCTCAGAGGGTGAGAAGTTCATGCCAAAAAAACTGTGTGCTGAAGTGAGAGAGAAATGTGAATAGTATTCTTATGTTACATATACAAATGCAGTAACAAAAAAAAAAAAAAAAAAGATATGGAGCTGTCATTTATAATTTCTACTATGCTTGACAATGTCATAGCCACTGGGATTTCTTAGAAAGGAACAGACATGCAGGATTTCCCTATAAAATTATAAACTGGTGTGCTAGCTTAATAATCTTAGAACTCAGAGAAAAAAATATTTCTGAAACTGTCCTAAACATTGTATAAGCATACCTTAGCAAAACTGGACACTTTACTGTTGTTAAAAACTCATCTATAAACTTAGCTTCTGAAAGGTCATAAATAAAGGAAAAGTCAGTTTCAAGATGTATCAGCTTCACCAATCTATAAGCTTTTCAATGGACAGAGATTGAAGAAAGAATGTCACAAGATGTGACTACTACGTCAAATTACTGAGGATAAAAACTAAGGAAGAATGCAACTGTGAAATGACAGAATCAGAAAGCTGAAGCATAAAATGTAATGCAACAAACAAGGCACAGAAAGTATATCAAGAGGAGGATTTTGTATGCATGCTTGGAGTGAGTAAAAGGTTGAGGAAATAGTTGCCTCATTATGTGTAGGAAATTATACAAGAGCAGTCAAGAATGCTATCTATTATTATTAGTCTTTATTTTAAATGCTTTCTTATAAGCAGATGGCCAAGATGAATGCAATCAACTTTGAAAGGTACAAAGATGAAAAAATACATTAGAGGTGACTTACATAATTTTGACTGTTGAGATCTGCTACATAATAGTTACAGGACTGTTGAAATGTTATTCATAATTTTGTGTTAGGGAAATTGTTGGGGATAGAAAAATCAAAGAATCATTAAATTACTTAGGTTGGAAGAGACTGCTAGAAGTCATGTTGTCCAGCTGAGTCTTGAATGCCTGCAAGGACGGAAGTCCTACATCCTCTCGTGACACTTTTTCCAGTATTTGCTCATCTGACAGTGAAAAGCCTTTTCCCTTTTTCTAGTTGAAATTTCCTGTGTTGAAGCTTGGGCCTGTTTCCTCTTCTGCTTTCACTGTGCACCTCCAAGAAGAGTCTGGTTCCATCTTGTCACGTAACCCCACTCTGGAGCTGTACAGCAATAAAATTCTCCTTTAGACTTTTACTATTATAGCTGAAGAAAAACAGTTCTTTCAAGCCTGTCCTTTTATGCCGTGTTTTCCAGTCACTGACCATCTTAGTGGCCCTCCACTGTAGAATCCATTGCAGTGGGTGTCACTTTCCTTGACTTTGCAAGGCTTCCATCACCATCTCCCATAATATTCTTCTATCCAAATTTGCATATAACCATCTGGATGGGTGAACAACTAGGTGGGTAAAATATGGGTTGTATGTTTGGGCTGAGAGTGGTGGAGGTTAATCGGTTTGACTCTAAGAGGAGTCTGGTAAGAAGTGAAGTACTTCAGGAGTCTGCCATGCAACTGGTTCTGTTCAGAATCTTTATCTGTGACTTCGTGGAAGTGATGGTGGGCACTCTCATCAAGATTAGAGATGATACCAAGTGGGGGACCAGTCAATACACTGGAGGGCAGGACTGCAAGTGAGATCTAGAGAAGCTGGAGGAACAGGCCAATAGGAACCTCATGAAATGCAACAAGGGCAAAGTCAAATCCTGCCCCTTTGATGAACTGATAGTTTGATAAATTGATATAATTGATATAATGTAATGATCTAACAAAGCTTAAGCATAAATAAGACAGCAACTTAACAAGATTCAAGAGTATCCAAGGTACACTTTGGATATCTACTGCATAGAGGACAGGGTCAAGCAGACTGTCAGGACACCCTCCCATTGAATCACAAGGTGCAGAACAGATGCCTTCTTGCATTCTAAACTCCTACACTGAAGTCTAGATACGGCTAGATCTATCCCCAGTCCCAGACTTAGTGGTTTACATCTGAAGAGGTTATGCACATGATCAATTCAATCAATCTGGATTACTACTTAACAAAGCATGCAAAGCGTCATTAGGATTCACTGCAGGGTATGTTCTCACAACTGTGTAGGCTAACCTTATATCTAGGATTTTCCTTATTAGTGAATTACGCACCCTTTCCTTTTTGTCACCATCTGTCAGTGGGCAATCTTTGAACCTTCAGGAGTCTGCCCTGTGAGCCATCCCAGCTCAGGTGGAGTTTCTAGGTCACAGCAGGCTGCAATCCTGGAGAACTCAAGGGGTTCTCGTTTAGGATTTCTATTTACAGGATCATGAGATGATGGACTTTTAGTCAGTATTTTACCATTGCCCACGATTCATGTTAGGCAATTCTGGTATTTTTCTACCAGCCACACAACTCAGGTGCTTTCCAGTTTGCAGTTGTGGTACTGTCCAGATCAGGCTAAAATCCAGGCCACAGGAGTCCTGTGTATGGTCAGGGAGTGCCTGATTGTCTCAACTCACCGCACTTCTAAGAACATAACGTTGGCTTATCCTGACTTCACAGACTAACCTGGGGAGAGCCACACAACCACAGGTCCTTTCCAGCTTAATCTATGAACCCCTCCCCATGTATGTGTGGTTGAACCTCTTCAATGCAAGGACAGACTGCTGACTCATGTTCAAATTGTCCATGAGGACTTTTCTGCAAAGCAAACATACAACTTCTCTTAAAAACAAGGGAGAACAGGAAGAAGTAGACACAGAGAACCTGAAGTTTTCTAAACCTTTTAGCCTATAGTTTTTTAAAGATAATCCTAAAATCTCTGTGTTAGTAGCTCAAAAACAAAATGTAAGTAAGAGTCAAGACAGAATTATTAAGTATGGTATTTATTAATGATTTACAAAAGTATGGAATAAGTTGTATGAACTACTCTGTATTTGAACATACATTCCATTGTTGAATAATTTTAGTCTCATTAATTTTCCACATAATATGTCTCTGTTCTCAAAAATTTGCCAACCCCATCAAAAAAATGAAATGCTATTTTTTTGATTGCTTTTCTTGAAGACTCATGTCAGTTTTGCTTCCTACTGGAGAAAGTGACATTAGGAAGATCCTTTCTATCAAATAAATGACAGACAAAAAGAAACCCCAAGATTTTCTGGATGTTTTCAACTTTTCATGTAAGAGTTGGATGATTTTTTTTTCTCATTTTGTTGTTGTTTTGTTTCATTTTATTTCATGAGAATGGATTTCATTTTCCAGCCATTTCTTATATTATATGACTTTACAATCTGGTCAATGCCTTATTGAGGTGGACGCTAAAAAGGTTTTCAGGTCTATCCTAATCCTGAGAAACCTTTTAAATACATTTGTGCTTTATTAGTATACCTCTTAAATTCTCAGTCTTCTGTGATATCAACACTGAATCTTTCCTTCAGCATGCAACTAAGGTTTTGCTGGTAGCACTCCAGTGTGTCAAGTCTTTTATTCATACTTTCTATTTATTTCTATTTATTTCTATTTATTTTCTATTTTCTATTCTTTCTATTTATTTATATTTATTCATACTTTCTATTTCTAAGACTACCTCATGGACTATTTCTAAGACTACCTCAGGACTGATTCCTAAATGTTTAGAACACAGGTATGCCTAGTGCTCAGAAACTCTCAATAAGTCAATGAAAGTGCAGTGTGAAAGATGTAAATAATCAGTTAAATTTTTAAAAACTCAAAGTCTTCTTGCTATCATTATTATTATTACTATTACTATTATTATTATCACTCCTGCTATTATTACTGTGGCATGTTCCTGTAATAAATTAGAGGCCAGAATCAGAAATATACTGGAATACAAAATAAATATCAGTCAACTAATGTAAAGCAAGGACCAAGTATGACCCTCTAGAGTTATGATAAAAGTTCTTTTGTGGAGTTTGTGTAAAGGATTTCAGTGAAGGTAGAGGGGAAAGAGATTGCTGAATGGTTTTATAGATATCAAGACTTTCCTTTTTAATGCAACATAAATTTTATTTTACATGTCACTCTTCTCCAAATTTTGTTGCTTTAATAACATAAAGGGTGAGATTACCAATGAGATTTGTATGCTCAATTCTCATTAATTTTAATAGGAACTGGTCATCAAAATCCCTTAGGCAACTCTGAAAACATCAGCCAAAAATTCCTGCTGTATTTGAGAGCAAACTGCAAAATCAACAAACCCCAGAAAAGCTCGCCCAGTTGAAAATCTGTTGTGCACATTTCCTGGATTCCCACAGCACAAAATAGAGAAAAGGCTGAATCCATTTTTCAGGGCCCTGACTCATAAAGAATGTAAGCAGAAGTGCTTTGTAACAAACACACACATAGAACAAAATATGATCAAAGCTAGTCTGTCTTCCCCACTGTTCTTGAAGCACCCTGCTTTATTTGACAAATCGAGAATTCTTGAAAGTAAACGATGAAAGTGTTTGAGGTATAAAATACAGAAACATCAGTCAACTTTAGTAAACCAGCCTAAGTTTTAATTTATCACAGTGAAATCACAGATTTAATGGTCAGGATTTTAATGGGTACTCCACAACCAGAGACTTCAACAAAGTCTCCATGAAGTCTGTGATCACTTGGTAACCATTAAAATCAATAGCTAGCCTTCCATAATTCCAGGGTATTTGCACCAGGTCATCAGGTTAAAATTTGCTTTCACAAGGTTTGCTTATAAAAGCTGAGTTAATAAAGTATTGCTTCTCCTTACCTATTCCATGTATCTAACATGAAAACATACGTTAAATTAATGTATTATATCCCCTAATCTTTAGCTACCAAAGTTAAGATTCCTGTGACAAAATAAATAAGAATGAAATACTATTTTTTCAGTAAATAGAAATTATGAATAATTCCTATTATTCATAGAATAGAGTTAAATCTTGTTTTGTTTAACATCAGTCACCATCTAAAAAATGTCCACATATAGTTTCATGCATTTGGATTAGTATTTCATTACAGTTCTTTTTCAAAGTAAGAAAATACTTTCACAAGACAACAGGGCTCTGGATATGAGCACGGGTTTTGTGAGTCAAACATATCATTGATATAATAAAAATTTTGTTTACAATAATAGTAAGGTGTTAAATATTTCTCTCCTTCAATAATTATATTGTCTGTGGGAGAGTATAACAAAACTAAACTTTTCCCGTTTTCTTGCTTACTGGAGTTGGAAAATTCAAACTGTAAGCTTTTACTAGTTTTGGAAGGCCCAATTTTAGTCAAAAGATTAAATAGGAGTTCCTGTAATAAAGCATTTAGATATTTCTGTCGGAAGAGCTCCTAAATCTTTTTAATGTCAATGCATATCAAACTGATTTTTTAAAAAAATTAAGTCCTAAATAGATTAACACTTTCAGAATTGTCTTGTTATAGAAATTGTGCATCCTGTTCTAGCAGTTTTACATTGTCTTTCATTTATAAATTGCAATCAACATATTGAAGTAAACAAGAATCTAAACTATGCTGTGCTGGAGAAGTTATTGAGTATCCTTATAGTTTATAAGGATAGTTAGGATAATTAATTATTTAATATTAATTAATATTAATTATTTAATAATTAATTGGGATAATTAATTATCAATTATGAAATTATTTACTATGGAATACAGAACTAACAGGATTATCAAGAACATAAATCTTTAATAGAAAGATCATGCAGTTGCCTTCCAGAAAATTTTAATTTAGAATGGATTCGTTGATAGCTTGATACCAAAGTCTTCATCTTCCTTTATTTTCTTTTTCTTGGGGAGAGGAGGGGGAAGTTTATCTTTGCTGTGCAACTGAAATGTAAAGGAAGTGACACTTGTAAAGAAGAAAAATGTTTTCAAACAACGGTTTTCAATTTTTGAAGTAATATCATATGATAATATATTCCATTTTCCACTTTTAGTCAAGCAGCTTCATTCTTCAATTGACTGCAAAAGTACTTGGAATATTTTTTGCTGGCTGTATCCAAAGTCTGTTTTCCTTGAACAAAATTTGGAAGGCCTGAATGAATATTGTGCTGTAAATAATTCTTGCCTACAGATTGGCATAAAACCAGTAAACCCATTAAATTTCTCCTTGATATCAGCAACTGTCTCCATCTACTGAAAGTTCTTATTTCTGCTTTAATTGCCTTTTTTTTGTGTCAGATAAATCAAAAACAAAATGTTGTGTCATATGGATCTTAAATGCAAGATTTTAAGGACTAGAATGTGACTTTGAGGCTAAACACAGGAGTCAAAGAACAAATCCCTTGGAAGAGGGGAGTAAGGATCTATCCAAATACTGAATTACAATCTGTAGTCTAAGGAAGTTTTTGCCTGTGGGGTTATTCCTTACTAACATCTTGACACTAAAGGCAAAGATGGACATGGACTTTTGCAGTCATAATTACACCCATACTTACTGATCAAGGAGCTAAGCTGATTTGCAGACATATAAATTTGGAGTTATGCCAGATGTAAAGGATTATCCCCTTGGAGTGGGGATTAGGGGAAAGAACTGGTTCAAAGGCTTGCTAGCATGCATTAGAGCAAATCCAGGCTTTCCATCAGGTGTGCCAGGGCTTAATGAGAAATGTCCTAACTGTTGCTGAAGATTTTCCTACGTGTGTCTGTTTGCCTTATGTTGGAATACTCTAATCCGGCCTCATGAAGTGTGTCAACTTTACAAGGGATGCAATCTACTCTTATAGCGCTTCTTAATCCACAGAATCCTCAGTGTCTTCAAATGTGTCTTCTTTCCCTTCACTTAACTGATTTAAGGCTCTCCTCAGTAGTGCAGTCCCATTGCTGAGGTTGAATGATTTAATCCTATTTAGGAAAGTCTTAGGTTTTGGTATTAGCTTGCTTCTCAACTTTGATGTGTTTTTTATTATTGTATCACCATAACACTGACTACAGTGTTTATGATAGGGAAGCATGTGGGAATCTCAAGATTGCCAGTTTTGTATATTTCCAGATCTTTGTTCATCACCAGCAGATGTGTGTGCAGTTTGTAGTCCCCTAAATTGTTCAGCCCATTTGAGATTGTCATGAAGTTGAGAAGCATTATGCTTTGATTTACAAACACAATAATTGTCTGTTTCAAGATAGCAGAAACAAATTAAGCAAAGTAGAGAGAAATTGGGGGTTATTTACTTGTCTTTTCTGTCAAAAAAAAAAAAAAGGCTGTGGAAATGCAGTTCATCTGACAATGGGTACTATTATTTTTGTTGACGTATGCAGAATGTCTTCAGTCTGATAATGAATAGATTTAAAATCTCTTGAAGACAGAGGAATTACAGACAGGCATTGCTCACCTTTTCCCCTTCGTATGAGGAAGAGTTATAGTATTTTGTGATTGAATTCTGTTGTCTTTACCAAAGTGCAACAACAGCAAATAGTATAGCTAGAGGAGCTACCTACCTGTTGTCTGTGTGTGTAACAAATAATAAAAGAAAAATAAACTTTTTCTTGCCTATTGCCCCCAATCAATCCAAAGTACATGTACAAGATAATAAAGTATGGAACCTGCCAAAGCCATTTGGACTAAATCCTGAAGTTCTGACTCAGAATGTGGTAGATCAAATTATCAAGGCTTATTTGTAGCCAGATAAACATTTTTAACTCCAGCACAGAAATAAATCTTACTGATTCAAATGCTTCTGAAGACTGACTATTATTCTTCAGGTTAGTGAAAATCCCTATTGCTATGATGTGGTGGTTGCTAACATTGAGAAGATATTTCTCATACCAATTATTGAATTGTTCCTTTTATTGAAAATGAGTATATTGATAGGAGATGAAAGAAAGGAGACGGTAGCTTTTTAACTTGTGTAGAACAGAAATTCTTGCAGAAGCAACACCAGGTTAGTATTTGGCTCAACTCTTTGGATTAGTGAATTCTGAGTAGGAGGTTCTGCCCTTCTATATCCCTTGTGGGAAAAGCTTCCTGCTCACACAAATATTTTGCTGGCATTTCAGACTTTCTAAAAGAATTACCACAAAACTCATCACTCAAAAATCTGAGTGAAATCCAGTTGTTAATTATTTTTGCATACCATTAATTTTCTCATTAGAAATGTACTACAAGACAAACATGTTTTAAAATGGGACCAGCCCTACCAATACTTTGAACATGTTATTTTATATTTCAGAATGGCCAAACAACTATTCCATACAGAAGAAATGACAAATGACAGGCTGAATAAACCGTGGTTAAAAATAATAACAACAACAACAACAACAATAATAATAATAATAAACACAGATGTCCCACATTTTTAAATACCAGAGCTCATACACTGCATTAGCAACTATGCATTCCTCCTTGCTGGCTTCAGACTTCTCTTTTAAATTAACTTCCTAGAGTGATTTAGTTTCCAGGAGCATTGTTCAATTTGGAAAGCTTCATTTGCAGGGTATTTTTTTTTTTTTTTTTTTTTTTTTTTTTTTTTTAAGCTACTATATAGGTTGCATTTTGAATGTAAATTTTTAATTTCCACAGCTGACTACATGCTGTCAAATAATTTGATCAAAAAACTTCCGGTCCACTCTTATTTTTAATTTATGACTTTCCCGAACTAATGTGTTGGAGGTGGCGTATGTATTTCACCCAAGGCCCCTGGGTCGCTGTGGTGCTGCTGGGTGCAGTAGGCCAGGGCCCCACGGCAGGGCACGGCTGGGCCAAGCAGCCAAGATGGCGGCGTTTCACCTCAGGGACAGCTTGGGGAAGAAAGGAGGGCACAGGGATGCCCGGCAGCCAGCAGAAAGAAAGGAGGAAAGGAGGAGAAACAGCCCTGCCAGCACCTGGGGGAGAGGAGGAGGAGGGCAGGAGGGGCTGAGCAAAGATCCCCCTGTGGCCCCTGGGCAGGAGGCGGTGCTGGAGCAGGGGAAAGGCGTGAGTGCTCCTTCCACTGAGGGTGGAGGAGTGAAGCTGAGCTGGGAAGATGTGGTGGGAAGGTGTTTTAGTTTTTGTCTTTGTTTCACACAATCCAACTCTGTTTTTAATTGGGAGCAAATTAAATTAATCTTCCCCTAGTCGAGTCTGGTTTGTACCTAATTGTAACTGATGAGCAGTCTTCAGGCTTTATCTCAGCCCATGAGGTTTTCCATCTAATTTTCTCCCCCTGTCCTGCTGAGGAGGGAGGAGTGAGAGAGCAGCTGGGTGGGACATCGGCAGCCAGCCCAGGTCAGTCCACCACAGGTGGTCTGAATTTTTTGTCTTGCCTTTGTCAGAATATTAGTAAATGGACATCGGTTTCAAAGCTTTCTGAATTTCTTCTTCTCCCTATTTTATATTTATCTTTGTTATTTAAAGACTGAGAGAGTAGGACAGTCTCTTTCATAGGGAAGTATTCTAACTAGGTACTGGGTTAGCACTTTCCACAGGATTTAGTGCAGCCCACAGCACTTATTCATCCCTCACAGTACTCCTACAGTGAAATTTCTGCTGTGTTTTTCTATTGAAAGGAATTCACATTTTTTTGTGAACGTGCCACATGGGAAAAAGGTTCTTGAATTTCTTTTGCACTTTGAAGGGAGTGTCAAAATAGTCTTGAATAAGGTGAAAGCAGGAAACATAAAAGGCCAGTTAATCAAGTCCTTTATTATTTTTGACATCCAGATCAGATTCAAAACATCATAAAATTTTGGGAAGATTCACTGGACTTTGGATGAGGTCCTGAGTGACAGCCTGAAATGCAGCTGTACAACAGAATGTGTGTGAATTTCACCGGCAGTAAGAAAGCAAAAGCTAGTGAGGAGGAGGAACTTGTCATGAAAAGAGAGCTACCGTGGGCGACAGTAGCAGAGGAGTTGACACAGGGCCATAATACAGTCAGGGTTCCAGATTTCCATCATGCTGAAGCTAAGCAGAGAAAGAAAGCAGCTGGACTTTTATGTGTTGCCTTTCTTTCTGAGATTTTACAGGTCATTAGGGGATAATAATACCTTTAAAAGACCTGACCAGTAGGAGATAGGAGAGGCTTGCTTGTTGAAATCTCCTTAATTATTCACTCATGTTGGGTTTATTGAAGAAGGAAGTGGAGGGAGTTTTCAGGTAGCTGACCTCTTCTTGGAGAATGGCTTGTGTTCCACAGGGGAATGCACAAAGAATTATCCCAGAAGTAGTGAAAATGAATATATAAGGATTAAAATAAATCTCTGCAGTATATGGAAAACTGAATACCTCATGCACTTATTTTTCACAGCCCACTACCATTCTTAAACCTTATTGTATATTTTGCTGTGATTTTTTTTTTTTTTTTTTGTGAGATACACAGTCAGGTAAAATTACAGAAATAACATTAGAAATGATCTCTTTGAGATCATCTACCTACAGATTTCTTGTAGGTTAAAAGGGTATATCAGTTCAAACAGTGAAGCTTGGTCTGATTATTGCACTCGGTGACTCCTTCCAATTACTATTTCTTATAACTACTAAGAAAGATCAGCTCCTCAGTTTTCTGCTCTGCAGCCATAGAGGAATTCACGTTGTTCCACTGCTTTGCTTTGTTCTTCATACAATTTTATACAGGTATAATTTTACATTACCTTGGGATTAAATTCTCTCTACATCCTACATCTTAATAAAGAATTTTGTTTTAAAAGACTTCAGCAGATTTTTCTCTTCCTTTAGATGGCAGTCACCAAGGCATGTGTTTTTGTTTGCTTGTATTCTTCTGTGCATCACCTACTTTTTTCCCCACACAAGTCAAGTATAGATTTCGTAGATACATACATGACAGTCAGTAGGACTGATCATGTGTGACATGCCTGTATTTCCCCTGAGTTACCATTAATGTGGCAGTATTTTTAGCTCATCTTAGGTGGTCTACGAAGACTGTAATTTAACAGCCCTTCAGCTGTTAACATAATTTTTTTATGCATCAATTCAGTAACTGTCCAGCATATCTTCTCCATAAAACCTAGGCTTGCTCTTCATGAGATTATCTGAGAATAGATAACATATATTAACTCTGCAGTATAGATTCTGTGAAGTCTCAAGACATTAAGGTGTGTGTGTTTGTGGAGGTTAAAGATCTAGAAAGAAGTGTGACTACATTCTGACATAAGGATCTGGATCACAATGAACAACAAGAAATGAAGAGGAGATAGGATGCTGAAATCTGTGAAGAACTGTTAACGTAATAAGATGATCTCATTCAGGACAGCTTTAAGAGAGTCAGATCATGGGCCTTCTGTGCTATGCAAGTTTAAGTAGGAAGAAGAAAAGCAACGAGAGACTGTGAGGACATGATCAATAAATATGACTAACACCTTGTCTCTGCCTCCCCACTATGAGATTTTGATATAGAGAAGGATCTTGACATTTAAAGGTCTGGGATTAAATGTTACAGACCGCATTTTCAAAACAAATTTCACATTAAATTAGGATTTCGTTAAGTCCCTCCATAAACAATATAATGTAAGAGAAGTCACCGAGCCTAATTTTGCTTTGGTTAGAAATGAAAAATATGTCCAAAAAAAAAAAATGATTTTTTTTTTGTTTCCCACAGAATAAAAATCATCAAACTTCAGTTAACTTAAAATATTCATACCCTTTTTGTTTATTCTATGTTTATGATTTTGCCTTTTAATATAGCATTTGGTTTATGAATAATTTTCTTTCTGGAATTTGTTTTTTTTTTAATTTTATTTTTTATCTTCTTTGTATCCTCTCTTTTTCCTCTTACCAGCTTACTTTAACTCCAGATAAAAGAACAACTTTAAAATTTTGGAATGTACAAGGGAAGAGTGGCAGGCTTACTTTGACATGAAAACCTAACAAAATACTCAATTTCTGTGAAAAACAAGTGTACACATATTTTTCAGAAATGCATTAAGCAAGTAACATATCTGCATATTTAAGTCTGTTCTCTAGGAAGTCTGGACTTCGGCTTTACAGAGTTTTCAATATATAGGTTAGGCATTCAGGCACTCTAGACAATGAATATGCGTCCATTTACAAGCATGTTGTAGAAAGACTAATTGTTTTTACTTTACATCTAAAATGGCAGTGGTAGTTGTGTGGCTCATAGATGACTATCACAAAATGAACTTCAGGTCTTTCTGATGTTTGTGGGAGTTTACCATTGACTGCAGTACAACAAGAAGGTTGTTCACATCTGATACTATAGTGATTGTAACTTATTTTTGTCTGACATTGTCAAAGAGTCCTTGGAAGTCTTGTTCCAGTTGATTTCATATACACAATTTGAGATGTTGTTGTGGTAATTAATAATGACAATATTGCTGATCAAGCATTGCACCTATACAGGGAATTCTGTTGGCTCTTTTGTGTGTTCTATGACTTATATCTAATATGAAGCATAGTGAATAACCTTGAAGGTGATAATCAGCACTGTGAAAATAAAATTGTCTTTTTGTAGTATCAGATATACAAAGCTTTGTCTATAAGAGCTAGATGTGATGCTAGATCTGAATAAAAACTTACTTTGAAATTATTGGAAGGCTTTCCAGTGCTTATCAAGGAGAATATTTATATTCAAACAAAATATTTCTTTATGTCTCACTTAAGGGTTTATGTTGATACTGTTGATCTTATTAAGAAAATAATGAGGAAAATAAGGTTGAATGCATTATCAATATTCTACCCAAACATCTCATATTCCCAAGTCACTAAACTACCCGTTTTAGTTTCTGCAAGTGAGGCAGGGCTCCTACAGATAAAAATAGTATGCAATCAAAGAGTTAAAAGAGGACATCAGAAAAACAGAGATGATAAAATTCCAACAGTGGCATTTTCGGACTACTCTCTACTTTACTTTTTTTTTTTTTTTTTTTCTGTGCTTGTGTAGATCTGGCAAAAGTTGTATGGTTTTCCAAAGACAGCAGTCACATCCTCTAAGAATGTGGTGAAAATTGTATGCAACTTCTACATGTTGTTTGAAAATACCATGTTATACTCTGTGCAGATAGTGCTGTAAAACCTGTATAGAAGTTAAGGTTACCTGTTGAAATTTTAATCTATTTACTCCTCTAGAAACAGTGATCAATAAGCAATTTTAATACTTATTTTTGGTTGTACTACTAATTTCCATTGGGTGGAATGTCAGAACTGCTCCATACATATGTAACTATGTTGCCCTCTTGTGACCAGCTCTCAAAAATGAGAAGCCACAGACCGCTTCAAGGACAGAACTTGATTCAAAATAATAATAAAATAAATTACTGATAGACTTACATCACTTGTGCATTTCTTTTATATTAAACAGAGCAAAATATTTCATTCTTTCTAAACATGATCTTAAATACCCATCGTATGTATGCTATTTCTATACCTTCTTGATTCTCAGTGTCCTTAGGTACCCTACTAATTTAAAAACAATTTTTGCAACTGTGTATGAGCATTTTATGTGTTGACTATGATGTCAGGAGATTAATATTCTTCTATTAGATGTATATGTGTATAAGCTGTCAAGCATCAAGTCACTCTGGTTTTTGTTCTCTATCTCATATGGTTCAGATACTGGTAGTTCCAAATAGGCAAAACTGTAGTGAAGATAATCTGTCACATATTTTAGATGTAAATCTGATTAGTTTTATTTGTTTGTTTTCTTCATATGTGCCAGTCATTTTCAAACTGTTTCTATTTCTTCTAATACATATGTTGTTTGTGTGGTTTCAGCTAGTAACTCTTAAAAACGATTTTCGCCTATGAAGGGGTTTAAAAATAGCTTTGATTACCACCAACTGTAGTTGATAAGTTAAATGTCATTTATGATAGTAAACCAGACCCTGAAAATGGAGAAACAGAACAAATAATGGTAAATTAGGAATAATGAATACTCTATTAATTATGAACATCCTCTGAAATCAGGCACATCTTCAGAAATCCCGGATGTTTTTACATGTTAAGCAGAAGTCAGAAGCAGCATTGTTAATTTCTAACCTTCTATAGCATTTTTCAGTGCTACAGACAAACACAACTACAACTTGTTAAAGTGTCTTGCTGTGATTCAGAGCTTCCATGAGATGGTAGACTCTTGTCTTACTGTGTGTTATGATATGAAGTGGTCCTAACTCATTTATTTAAAATATTTCACTCACATCTAATGTGACCAGTCTAAGACAACCGAATTGGGAATGTAGGACAAAGATGCATATGTGCATGAACACTCACATATACAGTGTTTTGGATGCTATTCACTTTGCAAAAAAACCCAACACCTTGTTATTCAATACAGAAGATACTGGAAATTAAACATATTTTTCCTTTTTAGTCAAAAATTTAGGGGATGAAGCCACCTAGAAGGCTGAAACATTCTAGCACACTATTCTTTTCTTAGATTCCCTTACAGTGTTCCTTATTTTTCTTAGCAAATTAAGACCTGAGAGTTAATTTACTTAAATCAGGGATTAATTCTCATTAGACTGGAATCGTTGAAGCCATGTCAGGTTACTTTTTAATTACATTTTTGTTGCAGTTTTTATGCAGAGGGTACGTGTGCTTCAGAAGCAGAAAATTCTTCTTCACTGGACTTTGGATCCTCTCCTTAAATCACAAAGATGTACATAGACTAGAGAGCTTGCATATCACCATCTTAATAGTTGAGGGAAAGACAATAAGCAAGCTTTTTTTCTTTTTTCTTTCTATATAAATCTAGATGCAATAATTTCTCAAGGGAAAAAAAAATCTGAATTTAGCACAGATATTGAGTATCTTATAGCTGCTTGATGCTGCTTTTCCAGTCCAGGATAGAGGTATTTTTCAGTTGTAGAAGGAACATCAGCTGACGTACAGATAATGTTGTCATTTTTACCTGCAGTTGCGCCCAGCAACATCAGTGTTCAGTGGACAGAGTATTTCAGTTCCAGCAGCTGAACTACCCTCTATGTGTGAGGATGACTTAGCCAGGACAGGAGAGGACATCCCTTGACTTAAGGTGGCCTTCAGGAGCATGCTGAGCACAGTAAAAGGGTACACCCATCACTGTCAGCTCCTCCCTCACTCCTTGACAGAGACTATTGTAGAATCTTTAAGGCTTTTGTTTTTATGTGAGTTTGTCTGCATATTGCTGTGTATGCAGTGGGTTGAAAGGAACTGCTTTGCAAAGGCAAAGCCCTTGGCCTACTGCTTCTTCATGATTTACCATTATATCTATGGAAACGGTACCTTTGAAAGCATAAATGTTTTGATTTAAACATCTTATTACAGTGTTCCAAGAACATTTGAAGCTAGCACTTTTGACAGGTAATCCTAGCTCAGTCCTCTGAAGATCCTCCTATCCTGACTGCTGTAGAGTTTTGCACAGGCAGGTTACTTAGGAGAAAATTTGGAGCTCCAGTAATGCAAAAATGCTAAAAAGGTAGACATCTTTGAAATGGAGGGCAGAAACTAAATGGCAGAAAGTGTTCTCTTTGTGTACCTATATGGATTCAGTTACAGCACAAAGTTGTCTGATCTTACTGAGTAACAAGTAGGACATTAAACATTATGGTAACATGTAGAAAAAATACTTTTTGTGGTTATTTCAATAACTATCCTTCTGATTTATTTATTTGTTTGTTTATTTTGGTATGCTTCGTTGGTTGGTGTGGTTTTTTATTTTTTTTATTTTTTATTATTTTTCTTTAGTAAAACAGCCTCATCTTATCCAGTGGTTAGCACCACGGTTACAGGCATTCATGTGTTTCAGATTCACCAGAGTTTCACAGAGATCTTTAGCTATTAGAGTGGAGAGTATGCTACCTGCAACTTAGAAAGACTAATAAAGGCTAGATAAACTTACCAGCTTTTACAGCCTGAAGAAGTCCCCCTTTAAGAACTTTATTCTACCTCAGGAGTAATACATTTTTTTTCTATAGTTACTCATGCTTTAAGTGTTGAAACCAAATCATGCTGAGAGAATGTGAGCCATTGATACTATTTATATCAAATATGGCTACTCATGGTGCCTCTTAATTGGCTTTTATGTGAGCTAGAGATAGTTTGCAATAATTAAGCTGGAGGTAGAAGTTAGCGTAGGACTTAATGATCTCCAAACAGCTATTTCCGGTCTCAGATATGGAGAGTGATATCATGACTAGAACCTTGAAAAATAAATCGTTGTTAAGGATATATAGAGTGCTCAGATTGGAAAAAAAATGTATCCATTAGAAAATTATAGAGGTTGCTTTATATTCATTAGCGTCCCCTAATGCTTGACTAGGAGGTTTTTGTTAATGAAACAGTCACTTTCGTCCATATGATACGTAATCCTCACACATGGATAATCCAGCTTGATTATAAAATATTAGTTTTATTCTTACAGGAAGAACAAAATATAAGAAATGTTTTCACCTCCAAAAATTAAAATGCTGTATTTGAACTCTGATCACTGTTATGTTATGAAGGCAGTGTTAACTTTCACAACTCAATTAACATCTTCAGAGATGTTAACCCATAATGAAAATTACAGATTGAAAAGAGTATATTAATCCTTATCTAATTAATTCAGTTGGGATCAATTTTCTTTTCCTTGATCAAAGCTTTTTGTTCTTTTTTTTTTAATCAAATAATTTTATGTTCAGGTTTATAGAAACAATATTTTTAGAAACATCATAATAGCCTTCTTACAAAATGGGTAAGTCAGGGCACAGGTATTTTTGATGACGTGCCTAGAGGAAAGAGTTACATTAGCTCATTACATTAAAAAAAAAGTTTTTACTCAATTGTAACTTGTGAGTTTAACTTCACAGAAGTGAAGGCATACATGTAGTAATATAGATATATAAATAATAACAAGAATGCTGTATTACAGAAATCTAAGCAAATTAAAGATGTTGGGGGTTGGCAGGATGGAGGTGTTAAAACTGGGATGCATGTGAAGGAAAAGTGAAGTGATCCATGTGAAGGAAAAGCAGGTTAGCAAAATGGAAGATATGATGTAAATGAATATGTCAGAAAAATATTTTTATTTGTTTTGGTCGTAAAGAAAATAGTGTACAACTGTATAAATGCAGATGAAGGTAAAAAAGGCATTTCAGTGATGGCTTTTGAAGTCATTGGTGACCCAGATTTCAGATCATAGTGCACATGATTTAAAGCTCAGGCCTTTCTCCAGCACACTCCTCTCAATAAATATACATTAGATTCATGTACAAGGAATGTTTTGCTAAGGGCAGATGCAAGAGTTATCTAAAGACAGATGCTGTGAAACCTGCAGGGCAGTGTAATGTGGGGCAAGAGTTCACGTTTTCCATCCCTTTAGAAAGCTTTGTATGCTCTCTCAGGGAATCTGTATTCGTGCTCTGTAGCAGCATAAAATCTATATCTGAACTCCAACTGTTATATAAAATCACATACATTGTCTACATCAATATATGTTTTAGTCCTTCCAATATTATTTAGAAGTTATTATTATCAAGATGCAGTTTATTTAGAGAACATTTTCTGTGAGAGTTCAAAGTAGATGGCGCAATTCTGTTGGGACAAGAGAATTGCTTATATTCTTACAGATGGTTAATTTGTCCCCTGGTTGCATATTTGGGACTGAACAATGTGCGTTGTTTTATATCCTGTTTGACTTTGAGAAGTTGAGATATGACACTTTTCTGATATGCAGGGTAGCTGTTTGACTTGTATAAAACGTGCCAAGCAGTAGAGTTTGAAATATGTGTGAGACCTTGGAAAAATAAACTAATAACATTTGTTTGCCTGCAGAATGTAATTCTTGTCTGTGTGGTATGGCTGGAGAGTGAGAAGCAAAGATAGTTGCACGCCACTTTTCTGCACTCAAAATGTCACGGTTTCCTGCGGACTAACTTGTCCTTCAGCTACAACTTACTGCTAGTTTTTAAGCACTTCCTGATTGACTCCAAATTACCCAAGTAGATTTTGCTCTGGAATCCCTTCCTAATCATATAATAAGGAAGATGTTAAGTGGGTGATCTGAGCTTTATACTGTGTGAGAGATTTCTCTCAACACCTGACCTACAATAGGTATGCAGAGCCTTTAATCAAATTAACTGTCAGAGAAACTTAATGCTCATTATTATACCTATCTTAGTAGTGGTAATGTTAATGGAAAAAGGAAGCTAATATAATATCATACAAAATTCAGAACCAGAAAATGGGGTAGAATTTAAGACTATTCTGATCCATGTTAAATTCTAGACTGCTAAAATAAAACTTATTTAGGCTTTGAGAATACATATATAACTACAACCTAGAGACTAAATTATTTTGTCCTTGTTCAAGCAAATCCTGCCCTTAGACTAAACTGGAAATTTAGATTGAGTGAAGACCACAGAATTGAGCCCTAAAGGAATATGATTACTGCAATAAAGACACAGGAGAGTTGGAGTAAAAATAATGCTAGCAACATGTAACAACAGAACAATATTACTTAGGGAAACATTAGAATTGGATGAGTTAATTAGAAACAGGACTTTGATCTAATGCTTCTGACAGTATTTATGTTCAGCGTAACCTATAATTTGTATTACCTCAACTCTGTCATATACTTCTTCTATTTTATAAGTAGTGTTTGCCTATCTTTTACTGCTCATGAAAGAATGTTTTGCACTGTCAACAGATTTGCTTGCTGTTAATAAAAGATTATAACTAAAAATATAATGATATGTCAAACAGAACTAACCCTCCAGAGAAGCTAGGCAGATGGAAATAGTGCTGTGAAAATGAATGCATTGTAATTCAAATCATTTGCTTTTCTGCAACAAATTATCTATTAAGTCCCACCCGTAACATACTAATGATGAAGCAGAACTAGAACAAACTTATGGATTGATTTTGCTATCGTTTAAATTGATATGAAACCTATGTAACAGCATTTGACATCAACAGAGTTATTTCAGATTTACAATGACGTAAATTAGGGCTCAATAAGCAGAAAATTAGTAAAGCTAAGTGCTTTAAATACATTTTAAGCTCAATGAAAAGTCTATTATTTCACTGATGAACTCTATCCAGTTCCAGTTTAAAATCTGCTAGCTCTTACAAAAACGCATGCATTAAGACTGCTTTGAAAACAGATCTATATTCATTGAAGAGACATTTTTAATTTCCTCTTTTTAATGCATATTTTCACTATTCAGGTTATCTGAATCTCTTTTGCATAGTTTATTCTCAAGAAAATATCTGACGGTTAAAATACAGGAAATATTTTTACTCTGACAATTTTTATTTTTTTTAAGTAGTATAATTATGTGTGTAGGTTGATTTGACAACAAGCAGGACTGTACATTTTTCAGTAGTAATCTGAAATGAATTCTTCCATGTGAAAGCCACATAAGCACGTTCCTATTATTTATTCACAAAATTAAAAAATCAATCACGTTAAGTGTGATGTCTGCGTTAATAAGAGAGGCTAACTGCATTTTCATTTGTGCCTTTCCTAACATAAGAAAACTTCATAAAGGAAGGCTACATATTTTCATGGAAACATAATTCCACCTTTCTTTCCAAAGTGATTTATTAACATGGTCTTCAATGTTCATGCAGAATTCTAGTGAATAAGTCTCAGGGAATTACATTCCACACAATTTTGTTCAAGAGGTCATCATCAAAAGATCTCATCTTTTATTATTTGATATGTCCGTTCCTTCTGACATTTTGCTGAATGTTGCAAAGCAAAACATAAATATTTTTCAAATCAGCTTTTGTTTCTTTTTCTTCTGGAAACTTTTAGTTCTGTCTTCACATTTCCTGCTCTCCTTCTCTTTCTCTCAAAATCATTTAATGACATTTTTAATTGGATTCTGATACTTTCCTCATTAATTCCAGGTAGCTGTAACTACAAGACATTATGGGAAAATACAAATGCTTATGACATTGCCATGAGGTGAAGCCTATCCAAAAGCAATGCTTGTATGGGGCATGGACTACATTGGCCCATGGTTAATATTCCTCCAGTAAGTAGAGGAAATAAATAAATACAAATAATAATAATAATAAAAGAAAGTAGCAGGGATGAACTTTGTTAAATAAATGTTAGCATCTTTACTTTCCTGTAATATAGCAGGGGTGGGAGGCCAGAGGGCAATAGTAATCCAAATAAGAGCTGCTAGTTGGCCTTAGATATGAGGAAACTCACAGAGATTATGCTGGGACTACATTTGATAGCAGGGCTGTTTGTGGTTTATGTTGACACTCTATTTGAAGAAAAAAAATAAAATAATAATAATAAAAAAACAGTAATCATTGAAAAAGCAGCCCCTTTGTGGAGGGGAGGTTGCATTACCTGATATGAAACTGCCTTGGGCTGCCAACCAGAGCATGGAGATGTTGAGGTGGTCTAAACTGGGCTGGACCTGCTGGGGTCAGTTTTTTTTGCCTAGCATTTTGTTTTAAGAAATGGATTAATGCTATCTGATATAAATCAGAAAAAAAATATATATTAGCTATTGCTATCCCCCTTTTACATTTATTCTGCTTAACAAATGGAAAGAGATTAAATGTTATGGAGTGGTGTGGTTATGCTCTTGTGGCTGCTCCGTCCAAATTTTCCTGTGAGAGACATTCTGGAAGAGTTTCAGTTAGTATAGTTTTCCTAATTAGGAATGCATCCAACCTGCTGGATCTTAACCTACCACCAGTCTACAGAAAAGGACTTTTAAGAAAATTTACGTCCCCCAGTGATCTACTAAGGTGAAAATCTGGGTCTACAAATAAAGACTGAAACCTTAAATGGCCCCTATGTTATTCCAATATGCAGTCAGTATGTAATCAAAATAAGATTAAATCTTTGTTTACTGCTGAGTGAAATTAGAGCTGGATAAGAGCTTTTGTGATAAACTAGAGATAGTTTTTCTTCCTCTGTGAAGTGATAAAGAGAACTTGGCTTTTTTAATTAAAGATCCTAAGGTGAGAGACAAAGCTGGCGATACATTGCTTTGGACTAATTAGTTGGTTTATTTATTTAAGGGCTTTATTTATTTTTAATATTTTGTAATAAATCTTACTAGAATATTCAGTTATGTTTTATTAGCAGAAAACATCAAATAACTTTAAATATTTTCTCTGTTTTGCAACTATTGACATACAAAAATAAATACCCTTATTTTGTTGTTAAAAAAAAACGCATACCATTTATTCGCAGCTTTGATTCACCTTCACTGAGCAAGCAACTGCTGCTTTTTAAGGCAGCTCCCAGGCATTTATTATTGCCCCTTTTCCAGATGTTATTGTTCTACTGCAGAGTCAGCAGAATGGAGTATGTGGGGGTGCTTCAGCTGTTCCAGTTTAGCTCAGCAAATTAGCTTTAATTTTTGATTAAATGACTTGGGCCAAAAGTCTGGGCTGAGAATAGAAATTGCTTCGGGGTTAGTGTATGCTGAGTTCTTCTGTAAGATGATTTTTTTTTTTTACAGAGATTCAGCAATGTCTTAAACTACTGCAAATATTATCAGATCTCATCTGTAAAAGATCTTACACTTTAGTGACCAGAGTTTCTGTCAAAATTAACTCAATCAGTTTGGACTTACCTGCTTTAGTTTTGCAAAATGACCTTGACTTTATTAGGCAGAGTTGAAAAAGTGTGATTGAAGGATGTTCTTCTTTGCAAGTTGACACAGCTGTTTTTGGGCTTCAGCTGTGACCTGCTGCAAAGAAATCTGTAAAACAATTTTCTAAGAGGGTTGTCATCTTTTATGTGCCTACGTTTTCTGTTGGTACTGCTGTGCACTGAGTTTCCTTTACTCATCTGTTCTATCTCCTGGAAATGTGGTTATCTTACCATGCTTCAGATAACAAATTCAACTGAAAGAATGTTAAAATTTTTTTACAGATCGCTAGAAAATTATCAGGCATTTTTGAAGCATGGGTATCAGTTCCTCATCACTGCTTGGAATTTTAATAGCATAAGAAAGTAATTTACAGGTAGCGTTAGAAGTATACAAAAGATACTTTACAAATTTTTATGCACAGAATAGAAATATTGTACTTCTTTGAAAACATGGGTACATATTAATGCAGTGGCTATTTAAGTTGAGTAGTTACAAATGTTTAGTGTAACAACCAAACAGAGAAAATTAGAGCAATCCTAAGGTGATCTGTTCGGAACTTAATAGGGTATGGCAGATCTTACGGCCCATAGCAGACAGTGTAAACCAGCAATAAATACACATTGTGAAAAAGCTCATAGGTGTTTCCAGATGGTGTGATTATGGTGGGGCTGGAAGTTCTGCTTAATTGTCTGTGTAGGTACTTAGAGTTAAGAGGAAAATCTTGCTGTTAGTGATATAGGTCACTCCTAGAAATTTATCAGGTTTTTCCTCCCTAAATTGCTTGGGTTTAATTGTGACTTAAATACATCCCCTTGTTTACAAAATAATATGCTATGAAGTATATTTATTTATTTATTGTTATACTAATACAAGTTCACTAACATATTCTTTTCTAATGCACATAAATTGTGGTGTATTATTTTTAAATCTTTAGTTTATTATAAATAATTTAATAGTAAAATGACAAATGTGTACTTGAAGTTTTGCAGGAGTATTTCTGCAAACACCAGAAGTCAAGGGAAAGGAGGTATTCCAAAACTTCTAATCTCTGTACCAAACTAAATTAACTCATATATTATTTGTGGGCATTTTTGACTACAGTAGATGCCCATCCAATAAGTGGTAAATGAAGGTTATTTTATGTAAGATAATAATTTTAAATATGCTGAAAAAATATTTTTATATGTTTAATTTGTTGAAAATTTCAACATCATTTCACAATTTTCCTTATTTGTGTACCTACTACCAAATACAACTCTAAGAAATGCTCATTTTTTAACACTTCGAAAGAAAATTTAATAATCATTGGGCTCTTGGTTGATTTATGTAGGAAAAAAGAAAGGGGGCGAGGGGGTGAGGGGTGTCAAGGGATACTCAAAAAACTTTCTTGATGTGTAATTTTGTATGATCCTTAAAAAAAAATCTGAAAATATTAATAGATTCATTAATTATAGTATCCCAAACTACAGGTAGCACTGAATCATTTTTAGCTTTCTACTTGATCACTGTGTACATCACTAAGATTTGAATCTGTAAAGCAACTCCTACTCCAGCTAGTATTACCTTATGATTGTAACTGCCCATCCCCAAGACATGATTCTTAAAGTCTGTGGTGATGGGGAAGCTGTACTGATAACCTTCACTTTCTCCTGTGATTTACTTTTAAGCCAAGGATTTAACAATAATTTTCCATTAGGTCTGTGAAACTGACTTACATTAAGTCTGTGAAGAGTTAAAACTCTTTTATTTTTTTTTTTAATGCTGTTCCAAGACAATGTTCAGTTAGTCTTGCAAGCATGGGTAGCTTCTTTAAAGCCTATTAGCTTGCTGTTCATGTAGCAACAAGTACTGGAAATGTTCTGTAATATCTTGGTTTGTGACTTGTAGACAAATAGCAGGTGAGATAGCTGTCTCAGGCTCTCCCCCTTTTACACTGAATCTTCTGATCCTTCTGCATTGAATGTAATTTTCTTCTTAGCTCAATTTTTAGTCTCCATTTGCAGATAAATTGAGTGCCACTTCTGTAAGGGTTAAAGCTGTTCCTATACCTTTGGCTGTGTTGCAAGTTACCAGCCATGTTTTGCCAAATTAAAGAATTTATCCTACTCTGAACACATTTTTTTTTAAAAGCTTTTATATTAACACAAAGAGTAAAAACTGTTTTGTAGAAAGTTAAGCTGATATTTGCTTGATGCTGAAGCTTGGTGATATTTTCTGGTTTATAGTGATCGTTGGCCAAATTCTCCAACCTACAGTTTCACCCCAGCACATTTTCTTTGTCTTGTTTTTTGAATCCTTTCTCGAGGAAAATCCTGGTTTCTTACTGTCCCACTGTTCTGACCTGGGAGGTGGTGAGATGAGAGATGGTGCACGGCTTTCTGGACCTTGGTAAGAAAGGCCTGACAGCAAACAGCTTAAGAAAGAAGCTTTTTTAATAGAATAAAAAAGAGGAATATAGATATCAAGTAAATCATACACCCCTTCAGATACTGGGCACCCTGTGTTTGTGCAGCATGAAACAGACCACAGATGGGTTTCGTTATAAATTACTCTTAGTCAGAGAGAATTTGAATTAAGTCAATTAGTTTATTGAGTAAGCGATCAGCAAGCAAAACAGCGCTGGGTGGCCGGGGAGCTCATGCTCCTCCAAACGGCACGCAACTTCCCCCTTTTGCAGTCCCCCTTTATCATCAGGCTCTTCTGGGGTTACGTGGCTTTCTTCTACGCGGCTGCATCAATTGTTGCGAGGGAGTCGTCTCTGTCCCTCTGGTGGTCGCACAGATGAAGGCAGTAGTAGTAGTTTTCCTCATTTCTCTCTCTCATCTCTATTTGGTTATGTTAGTCCTCAAGACAGGGAAGTAGGTTATCGGTTTAGCAATCTGCTATTTATACAATGTTCCCTTCGCCATGTATCCGAGACATCCTGTTTCTGGGGGATGTCTCAGCATTTCAACCACTGTTTGAGCAACTCCCTTTGTTCCCTTCTTAATGTAGCAAAATAATGAACAAACATTCTTATTGTCAATCACAATCCCTCCTTTTTCTTTTAGTTGCTTATTTTGTTCATTAATTCTATGTATGCCTGGTGGCTGAGCATTAAAGTTTCTGCGTCCTCGTCTGTATTTACAGGCTCATATTTAGCACGGATAAGCATCAAATGCGCTGCTTCTAAACGGCTTTTTACAATTGCGATTACCTTATTAAAAATACATGGTCCAAAGGTTAACCCTAGCACTAACATCAGTAGAGGTCCTGCTATTGTTGATAGTAAGGTTGTAAGTCAAGGTGAATAATTAAACCAAGATTCGTACCAATTCTGTCTGGCTTCATTTTCTCGTTTTCTCTTTTCCAGTCCTTCCCTAAGTTTTGCCATTGTATCTCTTACTACTCCAGTGTGGTCTGCATATACACAACACTCTTCCTTTAAGGCTGCACACAGTCCGCCTTGTTGTAAAAATACCAGATCTATCCCTCTGCGATTTTGTAAGACAACCTCCGATAATGACCTTACAGACTTTTCTAAGGCAGTAATGGATCGTTCAATCCGAGTTAGATCTTCATCTACAGCCACACATAGGGAGGTAAACTCCTGGCTTTGTCTAACCAAAGAGGCAACTCTAGTACCCACCCCGGTACCTCCCAAAATTATCAGCGTAGCCAGGGTCACAGCCGTAATTGGTTCTCTTTTTTTTTAAGTGATAATCCGCTACCGTGTGTTGTGTATACACATATTCCTCAGAATGGTACAGAATTCTTGGTACAATTATTACCTGTACACAGAAATCTTTAGATATATTAAAAAGCTTGAGTGATAAGCAAGGAGTAACACCCATTGACGAACAGACCCATCTAGTGTTATTCGCTGGTATTAACCATTCCCCTTTGTCTAATTGTGTAACATTTTCTATAATACTACATAGATGGAGCTTCTTACTAGGGACCATACCTACACACCTGCCATTCCCAGTTACTTGTGTCAACGTTATTCCTACGTCCCTTCCCCAAGTGCATCGTGGGGGGTCAGTTTCGTTCAAACGGGTGGTCTCTCCCAGATCCCCAATAGCATCATAATATGGGGGCCTTATATCAAGGCATAACCAGCAAGGTCTAGGCACGTCTGGGTTTGTTTGGTTCAACAATTGATAACTAGCATTCATGATTCTCCACGTTATTTCCGGTCATCCCCTCATTTCCTGCCTCGTACTCCGAATCCGTAGATTTACTAGCAGTCTCCAGTGGTTCAGGGTTATTAGGCGTTAATATTCTAAAAGCTTGTGTAGGCCGAATCCCCAAAACATTCCCCGACAACTCCTGATTAGGTCCCACCCGTTGGGGACTTTTAGTCTCTTCCTTCTTTATATAAACTATGCCTCCCCTGTCAGCTCCAGTTTCGTAAAATCTGATTCCCCACTGTTGTCCTAGAACCCATCTTTGATTGTCTGGTTGAGTTACATTGATATACAAAAAGCTACAATTTCCTGAGTAGCCTGGGTTAGCCCTTCTACCTAATTGCAAAGTATGCCCACCATTATTCAGGCGTTTACATTCTGACAGCAAATATCCTACCCTTAGGTATTGATCTCCACCAGTCTCCCAATCTGTGGCAATAGTCTCACATCCCCAGTGAGCACAATAGTATTGATTTGGGTAATTACAGTATGTTTTTTCCGGGGTTAGAGCTTGGGCATAAATAAAAACTCGATCGATTAGAACACATGCTTGTCCTGTCGTGGCCCCACGTCACCAGATCACATAGTGAGACATTGAAGCTAGGGCCTCCAGTAGTGGTTATCTGCTGAATAACGTGGTGATCTTCCCATCTAATCAGGCTCCATTTAAAGGGTTTGTGAGGGTGCGCAGACC
Source organism: Cygnus olor (assembly GCF_009769625.2). Lineage (NCBI taxonomy): Eukaryota > Metazoa > Chordata > Aves > Anseriformes > Anatidae > Cygnus > Cygnus olor. The sequence continues at coordinate 76,873,034 of NC_049170.1, forward strand.
CAGAGACAGTGGAGACTATCGCACCCATTACTATGTATCGCAAAAAGTGGCTAGGGCCCATCTTTTGGAGTTCTCTACCTGACCATGTAATTCCCCACCGTTTCACTCTCTGCCTTGCTTGTCAGTTCAGTTGCAGTGAACTACAAGGTGCAGGATCTTCTCGGCAGCAGTGGTGTTCTTCAGGGGATTTTTCCCTGTAACCGCAACCTTTCTCTGATCAAGGTCCCCACTCCCTCTTTTTACGATACATAGACAGTCGAATTATACTTATCGGGTTCGTTTCAACGTGAGCTTTAAGTCATCAGGGCCTGCGACCACTTTCCATTCACTTTTCTGGATCGGTCCTTTCACACGACTGGCATGCGTCCACCCCCTCTCAGCCATCCGGATAACCGTCTCTGTAGTAAGTAAAACAACATAGGGGCCTTCCCATTGTGGCATTAAAGACGTTTCCTTCCATGTTTTAATTAGAACCCTGTCTCAATCTTGCAGAATTCGTTCTAATGCTTGTCCAAATAAATTGGGGGATTCGGTAAACCCCTGGGGAAGTACTGTCCACCGCAATTGTTGTTTTCGGTGGGTATCCGGATCTTCCCATTCGAAAGCAAAATAGTCTCTGCTCATTTCTTCCAAGGGGCACGCCCAAAATGCATCCTTCAAGTCTATCACACTATACCATTGATCATCTGGATGTAAATGACTTAGCAGGGTATGGGGGTTGGCTACCACTGGAAATCTAGTTACTGTTCTCTTATTAATTTCTCTTAAATCATGACCAATCGATATTTACCATCTTTTTTCTTCACTGGCAAAATCGGAGTATTAAAGGGGGACATACAGGGTTCTAACAACCCCTGCTGTAGCAATCTTTCGATCTCAGGTTTTAACCCTCGTCTGCCTTCCTCAGACAGGGGGTATTGTTTAATTCGTATTGGCACACCTGGGTTGGTTATAGTTACCTTGAAAGGTGTAATATCTAATCTCCCTACACTTTCTGGGGTATACCAAACTTCCAGATTTATATCTTGCTCATCCTCTACTCTCAGAGGGCACAATTTAACCTTCAATTCCTTATCTACTACTTCCAGACTTATACCTAATTCTATTATCAAGTCCGTACCTAGCAAATTATAATCTGCCTCAGGTACTAAAAGTAAAGACCCTATTCCCAGTTTCGAATGTGATTCAATTAGCACTTCTTTTATAACGGGGACCCCAAACGGTTCCCCTTTGCTCCAATTACCTGTACCTTCTCCTTCGATATTTTACACCCCCGAGGCAGAACTTGGACCACAGATTTTTCAGCACCTGTATCTATAAGAAACTCCATCTCCTCTCGCTGAGGACCTACTTTTAATTTTGTCAAGGCTCAGTCTTTTTCTGGGTCCCCAGCAAATAGAACCCCTGACACCCCTAATCTTTCTTAAACATCCTTTCGTCTTCCATCCTCTGTCGGCATTCCCTTTTCATGTGACCCTTCTTATTACAATAAAAACAGGTCATATCCCTCGGTCTTTGGTCAGCTGGTCTGTCTTCTCCCACCGGCCTCCGAAGACCCCCTCCAGACCCCTTTTTATACTCAATTCTCTTCTGTCCTTCCCTGACCGCTGCCACCATCATTCGCACCTGCTTTCTCTCCTTCTCATCTTCCCTTCTAACAAACACCTTTTGCGCTTCTCTTAACAATTCATCCAAACCCCGATCCTGCCAATCTTCTATCTTCTCTAATTTTTTCCTAATATCCATCCAGGATTTCGCTACGAATTGAGTTTTCAGCAGGGCCTCTCCCACAGGAGTCCCCAGGTCCACCCCTGAATATAGCTGCAGGCTTTTACGCAGCCTCTCTAGCCATTCCGTCAGGGTTTCATCCTTTTTCTGTTGTTCGCTAAAAGCTTTGTTGATGTTCTGACCTCTCGGGACTGATTCCCTAATTCCTTGTATAATGATAGTTCTTAAATCTTGCATGTGACCACGGTGTACGGGGTCCTGATTATTCCAATTAGGTCTCTGCAGTGGCCATTTAATATCTGCAGCTGGACCTTGTTGGTGCTGTTGATCCCAGATTCGCATCCCTGCTCTCCTAATCATTCTCCTCTCTTCCGAGGTAGATAAAATCCCCAATATGGATTGCACCTCCTCCCAGGTATACATATTGGGCCCCAGGAATTGATCTACTCGTTCTGCCAACCCAAGGGGGTCTTCCAATAAATTCCCCATTTCTTTTTTAAAATCGCGGACATCCCCAGAATTAATGGGGACTGCCACATATCCAATTTCAGGTTGCGGGCCTCCCATAGATATTTCTCTCAATGGATAAAGCCCCCCCCACACTCTCAGATTTTTGTCTTCTCGTTCGGCTTCTAGTTACTGGTCCCTGGATAACTGGATCAGCCTCACTGTCCGATTCCCCTGAGGACTGTGAGTTAGAGGGCCCTGGAGGGACTGTGGGCAGGATATAGGGAGGTGGTGATGTCGGGACCTCCAATTCCCGGTTCTTTTTCTTACGTTTTTCCTCCCCTCCTTTTTCTTTTAAAGGGTACAAGTTAACTCGATTCCCCGAGCCAATCCAAAAGCTCGCATATTCACTCTCCTCTAGACAAAATGGTTCCTTTGTGTTTACATAAACGTTTAAGGCTTAGCAAACCCAGTCTTCAAATGATGCAAATATGGGCCAATAAAGGTTGTCACCTCGAATTTGCTTACCTCCCCAGACTTCAACACAATAATGAATCATTTTTACTTTATTCTTTCCCCGCCTAGAAGGGGAATCGCTCCAATTCTTAATCATTAACCCCAGCGGGCTTTCCGGGGGAATAGGGGGCAACCTAACACTAGGCATTCCCCCACCCATGGGACCAGAAGGCTTACTCTTCTTCTGTCCCATCTTCCGGAGCACCTTCACACACACACACAGCCGCTTCCCCCTTGTCATGGCCCAGTCCCTCGCGGGATGTGGGAACCGCACTACTGAGGGGTCCGCACTCGCTTCGTCTGCAATTGGACGTCTCACACAGGCGCACTCCGGGATCACCAACCCCAACCGAATGGATCACCGGCCTATACTTACCCACCCCGTGGGTCTTCGTTCAGCCTTCGTGCACAAAGATTACCTAGGGGTTTTGCCAGCTTTATTTGCTTGCTGCCCAAATTTAGGGTTCATCGGTAAAGGTTTCGAATGGGAATAATCCCGGTGAAGGCCGCCGAAATAGGCGGGGCGCCCCCTTCGATGAGTCTTCCCAATCAAATTGCCTTTATCCGAGTCACGGCACCAAATTTGTTATAAATTACTCTTAGTCAGAGAGAATTTGAATTAAGTCAATTAGTTTATTGAGTAAGCGATCAGCAAGCAAAACAGCGCTGGGTGGCCGGGGAGCTCATGCTCCTCCAAACGGCACGCAACTTCCCCCTTTTGCAGTCCCCCTTTATCATCAGGCTCTTCTGGGGTTACGTGGCTTTCTTCTACGCGGCTGCATCAATTGTTGCGAGGGAGTCGTCTCTGTCCCTCTGGTGGTCGCACAGATGAAGGCAGTAGTAGTAGTTTTCCTCATTTCTCTCTCTCATCTCTATTTGGTTATGTTAGTCCTCAAGACAGGGAAGTAGGTTATCGGTTTAGCAATCTGCTATTTATACAATGTTCCCTTCGCCATGTATCCGAGACATCCTGTTTCTGGGGGATGTCTCAGCATTTCAACCACTGTTTGAGCAACTCCCTTTGTTCCCTTCTTAATGTAGCAAAATAATGAACAAACATTCTTATTGTCAATCACAGGTTTCCCTGTGGCATGCTGCATAGATCATGTCCACAGAGAAGTGTCCTCCTTTTTGGTCATTTGAGCTATTGCATGTAATTTTCTTACAAGAAAGCAACTCTGTTTGTCATTTCTACTATCCGACAGAAAGGATGTTGACAGGGGAGCCTCCTGCTGCACTGCTGGATAGAGGTGAGGCGAGGTGGTGCTGGGGGAGCTCCCCTCTGGTACCAGGAGTTGGTGGAGCCTGGCCGGCGGCCCAGGCCAGGCGCAGCACACACAGCCTGTGGGCCAGCCTGGGCCCACTGCACCTCCTCAGGCCAGCAAATCCTCTGTGCACAGTGGTCTCCCAGGAGGGATGACTGCATTGTACCCATCGATCTGTGTGGATTTTAGCATTCCTAGAGACATTATAAGTTGCAGAGTGTAGTAGTGAGCTGTTCAGCCACCAGGAAGTTTCCTGGTGGGTCAGGATGCCATGTCTGCTGTGACACCTGCCAGCATGCAGCACAGGCTGGCACCAAGTGTGCCGGCAGCTGCCCATGTCCAAGGTCACCAGTTCCCCAGGACAATGTCTGTCACAAGGCACCTGTCACAGCTACTGAGGAGGAATCTCACATGCCTTTTTCTCCCACACCTTTTCTTGTAGCTTTAGGTCTGTACTGATAGCGTGAGGAGGGAAGACATCTGGTAAAGAGAACATGTCTTTAATAAGAGGATGGTTATTGCAATATTCCCAGCTACACAGGGGAAGGAACAGTAGGGTTACATGAGGAAAAGCAATCAAGTAGAGATATTATTGTGGGAACATGCCAATTGCTATAATGTATTATTTCTGTGGCAAGAGAAAAAGAAAAAAAAAAAGTAAACTGGTAAATCTCTTAAGCTTTCAAAATATTTTTGCATATCTAAAGATGGATCAGTACTATTACCAAAATGAAGGGGTGACTGTATATAGCTTGCTCTTAAATTCTCATTTTCAAGTGATTTCAAAATTATTGTAATGTTCTCTTGTCTTTGAGAATCGTTGTGCAGGCACAGATGGTGGCTAGACATCAATTATGTTATGGTAAGCGATGGGCAGCCTCAGAATATGTGCTGTTTTGGTTAAGTTCAGATGCAAGATGTCCAGATTTGCCATACTTCCTCCTAACCCTGTAAAATAGGCCAGAAATCTTACCTGAGCAGGCTTGCAAGAGCCAGTCAAAATATAATATTAAAAATAATGTATATATTGACTTACGGAAATACAAAGTTATAAAACATGCAGACAGGAGAAAATGAAAGCAGAAGAAAACAGTTAAGCAAAAAAGTAACTGAAAACCAGTAGGAAACTTCTGACCAAGCCCCAAATTAATAAGAATCTCAAGAAGATGGAAAGTGAATTGCCTTAATATGGAGCACTAATGTTAGCAGATCACTTGCTTCATAGTAAAAGAACTTCTGATCACAGGATAAATACATGGATGTTTTAGAGGCAGGTGATTTACTCACAGAGGTCTTGTAAAATCCAAACCGTGTTGTCAAGAAAATTCCATGGGAAATTTCCTACACTTAAAGAGAAAAACAAAGGAAATATCTATGAAAGATACCACTTTTTTTATGCTATAAAAGAAAGAGCTCTTTGAATTAGGCAAAGAACTGTTTGATAGGAAAAAAAAAAGTTGCTTTGAAGGAATGTGACAAAGCCATTAAGATCTATCAGCTCTCGCAGATGTAGTATAGTGATGGAAACTTCAACCCATATTTCAGCTTTCTTTATACCAACGTACTCAGCAGTTGTCACAGAAACAGACAAGAGAGCACATACAATTTCAGCAAGATGATAGAGATGTCATACCAGTGTGATGCTAAAAAGATGATTGTTCCTAGCCACAATCTATAGAAATTGTTAACACCAAAACTGTCTTAGTGCTGTGGGAAGAGTTTTCTAAATGAAAAATCAAAGCACAGATTTGAAGCTTTCTGAAAGAGAAGGTTATATATGTATATGTATATATATATATATATATAATGAACCAATTAGAAAACTGGAATGGATTATTAGAATATCAAGATGACATTTTGAAAGAAACTCAAGAAACTCAGATGACAGAGTCAATGAGAAGGAGGGCAGAGAAACTGGTAAAAACATTAAAGGAGGAATTCGTAAACTTGGTCTGGTATCACCAGGAGACTCTTTGCACTTGCATTCTTATAAAAGAGTATGATCTCAAAGCTGCTATTACAACCATATATAAAGGAAAGGCTAAGTGTACACCTGATCCACGACCCTTTCAAGTGCTTATTTGAGTAGCTTGATTTTCTTTTAACCACTCTGATTTGTTTGTGGATTTGCAGAACTGAAAAAAAGACCTTTGTACATCTTGTCTTTCCTCAGCACATCCCTGTAGGACCTTGTTTAGAAATGATACTGTGGACAACTTCATGGGAGGTACGTCCAGCAAGTAATGCCAATTTGGCAAACCTGCTTTAAGAAGAGCTGTCCTTTCCCTCTACACTCTCTCAACTACAATCTTTGCATTGATGTTCAGTACAATTTTAAACATTTGTTATACATGTGCGTGCAAAGCTTCTAATAAATATTTCTAGATCAAATATGCATGGCATGTAAGTTAGTACAAAAAACAGTCAAAATGAAGCTTTAATACTCTGTCTGCACTTCTGCAGTACAAGCAGTATAGGGAAAAAATGTACTTATCTGCTTTCTAACAACCCACAAAGTTCTACCAACATGTGATGTTAGGTGTTTTTAAAGGAATGCGCTGGCATAAAGGATTCTCATCGGACAGTCCAAGTAATGTCTTGTGCCACTTAGCCCCCTGAAGAGGCTTGTATAGCAGAGATGAGCATCAGGATTGTTGAAGGTATATGGTCACAGGGGAAGCAGACTAGGCTGATAAAAAGGTATAAATGTAGCTTTAAATTTCACTAGCTCCTATTTCCTTATGCATGTGCAGTTTCATTTAGGCTAGTACAGAATCTTCCTTGTATGTGCTTGAAATTTCACTCGCATCCAGTTTTACATTTGAGATAACTACTGAACGTCTGTAGCCTTGCATTGTAAGGCCCGATGTCAGACATGGCATTTCCTATAAGTAGCTTTTTTAGAAAGGGTTGTAAATGTTCAGTTACAGATTCTCTGCACATATGAAAAACACTGAGCTCTTTATTCTTTATTTCATGTTCACTTTCCCTGTTCCCTTCCCCACTCCAGGCTCAGGGCACTGACTTCTTTAACAAAGTAAAGGCCAAAATTCTGGCAAACTGAAATACCTAGACACTTTCTTATTTTTTAATTAAACAGAACTGTTGTGGTTTAGCCCGGCTGGCAGTCAAACACCACACAGCCGTTCGCTCACCCTCCCCCCTCCCTCTCCGGGATGGGGGAGAGAAACGGGAAAGTGAAGCCTGTGAGTTGAGATAAAGACAGTTTATTAAGACAGGGAAAAGAATAACAACAATAATAATAATAATAATAGTATTAATAGTAATAATGTGTACGAAATAAGTGATGCACAATGCAATTGCTCACCACTCGTTGACCAATGCCCAGCCTATCCCCGAGCAGCCGGCCACCCCTCCACCCCGGCTAGCCACCCCTATATATTGTTCAACATGACGTCAGATGGTATGGAATACCCCTTTGGCCAGTTTGGGTCAGCTGTCCTGGGTCTGTCCCCTCCCAGCTTCTGCTGCATCCCTAGCCTGCTCGCTAGCAGGACAGAGAGAGGCTGAAAAGTCCTTGGCTTGGTGTAAGCACTGCTCTACAACAATTAAAACATCAGCATGTTATCAGCGCTCTTCTCATTCTAATCCAAAACATAGCACCCTGCCAGCTACTAGGAGGAAAATTCACTCTGTCCTAACTGAAACCAGGACAGATATCCACCCCTTATTCCATACCATTTATGTCATGCTCAGGTTACACTCTTTCCAATACATTCTAATTAATCACCATTTTCATCTATGATATATAGCAACCATGGTAGCGATGACATACAGTGTTATATGATAATTAACATATTATAATTCAACTCATGGGCTATTCTCACCCAGTATTAGGTCCCCTTGAGGTACACACCGGACCTCCCCATTCTCTTGCATTACCCACCAAGTGCATCCAGGTCCCTGAGCAAAAGCAATCCCACGAATGGGCTTGCCTTTTCCTGAGGCGGGAGTAGCCCAGACTGTCTTACCCAGCATGTTTCTTACGTGCACTACAGGAACTTTATCCCCTTCTACAGTGCGTAACAGGTTTGATTGGGCAGGTCCAGCTCGGTTGGCAGATCCTCTAGTATTGACTAACCAGGTGGCCTTTGCCAGATGTGTTTCCCAATTTTTGAATGTCCCAGCACCCATTGCTTTCAGTGTAGTCTTTAACAGTCCATTGTATCGTTCAACTTTCCCGGAGGCTGGTGCATGATAAGGGATGTGATACACCCACTCAATACCATGTTCTTTGGCCCAAGTGTCTATAAGGTTGTTTCGGAAATGAGTCCCATTGTCTGACTCAATTCTTTCTGGGGTGCCATGTCGCCATAGGACTTGCTTTTCAAGGCCCAGGATAGTGTTCCGGGCGGTGGCATGGGGCACAGGATATGTTTCCAGCCATCCGGTGGTTGCTTCCACCATTGTAAGTACGTGGCGCTTGCCATTGCGGGTTTGGGGGAGTGTGATGTAATCAATCTGCCAGGCCTCTCCATATTTGTATTTCAGCCATCGTCCTCCATACCAGAGAGGCTTTGACCGTTTGGCTTGTTTAATTGCAGCACATGTTTCACAATCATGAATAACCTGTGCTATAGTGTCCATGGTCAGGTCCACCCCTCGGTCACGAGCCCATCTGTATGTTGCATCTCTACCTTGATGGCCTGAGGTGTCATGGGCCCATCGGGCTATAAATAATTCACCTTTATGTTGCCAGTCCAGGTCCACCTGAGCCACTTCAATCTTAGCAGCCTGATCCACCTGCTGGTTGTTTTGATGTTCTTCAGTAGCCCGATTCTTGGGCACATGAGCATCTACATGGCGTACCTTTACAACCACGTTCTCTACCCGGGCAGCAATATCTTGCCACAATGCAGCAGCCCAGATGGGTTTGCCCCGGCGTTCCCAGTTGTTCTGCTTCCATTGCTGTAGCCACCCCCACAGGGCATTTGCTACCATCCATGAATCAGTATAGAGATAGAGAACTGGCCACTTTTCTCGTTCAGCAATATCAAAGGCCAGCTGAACGGCTTTCACTTCTGCAAACTGACTCGATTCACTTTCTCCCTCAGCAGCTTCTGCAACTCGTCGTGTAGGACTCCATACAGCAGCTTTCCATCTCCGATGCTTTCCCACAATACGACAGGACCCATCAGTGAACAGGGCATATTTCTTCTCATTTTCTGGTAGCTTGTTGTACAGTGGGGCTTCTTCAGCACGGACCACCTCCTCCTCTGACGATATCCCAAAGTACTTGCCTTCTGGCCAGTCCATAATCACTTCCAGGATTCCTGGGCGACTGGGGTTTCCTATTCGAGCCCGCTGAGTAATCAGTGCAACCCACTTGCTCCATGTAGCATCAGTTGCATGATGTGTAGAGGGGACCCTTCCTTTGAACATCCAACCCAGTACCGGCAGCCGGGGTGCCAGGAGGAGCTGTGCTTCAGTACCGACCACTTCCGAAGCAGATCGAACTCCCTCATATGCTGCCAATATCTCCTTTTCGGTTGGAGTGTAGAGGGCCTCAGATCCTCTGTATCCCCGACTCCAAAACCCCAGGGGTCGACCTCGAGTTTCCTCAGGTTCTTTCTGCCAGAGGCTCCAGGTGGGACCATTCTCCCCGGCTGCGGTGTAGAGCACATTCTTTACATCTGGTCCTGTTCGGACTGGCCCAAGGGCTACTGCATGAACTATTTCCTGTTTAATTTGTTCAAAGGCTTGTCGTTGCTCAGGGCCCCATTCAAAAGCATTCTTCTTACGAGTTACTTGGTAGAGCGGGTTTACAATCAGACTGTAATTTGGAATATGCATTCTCCAAAACCCCACGACACCTAGGAAAGTTTGTGTTTCCTTCTTGCTAGTTGGTGGAGACATAGCTGTTATTTTGTTGATCACATCCATTGGGATTTGACGACGTCCATCTTGCCATTTTATTCCTAAAAACTGGATCTCTCGTGCAGGTCCTTTAACTTTATTTTGTTTTATGGCAAAACCGGCCTTCAGAAGGATTTGGACTATTTTCTTCCCTTTCTCGAAAACTTCCTCTGCAGTGTCACCCCACACAATGATGTCATCGATGTACTGCAGGTGTTCAGGAGCCTCCCCCTGCTCCAGTGCAGACTGGATCAGACCATGGCAAATGGTAGGGCTATGTTTCCACCCCTGGGGCAGCCGATTCCAAGTATATTGGACTCCCCTCCAAGTGAAAGCAAACTGTGGCCTGCACTCTGCTGCTAGAGGGATGGAGAAAAATGCATTAGCAATATCAATTGTGGCATACCACTTGGCTGCCTTTGATTCCAGTTCGTACTGGAGTTCTAGCATGTCCGGCACTGCAGCACTCAGTGGTGGCGTGACTTCGTTCAGGCCACGATAGTCCACTGTTAGTCTCCACTCACCATTAGACTTTCGCACTGGCCATATGGGACTATTAAAAGGTGAATGGGTCTTGCTGATCACTCCTTGGCTCTCCAGTTGATGAATTAGCTCGTGGATGGGAATCAGGGAGTCTCGGTTGGTGCGATATTGCCGCCGGTGCACAGTTGTGGTAGCGATTGGCACTTGCTGTTCTTCAACCCTCAGCAACCCCACAACAGAAGGGTCCTCTGAGAGACCGGGCAAGGTAGACAACTGTTTAATGTCCTCTGTCTCTAAGGCAGCTATGCCAAAAGCCCAGCGGAACCCTTTTGGGTCCTTGAAATATCCTCTTCTAAGATAGTCTATGCCAAGGATGCACGGAGCATCCGGGCCAGTCACAATACGGTGCTTTTGCCACTCATTTCCGGTTAGACTCACTTCAGCTTCCAATACAGTTAACTGCTGGGATCCCCCTGTCACGCCATAAATACAGATGGGCTCTGGCCCTTTACAGCTTGATGGCATTAGAGTACATTGTGCGCCGGTGTCTACTAGAGCCTTATACTTCTCTGCGTCAGACGTGCCAGGCCATCGAATCCACACAGTCCAATAAACTCGGTTGTCCCTTTCCTCCCCCTGGCTGGAGGCAGGGCCCCTCTAGTCCTGGTCAGAATCTTCATTTCTGTGTTTAAAAGACTGCCTGCTAGAAGTTGGAGCAGCAAACTTTTCAGAGAACCCCTCTCTCCCGATTGTTTTCTTTTGCAACTCACGTACCCGTGCCTCTAGAGTCTCAGTAGATTTTCCATCCCATTTTCTCATGTCCTCTCCATGGTCACGTAGGTAAAACCACAGGGTGGTGCGGGGTGTGTACCCACCATATTGTCTTCTTTGCATGGATGCACGTTTACCCCTAATAGCCGAGACGCTGGTTTGTACAGGTGGGGAAGAAAATACACTCTCTTTAAGTTGCTGGACCTCTTCAATAAGTTTCTCCAAAGTATTCTCTTTTAGTTGGTGGCCACTGGTTCGTTCAGGTGGGGGGGAACATAAATTCTCTTTAAGTTGGTGGACCTCTTCAATAAGTTTCTCCAAAGTATTCTCTTTTAGTTGGTGGCCACTGGTTTGTTCAGGTGGGGGGGAAGATAAATCCTCTTTAAGTTGGTGGAACTCTTCAGAGTTTCTCCACAGCCGAGACGCAGGCCTGTAGGGAAGAGGAGAGATTTCCTTCGTACTCCCGGAGTTGTTTAGCCATGTCACCCACTGTGGGATCTTCACCGTTTTTCCAGGTTATTATTGCCAATGTGCTGGCCCATGTTGATGGTGCATTCCGTACAAACTTCCGCCATATGGGTCGAGTACACTGGACTTCATCTGGATCTGTGGATGTTTGTGCATCGTCTAAGTCCTTATAAATTACTTCCCGTACGGCTAATTCCCTCAGGTACTGAATTCCCTTCTCCATGGTGGTCCACTTGACTGGTACACATACAAGTTCTTCCTTGTAGGGATACCTTCCCTTCACAGCTAACAGGAGACGCCTCCAGAGGCTGTGAGATCGTGCTCCATCTCCAATTGCTTTGTCAATGCTTGCATCTCTAGCAAGGGATCCCAACCGCTTGGCTTCCCTGCCCTCTAATTTCACACCATTGGCTCCAGTGTCCCAGCACCGGAGCAGCCAGGTGACAAGCTGTTCACCTATACAGCGACCAAAATCTTTTCGCACATCTCGTAGCTCACGCTGGTATAGGGTTCGGGTAGTTACTGTTGACTTACTGACATCCTCATCCTCATCTTCATCCTCCTGCACACTTGATGGCCCAGCCTCGTCTTCTCCAGACCCAGACTTAGCAGAAGACTTTTTGCGTTCTAAACGACCTGCGTCTCTATACCATTTTTTCACCTTTTCTACAGGGGCAACTTGCACTGCTACAGCTCGCCTCTCCAACCCAGCCACAGGGTCTGCCACAGGGATTGGAATACCCTCTGCAGGGTCAACTTGCACTGCTACAGTTCGTTTCCCCGACCCAGCCACAGGGTCTGCCACAGGGGTTGGAGTACCCTCTGCAGGGGCAACTTGCACTGCTACAGTTCGTTTCTCTGACCCAGCCACAGGGTCTGCCACAGGGGTTGGAGTACCCTCTGCAGGGGCAACTTGCACTGCTACAGTTCGTTTCTCTGACCCAGCCACAGGAGTGGGAATGGCTGCGGGAGCTGGAGCCGGGACGGCTGCGGGAGCTGGAGCCGGAATGGCTGCGGGAGCTGGAGCCGGGACGGCTGCGGGAGCTGGAACGGCTGCGGGAGCTGGAGCCGGGACAGCTGCGGGAGCTGGAGCCGGAATGGCTGCGGGAGCTGGAGCCGGAACGGCTGCGGGAGCTGGAACGGCTGCGGGAGCTGGAACGGCTGCGGGAGCTGGAATGGCTGCGGGAGCTGGAGCCGGGACAGCTGCGGGAGCTGGAGCTGGAACGGCTGCGGGAGCTGGAGCCGGAACGGCTGCGGGAGCTGGTACGGCCGCGGGAGCTGGAGCCGGGACAGCTGCGGGAGCTGGAGCCGGAACGGCTGCGGGAGCTGGAGCCGGAGTGGCTGCGGGAGCCGGGACTGGAACGGCCGCAGGGTCTGTCACTAGGTTGATAGTAGCATCAATTGCAGCTCGATAGGCACAAGCCAGACCCCAGCACGCCACAGTGATTTGTGTCACTTTGGAACTGCCAGAGTCATGACACCCTTTTTTCAAGCATTCTACCAGTTTTTTAGGATTTTGCAGTTGTTCAGGGGTGAATGTCCAAAACACTGGAGGTGCCCACTGCCCTAGAAACCTGCCCATATCCTCCCACACTCCCTGCCACTCGCAACTATCCCGCCTCAAGACAGATCTCCGGATGAGATTCCTAAGTAGTTGTTTAACCTTAAACAAAACCTGAAGCGCATTCAGGAGACATAACAACAAGAACATGCTGGTCTGAGTATCCCAAGGATATTCAACATCTTGGAGAGCTACCGTAACTAGCTCGGGGGATAAGAGGGTGGTGAAGGAGGAAGGGAGAGTGAACAGGTAGGAAAAAATATCTTCCCCTGTCCCCTCCAGAGACTGACTCCCTGATGAAAAAAGGCAATAGGTGTAATTGCTAATAGTTTCTGAGATATGGTTTCCGAAGTATAGAGTCGACGACAGTGCTGAGTACAAATACCAGATTAGAGTCATGACCAGATACTTCATCATTTCATAAGCCATCGTTACACCACACAGTACCATAACAATCTTAAACCAGGGCCCGGAAAGGGTAAACAGCACGACAGGGAGCACATACAGAAAGTAACTTGCTATAAAACTCAATTTGGGAAACAGGCACAGCAGACTTGAGATTAAGGCAATCAACATTGTGACTAGCAACTATTAAGCAGGTCGAATACTTATACCAATTTTAGTTTAACACACTCTGGTCAAATCTGTCGATATCTCAACCCTTCGAGCCCCACGTTGGGCGCCAAATGGGCTGTTGTGGTTTAGCCCGGCTGGCAGTCAAACACCACACAGCCGTTCGCTCACCCTCCCCCCTCCCTCTCCGGGATGGGGGAGAGAAACGGGAAAGTGAAGCCTGTGAGTTGAGATAAAGACAGTTTATTAAGACAGGGAAAAGAATAACAACAATAATAATAATAATAATAGTATTAATAGTAATAATGTGTACGAAATAAGTGATGCACAATGCAATTGCTCACCACTCGTTGACCAATGCCCAGCCTATCCCCGAGCAGCCGGCCACCCCTCCACCCCGGCTAGCCACCCCTATATATTGTTCAACATGACGTCAGATGGTATGGAATACCCCTTTGGCCAGTTTGGGTCAGCTGTCCTGGGTCTGTCCCCTCCCAGCTTCTGCTGCATCCCTAGCCTGCTCGCTAGCAGGACAGAGAGAGGCTGAAAAGTCCTTGGCTTGGTGTAAGCACTGCTCTACAACAATTAAAACATCAGCATGTTATCAGCGCTCTTCTCATTCTAATCCAAAACATAGCACCCTGCCAGCTACTAGGAGGAAAATTCACTCTGTCCTAACTGAAACCAGGACAAGAACAAAATTCAACATCTAGGTAGAGTAAGGACTTTATATGCAGAAAAAGCTTTCAGAATGCCAATTCTGTGTGAGTTTTTAGTTCTGATTATTTATAATAAATTGATATTTACTGAAATCCATCATGATTTTATTTTAAGACCCTCGCAGTTCATAAGATATGTATGACTAAAAAGTCAGTGTAAACACATCAGCTTTGGCAGGTTGTTATCAGTGTTTCACAGAACCTAAAATCAGCCTAAAAGATAACCTTCCAAAACTCAGAGGAAAAGACACACTTTCAAATTTGCCTGTCAGTCTGTCTCAAAGGAGAGAAAGCCAGAAAAAAGGTCTTTAAATATGATGGTGTCCTAAGATCCATTTCTAAAATTGTGTTTCCCATTGGATAGAACTTTTGTCAGAACAAGACAAAGCTTTATGCTGTCTTGTCTGACAGTGAAGCACATACTTCATACAACTTGCTGCAAGGGTTATCTCATTTAAGCTATCCTGTGATCAGTAACCTGTGGGGGTTTTCAAAACCATGGGGCTTTTCAAAAGTGGCTAGTACCCAAACCAGAAGAGGGGAAAATAAAGCTTTCAGAACTACTTTTTGACATTTTTTTGCATTGCCTCCATCTCTTTTATCCATCTTTCGTGCGTAGATTGCAAATTCAAACCACCCAAAATTTTCTCTAGAAGAGACCAGTCTGTGGTTCAACAAATTCTTATTTTTTAACACATTTTGTACACACACCTCTTCACTACGCACCCAAGGTGAAACCAGAAAAGATGCTTTGGGATTAAATCCTTCAGGACATTGGATACCAAGAGATGTCAGACAGTAAAGAATTTTTCAAAAAGTGTACAAGGAAGGTTTCAGTGTATGTTTCTATTCTGTCTTCTAGGGAACTTCCTTGATATAACATTGATATAACATATAACGTAAGATGTCTGCTTACAATTTTAAACCAGCAGAAGATGGTGAGACCTTAAAAAAAATAAAATAATAAAAGTAAGAGAGAGAGAATAAGATTATCCTTTCTTCCTGGGCCACTCAGTGGAATAGATTTGGCTTATTTACTCCAAAGATGGGAGTTCAAAAAATGGGACAGAAGGTTTTGTTGTACTTCTATATTGGTGGGGATAAGGGGAACTGGCTTATGCAACGTGTCTCATTGTGATACTAGTGGTACAGAAAGCAGAAACCTCTGGTCCCTCTGAACCCACTGATCTAGAAGCATTACATGGCAAGTTCAAAAAACTATTGATATTTTTAGTAATTACAAGTTGTCTTGGCTGTACTGAAATTAAAATTACACCCCATGAGCACTACTCAACAGAACTTGAAGCATTTCTTTTGGAAAAAGGATAATGCTTACTTTACTGATTTCACACTTCTTTTAGCCATAGTGGCAGTTATGGATAATTTCCCTTCTGTGTGCCTCTGACTTCATGGCAGCTAGGAAAATGTGGGTATTTCAAGACCATGGTCCATGCATGCACAGAGATTCTCCTGCAGGGCTTTTTGAGTTGAAGCTGGTGCAATGACTGTTTTCTATATTCCTCTAAGGAGCAATATAGAAAGGAATGATGGTGGGAAATCAGTGTTTGAGAACTGAGCTGAGCTGAATGCATTCAGATAATATACCCTCATGGAACTGAATCTCAGACTGATGTTTTACCAGGAGTAACAAGCTTTACCTGCTGATGGTCAATACTGAATAATAGTTGTATAATGGGAAGAAGTCTGAGGAGTCCCAAGTAATATTGGATAATCCACAATGCTCTGGAAACATGAAAGAGTCTGAAATAAACATGAAATATGTGTTAATGAGATCAGTTTAAGGCTTTCATCCCATGTGGAGCTGCTTCTAGGCCATTAAAGCAGCCTGCTCTGTAGGGTACAGGGCCACATTACCAGGACTTCTGGATGTCTGAGATTCACCACACTTCCCAGAGTCTAGATGGAGAGTATGGAAAGTTTTGTAATGTACCAGATTTTGCAAAGGACAAATACCTCCACAGCCTCACCTTTACTGAGTGCTGAATTTGTATCTTTTACCATTAAAAAAAAAAAACAGCATAACTGAAAATGGGCCTAACTCAAAGTAACTAAAAACCCTTTTCTGCCAAAATAAAGCAATTTCATTTCCATCATCTTTTGCAGTACACGGTTCTGTGAATTGTTTTTCTTTCCATGTTTTGTTTATTTGTTTGTTGCCATATCATCTTTTTATCGTCAGTTTTCATTTCATTACTATTAATACAGTATAAAATTACGTGATTTAACCTCCCATTAGCCACAAAAATTTGAAACCCACTATGGCACAAAGTAAAATAAAGTATCAAAGTCTCCATTTTCTTCTCACCGCTAGTGTTTCTGGCAATCCCATGTGAGCTGTTAGCATGATGAATAAACATGTGTTGAATTGGTTCATTAGGGTGGAACTATAGATCTCTCCTGATGTTTCCTTTATTCTTTGAAAAAGAGGCTTCATTGTTTCTATATATTTGGCTGTTACAGCTGTGATGTTGCAAAGCAAAACAAAGTGCCATACAACAAAATGCTTCTGCTTATAGAAAATGCAAAAATAGAAAGCAAAAAAGATAAATGTGATGCAAATTGAATGCTTTATCTTGCTGATTGCCATAAGATGTGAAGTTACAATGACTTGTTAGAAATATGTTCTCATCAAAATCACAACTTAATATTCAAAGATTAAAGAGAATGCTACAGTTTAATATTTGTTTTACCCTGGGATCAGACACAGTAGTATTACTTCTCTATAATATCTATCGCTCTCCATCTGAAGCTGTCTAAAACATTTTAGTCAATTAAGCTTTACTGCACATCTACAATGTCAAAGTTTGCTTCAGCCATTGGGCAGATGGAGGAATGTTATTGACAAACATTAAAATGCCCTTGCCTGAACATTCACTGACAATAGCCTCTTTATTTCAGTGGTCTTTTCACGAGACATGTTCTGTGCCACTCTTTGCATTTAAAGTAACATTTTTATTTCTTTTTACAGTGTTAGTAGATCACTGTGATGTTAATTATTTTGATTTATATAGTGACTAGATATCCCACCAGATACATTAAAATCCCACTATTTGCCTAATCCATGCTGAGAGTCACTATGTATCTCAGACAGCTTATTTATTCAAATTAGATAAAATAAGTTTGTGAAATAGGAGAAGGTATTTGTAAAACAAACAAACAAAATCCTCTGATAGATTCATAGACAAGGAATGTGCATGTTCAAAGTGACCCAAATGTCACTGTGCAGCCTGAGTCCACAGCAGATCTTGTTATTTCTAGCTCACCATTCTAGCCAGAAGAACACATATGGATTTTAGTCCTTGAACTGAAGTTTGAACAAGATGTTTTCCAAGGTGTGAAGTCAGTCACATGCTCAACGCAAAAGGTGTGTGATTTTTGAAACTCATAAACAAGATTTGAGAACAATATTGTATAAATAAGGACAAAATGTGACTCCATTTTCTTTCTGTCAGTTAAAACTTAGTCTGGCTTTCCAGTTCGCTGTGAGTGGAATTACACAACATGCTATCAACAATGCTTAGGACTTAACATAGGATTATTGCTCTGAACAGGGATATTTGGTTTGATACTAAAAAATGCCATAAACATTTCTATGGCAAGGTACATAACAGAATCACAGAATCATCTAGGTTGGAAGAGACCTCCAAGATCACCTAGTCCAACCTTTGACCTAACACTAACAAGTCCTCCACTAAACCATATCACTAAGCTCTACATCTAAACATCTTTTAAAGACCTCCAGGGATGGTGACTCAACCACTTCCCTGGGCAGCCCACTCCAGTGCCTAACAATCTCTTTCGATAAAGAAGTTTTTCCTAATATCCAACCTAAACCTCCCCTGGCGCAACCTTAGCCCATTACCTTTCATCCTATCACTGGGCACGTGGGAGAATAGACCAATCCCCACCTTGCTACAGGCTCCTTTAAGGTACCTGTAGAGAGCGATTAGGTCTCCCCTGAGCCTCCTCTTCTCCAGGCTTCTCCACAATCCCAGCTTCCTCAGCCGCTCCTCATAAGACTTGTTCTCCAGACCCCACACCAGCCTCGTTGCCCTTCTCTGGACTCGCTCGAGCACCTCGATGTCCTTCTTGTAGAGAGGGCCCAAAACTGAACACAGTACTCAAGGTGCGGCCTCACCAGAGCCGAGTACAGGGGGACAATCACCTCCCTAGACCTGCTGGCCACACGGCTTCTTATACAAGCCAGGATGCTGTTGGCCTTCTTGGCCACCTGAGCACACTGCTTGCTCATATTCAGCCGACTATCAACCAGTATTCCCAGGTCCTTCTCGGCCAGGCAGCTTTCCAACCACTCATCTCCCAGCCTGTAGCTCTGCTTGGGGTTGTTGCGCCCCAGGCGCAGGACCCGGCACTTGGCCTTGTTGAACTTCATACAGTTGACCTCAGCCCATCGCTCCAGCCTATCCAGATCCTCCTGCAGAGCCTTCCTTCCCTCGAGCAGATCGACACACGCACCTAACTTGGTGTCATCTGCAAACTTACTGAGGGTGCACTCGATCCCCTTGTCCAGGTCATCAATAAAGATATTAAAGAGGCCCCAGCACTGAGCCCTGGGGGACTCCACTAGTAACTGGCCTCCAACTGGATTTGACTCCATTCACCACAACTCTTTGGGCCCGGCCATCCAGCCAGTTTCTAACCCAACGAAGTGTACGCCATTCCAAGCCACGAGCAGCCAGTTTCTTGAGGAGAGAATTTTTGTCCTCACGAGAAGCAAAGTTTAAAAGTCTAGTTGTGTTCCATGATGATTTGGTTGAAAATAAATAAATGAATAAATAAATGAATGAAATGTTAAGGGAAAGGCTAACAAACATGACCTGTTGCACAAATCCTGATTAGATAGAATTATACCACCCGTCTACCTCATTTTTCACACATAAATCCTATTGCAAGTGCATGAGAGGTTTTACATTTCTTTGCCTTAAATATTGTATGCTAAATACTGCATCAGTTATTGTGAATCATTCCAGATATTCCTACCTTTTACTTGATGAAACAATACTTATTTATACTTTGATAGTACCTAGCTGACAAAGTTTTTTTTTTGTTTTTCTTTTTCATGAAATGTGTTGTCTGAACATAAAATCATCGTCACTCACAGTTTTCCTTTAAGAATATTTTCCACAAATACATAGAGAAAAGAAGAGTGAATCAGAGAACTGCTTACAGAGCAACAAAAACCTAGAAGCATGTGTTAATTAGTAACTTTAGTTTTCTACCTCTGAAATCCATATAGTGAATAAGCAACTGAAATGCAGTACAAACTGGTTTGGCATCTCACTTCCACTCTGCAAAACATCAAATGAAAACACTCATACATACAGTTGCTGTCAGATTTTTTTCCTCATGATTATCAAAACCAATGTTAAAAGTCATGTGATTATGAACTTGTGAATGCCAAAATGTGTTATTTTTGCAATGGATTTTGTGAAGGCTAACTGTCCAAGAAAGGTGATCCTTTTAATTTCCAAACTGAGAGTCTGTGATATATTTATGACAGGACCAAATTAACAATTTAATCTTGATTGTAGCCACTTCACAATAAAAAATTGGCTTCTCCAAGATACAGTCTTTAGCAGCAAATAAAATACCAAAAATAATCCTTTGTTTGGTCTAGTGCCTAGTAATTTTGCATCAGTTTATTTGTTTCACTTTCACCAGTATTTTTATAACCTTTCCATTATTTTCAAAAACCTTCTTGACTTTTTTTCAGCTCTGGCATAAGCATTGAGTAATATTTTGCGTGTCTCACTAGCATCTTGTGGATTTCATGCATGTGGACAGCAGTGAGGGAACTGAATAGTTAAAGAATGACTAACTTTTATTAAACCAGCACTAGTTATTAAATTTATTTCTTTAGACTGAACTTAAAGTCTAATCATTTTTTCACTGATTACATGAAAAGTCTTCAGTAAATTGACATCACAGGCCTGTGAATTTGACCCATTAAAGACTGTTCATGACTGTTGGAAACCAGAACAATACAGAATCTAGTATTTCTGGGCATATGAATGAATATCTATAGTTTCAGTTTTAAACAAAATGCACATTCAGTCATTGATGCTATTCATGTAGGGTCAAATAACACAGCTTGATTATAATATTTCAACAGAAAAATATTATGCAGGTGTGCTTGGACATTGTAAGAAACAAAAGCATTTTAATAAGAGATAACAGTTTACTAAATAGTATGCAAAAAATGTGCATCATTGATAGGAACAGTGATAGAAAAGCTTTCCAAGAAGCTGTTAAGCACAACTGTACAAAACACACCTAGTTTGCAGTTTAACAAGTGAATTGCTACAGGCTGCAAATGGAAAGTCCTGAGAATCAGAATGTAAAAGGTAAGATACAACTACTTAATCAGTGCACAGCTTGTGCTCCAATTAAGCACAGTATTACTGTTCAAAACTTTAAGATCATAAACAATAGCATCCCAAAAGCATCAATTAAGCATTCTGGGACTAAATTTTCTAGCCCCTATAGCTGCTTGATAAAACTCTTTCCTTCCATGATTTAGACTTGTTTCTCCTTTTCTGACTTTTTATTTTACTTGGAACACAAGGTAATTCTTGAAACATAGGCAAGGCAATAAATTCATACATTGGGGAACAGAGTATAATCTAATACTTCTTTTTAACCTGCTTTACAAAGTTGCTGTTAGAATAGAATTTATCCCTACACCAAAAAATCAGACATTATATATATGCCAGTTAAGTCCCACTTATCCAGACAAGAGTTGTAAAGTACATAGGTCTTACTTGAGGCTCATTTTTACTTTGAGTCTGCAGTCCTGGAAAAATTACTTTCATGTTGCAGACTCCATATCAATTCATTATCTTCAGGCTAAACTACCAACATCAAAGAAAGGTCTCTGTCCCTGTGTGAATGGAAGGGAATGGACTGTGAAGAGAGATGGTGGCTGCAATCCTATTACATGAAATAGAAACTGTTAGCCCTGAACATACATACATTCTCCCTTCTGGTAAATAAAGATAGTATATTCCTGTGTTGGGACCCACAACATTGTGGAGAATACAGCTCTAGCAGCAGCTAGAACCCCTACATTTTATGTCATACACCCTGTGGCAGCTTGTTCAGATTCCTGTGCTTGGTGTGTGGGATTGAGCTGGACAGAAAAGTATGGTGGGTAGGGAGTGAATGACTGAGCTCATGCACTATAAGGAGTGCTGGACATCAAGGCTACTGGAAGACTAAAGAGAGACCAACAGAAACACAAAACAGCTTCCAGCTCTCCTGCTAACTCCAGCAATACATAACAATTAGTATACAGTTTGACGTGTATACATAATAGAGGATGAACTACTGTATGCTTATATTTCAGTCTCTCTTTGCCTTCTTGGCTTTAGGTAGTCTTTATAATAGGCTTATATATTCTTTACAGTATGAATACTGTTATTTGCAGACTCTTCCTAATGTACTTTTTGCATTGGCTGGCATAAGGTCTCTCTGGAGCCTGTTCTTTTCCAGGCTGAACAACCCCAACTCCCTCAGCCTATCCACATAGGAGAGGTGCTCCAGCCCTCTGATCATCCTCGTAGCACTCTTCTGGACTTGTTCTAATACTTCCATGCTCTTCTTGTGCTACGGGTCCCAGAGCTGAATGCAGTGCTTCAGGTGAGAGCAGAGCAGAAGGGGTGGAGCATCTCCCTTGACCTGGGAGGACACGCATTTTTGATGAAGCCCAGCATATGGTTAGCTTTCTGGGCTGCAACCACACAAGAAGCACTTGGGCACTTGATAAAGAAGAAGCAACAACATTCACCTCTACACACTTCTGTGTATAGTACTTTTGTTAAACACTAGCACAAGGTAACAACTTTGTGAACATGGGAGAATAAAAGCAATTATTCAAAAATGACCATTAAATAAGAACAACAACAACAAAAAAGACCAAGAAAATATGGTAAGGAAATATCAGTTCTACAAGTTTTAATTACCTACACTACACCAATACTAGTTATTCAGAGTAGTTCTTCTATGAAAAAAAATGGAATAAAAGAGGAAGAAGAAATTCTAATCAAGGTCTGGACACTGTGAAGCCAGTCTCCAGTTGCATTAGGCTAGAAATACTCTTTATGTTTTTAATGCTGTCCTCCAAAGTCTGTCCATTCACCTGTCACAGTACAATTGGTACAAAATAAAGGAAAAATCAACATCAGGTAAAATAAGTGGGACTATCACTGAGATCTGAAATGTTAATGAGTACAGCTGAAGACTGGTAAGACCCCTTTCTTTCAAAGCAGGAAGGAGATTTTTCTATTGTTCTGATGCTGGTTGTGCCAGAGGAAAAATAAAGACAGAATATGAAGAGGTTTATCTTCGAGAGCTACTGTCTGATTCTTGAGCATATTTGATTTCAAGGATACCTTACTGGTAGCTTGAGTAGCCCTAACATTGTTAGTTTTTTCTTTTCTTCCTGAACAAAACCTGCCTGTCTTTTAAAAGGCAGAAAATTGACTTCTTCTGCCTCAACCACTATCTGCCTTGAACTTCCTTCTTGAATGGAGGAAAAGAGAAAGGCTGTAATACCTCCTGCCCTGAAATGTCATCTTGTCTGTAAATGAAATGGAAAGCTCTCTTGCTCAGTTTCATCCACAGTTACAGATACGTAGTTTTGGCAAAAGACTTGCCAAAGGACAAGTGAACTTCAAGCTATATCCATCTTCCGGATCCACTGTAATTTTTGTGCCTTTAACTCCTCTTAAGAGCTGAAATGGGCTAACATCACCTGATAAGCTCAATGTTAATAATGATACACAGGCAACAGAACAGGTAATATATCCCATTATGTTAATGATACTCAAGTGTATTCCTTGCTGCTCTGCAGTACTTTTTCAGATACTTTAACCTGGTCTCAGAATTGTCTACTGATGACTCAAGTGGCCATTGAAAATTTTATTCCTCTTTCATTTTAATATTTGTGTTATTTGAAATAAAATTGAGCCATTAGGCAGCAGAATGTGTGAAATGATTATGTTTTATAGAATTACACTATCTGAACTTTGTTTTTAGAAAAGTAGAAAATGTATCTTGAAAAACACTTCAAAAATACACTTTATCATGAAGTCTAGCACAAGAATACTAACCTTAATTAATGTTTATTGTAAATAATGCTTAATTTCATTCATAAATATTAATTAATTTGATTAATTTGTAGTGCTAGAAGTCAATCAGTTATTTTAAATACAATGTGCTTCATGCTGTTCCCTCAATAAATCTAGGATTTGATTTGCATTTCAAGCAAAAATATTATTGAGTCTCTGGATTGTTTTCCCTTCAGGAAAAAATAAAATAAAATATGTGTTATTTGGTAAATGATACACTGCCAACATAACTTTCTGTGGCATCTGTCCATTAGCTCAAAAGAAAGAATTAGCATTGTCCTCCTGATTGTCAAAGACAATTAGGATCACAAACTTAGTTGTCTCAACTATTACTGAGCTTCCACAGTTACGGTATAAAAAAAGTGCGCACACACACACACACACACACAGAGGAAATGAAGAAAAAAAAATAAAAAGAAAAGAATGAAACCCCATTAATTAAATCAGAAGCCATGCAATCTTTTATCTCAAAACCCTTATTTTGCTCAGCCAACTCAGACAAGAACAGTATGTATGTATATTCTTTTTGTTAGCTTGCACACAATATCTGGATATTTTGGTCAAATTATAAAGAGCATGGCAAGCAGAGCACAGTTGTTGTAGCTTCCTGCAGACTTCCCATAGGATGAATATTCCATCTTGGTGCACATAGTTCTGCAAAATGGGCAATGGAATGAAAGTGGTGCCCTCTGTTATTGCCAACAGTGAGGATCCATACTCCTGGCCAACAGAAGTAGCTGATTACTGCCTTCGTACAAAAAGAGGATGCAAGGACCAAGCTGTGAGCCAGCTGAGCACCACCCAACCTGCAGGCTGCAGCCTGTTTCAGATATGCTCCAAAAAGTGAAGCCCCTCGCTTCAGGCAGTATATGCTCTCCAGCTCTGTGCACTCCCATCCAGTTATGCAGAAAATAGCACCTGTTCTAAGGAGAAGACAATTCTATTTCTGAAATGTTCTAGTGTTCACAGCTTAGCTACATTTGAATTAGGTAGGCAGTAAAATTTTCATGGGGATTTCTTTTCAAAAAATAAATACAAGCTCAATAAACTTCATGAATTTAGAAGTAAATGATTTGCTGGACTGTCAGATAAAAATGAGTGAGACAATTACAAGTAGAATAGAAGGAATAAAATAATATGATGTACTGAAGAAATTAGTTATTTATCTGACAGAGATTTATGTGGATGGCCAAAAGGTATTGTAGAATGAGCTGCAACGTTATGGACTTTGACCCATCAAAAGCAATTAATGTGATTCAAGGCAAAGGCTGAGTCAGCTGGGTTTATGACAAAATGTAATCTCTGACCCAGAGAGATCAACATAATGACCAGAATTTCTGAGGTTGTATAATAATTCAAGTGCTAAATACTCTATGAGGGACTGTGAAGCTTCAATTCATACTGAAGTCAGAGGAAATTGAGGTCATTTAGACCTGGACACTCAAAGGTACTTAAGGGATTAACTTTTTTTTTATTATTAATAATTTTTTTTCCAATCATCAGAATCTTGTCAGATTAGGTCCTCTACCATCAGTATGATTTTGTTATCAAGTAGGAAGCAACAACTTGGGCTACTCCTGTATAGGTAGTAGGAGGAGTGCACTTGATTGTCGATACATGTATTCATCAAAACTGAAATGTGAAAAAATTGACTTTTGGTCAATGTACCATTAAAATTTCTTATGTTGTGTGACTAGGCAGAATTTGCTATAGACACAAACCAGCACTATGGAAGCAGCTAAGCTATATCGAATCCCTGTTTTGATATCTGCCCTACAAAGCCTGTTAAAGAGGAAAGTTAAAAAAATATGAACCATGGAAACCACCGTGTACTCAGCACACAAGTAGATGCATCACTTAAAATCCATGGCACTCAAATAATCTATTTTTCCTGTTTAGGAAACACAATGGATTTCAGAAGCCCTTTAGCTAAACTTCAGTTTGAAAACTTGTTCAAGTGTCTCACTCATTGACAAGAGCATACTGAATATATTCTGCTTCCAGATTTGCCACTGATAATTTCAAGTCATTTAGTTTCCTTGTCCTTTTGTTTCATTCTCTTTAAAAGGAGTAAAAATAGTTGTCACAAGGAAGCTTGCAGAGATGATAACATATTTGCAGTTTATTTTGAGACCTTTGAAAATATAATTTGTTTCTCATACTAATTCATATTCTTCCTCCCTGTGTACTTTCTGCTAAAGATATTCACTCAGCTACACATTTTTGCTGGAAAAATCTTTTTGAAAGTCAATGGAGCAAGAATACTTATCAGGCAGAAATGTAAAGATAATGCCCCAAACCCTGTGATCTGTTTTCTGCAGTGATATTTGAAAATGCAGTAAATTATTTGTGCCTGTGGACTATTTTCTGGTGTAAACCTTAGCAAGACAGGACTTCCCTGACAAAGTTGCAACCTCCTCATGCTCAACTGGGTACAAATGGGGCAAAGAGAAAGTGAATGAACAGGACTAGTCAAATTACTTGTCCTGTTAAACCAGGTCTGCTGTACAACGTCCCAGTTTTTAAGTGTGAAAATAGCATCTTGTTTTGAGGACAGCTGGATGTAACCAAGAAAATTCAAATTCACTAGTTACCTGAGCTTATATAAAACAGACGACTGAACCATGTTTACATACGTACATGCACAACATCTTTGGGTGATGAAACACAAATAAAGAAGCGTTTTCTCACTACTCTTGCACTAATCTTGTGGACCAAGTAGGGCAATCATATTTTCTGTAGTCCTCCAGGTCAAAGGTGCTCTCAACAGCTATCTTGAGCTTTGGCATGCAGTTCACTTTGTGGAAGTCTGAAATTGGACTTGCATGCAACAATTATAAATGCTTTTTAAAATCTTTGTAATTATTATTATTATCATCACAAGAAAGAGATCAGCTTTTCCCTGCAACATATTCATCTCTACTCCTTAGTTCAGGTAAGAATTTCTCAGGGAATCCAGAATTCCCCTGTGGCTACTTATTCAAGTAATACATAAATCTTTCATTCATTCTTTGCCTAGCCAACTGTTTCACTTCTTCCTTGATTAGCTCCATATTCTGGAAAAAAAAACAAGTTGGAAAGCACACAGTTATGTTCGTCAATATATACTTTCTTTCCTGCTAAAAGAGAAAACAACGTGTATACTCAGACAATGATCAGAGAGGTACCCTTTCTTTTGTATCTCCTGTTTCAGTCAGGTGACTTCTAAATGATTTTACTACCTCATTGGAGCTTGTCTTCATCTAGTTAATTTGAAAGAAATAGTTTGTCTTAGCAGACATCATTTTTTTGGTCAAATATGTTCTATTTAAATGCATGGCCTTCAAAGGTGCTGTTCCTAAACCAACCACTGTAATTTCTTATGCTCCCCTTCTCAGTCTACCTCTCAGTAAGGAGGCAAAAGTCAGGACAGAGTTCTCAGGTGAATATGAGTGCAATACCGCAAAGAGGATTTAGTAGTAAGACAACAAGAGTTTGTTCAGATTCTTTGACAAACAGCCACAATATCAGCATAAAGAGTATTTTATTAGTAGGATGCCAACGTTTGGATATGTTTTTCAACCAGTCTGCAGTAGACTGTTATAGACTACCGAATGAATGCTCTGACCTCTGCAGTAAAAATTGTTACTAGCACTGAAAGTCGTATTTGTGAGTATATATATCATGGCTTATATTAAATAAATAAGTGCTAAGCTATTTTATTTTTATTTTTTTTAGCTATACAGATAAGCATGATGTATTTTGTTCTTTTAATGCTACATTATCCCACCATAGTTAAGTAACAAGTAAAAACATTTACATGATTGCTTTAAAGTATTTTTTTCTCAGAAAAAAACAGGTGAGGTCTCATGTAAATTACACAATCAGTATTCATCAGAGTATACAGGATAGTTTGTGCAAAGTATGGTACTTATTCAGCTGGCAGGAAAACATGCAGGCTTATAAAGAAGCAGAAATTAAGGAAGGTGGTGGAATGCTGATAGTGACAAATACAAGATTAGGAAATGAGACTATTGGGGGAACAAGGGACACTTCTTTTTGCACAATTACATTGACACAGTGTTCTAAATTCTTGAGTAGGAGCAGCATAAGCCCAAATCCAGATTTAATGTTTCTTGATTGTTCTTTGTTTTTCCCCCATGTTTTTAAATTTTCCTACCTGTTTGTGTAGCAAAGATTCAGCATAGAATCAAGCACTTAAGAACCTGAAAATGTATTGCCAAATGAATTACACATTTGTTCTTCAACTCTATAACCAGCTTTATTGCCAAAAACACTCCCTGATTTTCTTCAGCGAGATCCCGGAACTGTTTCAACATGCATTGTTGCATGTAACTAATTGCACTTTACACTTAATGCCATGCATTTTGCATAGTCATTCTTGGAAGTACACTTTTCCTTCAGAATACTTTATCTGATTAGCAAGTACTGAAATGCCAGTTTCATAGATGGTGGCTGCTTGGAACAGTTTCTTGATCCTACTTTGTGGTTCCCTTTGAAGTTCTTCAACAGTGGAAAAGAAGAGAAAAACTGCCTAAAACTTCTCTCTACCCTTTCCTTCCACTGTGTAGCCTTTGCTTTATCCAATACAGGATGATGTAGGAGCTGCCAATCTATGGACACTGTAGGCTGGTTTGAAATATATCAATGTCGATACCAATAAATAAATAAATAAATAAATAAGATCACAAAAACAGAATTTTCCTGACAGGCATGCCTACTGGAAAAGTTGAATGTAGGGTGTTGAGAGAATTTGGCCCTGTATGACTCAAGTCACAGGAAAAGTAACACTCAAAATGTGAAAATGTTATGCAGTATTTGCAGTATTTTGATTACTTGTTTTACTTACATTATTTGCTTTTGTTTTTAGCCAAAGATAGCTAGCATCTGATTTTATTTTATTTTTCATATTGCAGTTAGTTTAACTGAGAAACAGAATAGTGGCTCCAAAAATCAGAATTTAACAACTTTTGAAAATCATGTAGGATCTTTTTAGATTTTCATTCTAAGCCAAGGATTTAGCCAAGAATACATACCAAGCTAGTGACAAGAATAAGTCCTGTCAATATGCTTTTTTTTTTCTTTTTTAATATATTCAGCTTTCTCATAACATATCAATGATCCAAGGAGCTAGAAAGCACTGTTCTTACCATTACTGCAGTTTATTCATATATTAACCAGAAAGCTAAGTGAAGAAATCATAATATTGTAGAAAGAAGAAGAATAAAAAAAGAGATTTTGTATAAAATCTGTTGTGTTTTTATCATTGAAATTGAGTAATTCTTCCTTTTCACTTGGAACTTTATTATTCTGCTAAATGTGCTTCAATGTTAGAATAACGTGGGAACAATGCAAACCACTTGTTTTGTTAAAATGTTGACAAAATGCGGTAATGATCCAATATTGTAATTGCACTGCCACAACAGAGAACAGTATTATTTATGACACAAAAGCAAAGGTAATTCTTTACATTCTGTCTCTGCAAGGGTTTTTCACAGATCTAATTCTCTCATTGAGAAAGGCAAAGGTCTGACTTGTGTCAGGCAATTCAGCTGTGATGTTTCCCCTTTTACATGGTATTTTTTTCCGTAGTTTGCGTTCAGACAAGGTAACTGCCATTCTTTTCAGAATAGCATAGTAGGAAGCAATCAATATTTCAAAAAAAAAAAAAATCTTAGGGAACATACTGCTTTTGTGATTCATGATGTCTTTTGATGCGCCTGAAGAGTGTTTGTTCTCTTCAATAATCCAGCCAGAGACTTGACCCTATCATTCCTTTAAAATGAATGACTTCTTTAATTTTTCTTTTCTGAGTGCAGTTGTATGAGAGCAAACGTTTTGTGGATATGTGTTGACTGAAAAGGTTCCTGAAACTCTGAGCAAAGAAGCTGCTTCATATTGTTTCCTTTGTGATATGTTCAAGGAAAAAGAACTTTAAATTCTTTGCAAATACATTGGATTGAATTGAAAATAACAAACAAAAACAGTTCCAAAACCACCTGACTCCACATTCAATTTCTTCCTTAATGGAAATAAACTGCAACCTAATCACTGGTATCTTAAAGAATTCTTCTTCCTGTACTATTGTTCATTGACCCAATTGTGAAATGCTGAAGTGTGGTAAATTAGAACAAGTAGAAAATTGCTGTAATGTAGCTGTTCTGCTTCTAGCACCAGTCTGTCGTATTTAGAATTAGCCAAGAAACTACTGCATGGCTTTGTACTGTGTACCTTAGGACAAAACCATTGTAAGCTACATTTAAATGCAAAAGATCAGTATTTAGTACCAGCTGTACTTGGATAATAGCAGAACATGTTCTAAACATGATTTTTATGTTAAGGCTTCAGGTCAACAATGTCAAATCTGAATGTTAAAATGTATGTCCAGAGAATGAAGTTTGATTTCTCAAAATTGACTTTCACTCTTTTGCTGGTGGGGTCCCAAAGAAGTACAAAACAATGGATTTCATAACCGATTTCTGAAAATTGCCTTTCCCTCAATGGGAAAAGGAAAATATTTTGTGTCATTGAAACAAAGTTGTCTATACCTACCTGTCTGCTAATATGCATAGCACACCTGTTGTGCATAACACATGGCCTGGTGGATGCTCTTGTCACCTTAACCTCTGTTATTAGCAACAGAACTGACATGATCTTCAATTTCACACAGCATTTGCAGTATCCAAGGAGTTTCTAGTTCACTGAAAAATTACTTCTGTCCAATTCAAAGTGAAACCAAATTAAAAACCATGATAAAATAAAACATATGTAAACGATGACATTTCTATCAAAAAAAAATCTTTTTACTTTGTTCACATGTGTTCACATGATCTGTAGAACACGAAAGTCTGAATCTGGTTATGTGGAAGTGAGCATCCAGAAAGTACAAACATCATTATCAAATCATGTGTGAAAGACTATTTAAATGATTTGGCATGATAATGTAAAACAAACAAAGGTTAAATTCAGATTTTCATGACAGCACTCAATCCTGATGTTGACTGGTGGTCTTTTTTTGTTTGTTTGGTTTGTTTGTTTGTTTGCTTGTCTTCATTCCTCTGCTTCACATATTTCCCATTTTCCAGTGTCTTCCATAAAGCAGCAGGTGATCCACCTTCATTTTCTCTGCAGTCCTTACTCATCTCTGAGTACTTCACATTCAATTCACAAAATAAGGCAGGAATTCAAAATTTGGTATCAGCCTACAGATTGTGTGTGATAAACAAGATGAACAGCTAAAAGACTTCATGAGTGATATGAGTTCTCAAATTTCTCAAACTTTCTAAACAACTCTGAAAGTGCAGATGCCCAGATCTATGCAGGTGACCACCTCTTAAGTGATCCTAACCTTCCTCACATCTTTTATAGCTGCAGAAATCCCAGTAGACCAACAAATTATTTCAGTGGAGACCACACCATTAGTTTCCTTCCCCCCTGGTCACAGGTCTTTGTTTCTACATCTCCTATTGGTTAAATCTATTATTTCATGGTCATTTGAGTTACTCCTTTGCTACCGGGATACAAAGAAGCACAAAACAATATCTAGCTCTTCTCAATCTATAAAAATCTCAAGTCCTTTGACATTTCAAAGCAGTTTCTTCCTTGTCATTTTCTAGAAATGGTTGCAAAGAGGTTGTTATTTTTCACAGAAGAAAAAGATTGATTGATCTATTTTTTTCCTAGTGTTTTTCTTATTATTATAATTTCAAGACAAAAAAAAAAGAAAAAGAAAATCATTTTATCTTAAAATAGATGTAGTCTACTAAAGAGAAGCTTTTTTTTCATTTTTGCATCTGAACCTGCAAGCATTGGTTTTGTGTATAAAAACATGATAAGACTGATTATAATAGAGGGAATGGTTGAGATTTGTGGCTGTTGAAGCAGATTTGTGAGCTATAAGGGCTATCAAGAATGTGTACAGCTGCACATGATTTAGCAATTAGCAGTGTCCAAAGCATCTATCTCTGGCAGACATTTCAGATGATGATAATTTTAAATTGCATCAAAAAATATCTTGCATGCAAGAGAACACTCTGGTCCTCTGAAAAGTTGAATAAACAAAAAATCTTTTCTGACAATATGAAGTGGTTCATGTTAATCCATGTTTGAAAAGTTTTTTTTTTTTTTTTTTTTGGCAGAAGAAAGAAATGTTTTACTTTGAGGCTTTTTATATTTGGTTGATTAGTTTAATAAAATAAAGCATAACTTTGTGATTCTAAGTCTTACTGTCTCTACAGTGTAAAAATATTTGTGAACATTTCAGAGAACTTCTTGGCCCAAATAATTTTAAAACTTCAAGATAATGTGTGCAATTCTGATTTACTGCAATCTCCATACAAGAAGATAAATGACAAAATATTTCTACTGCAACATGCATTTGCTAATGGTACTAACGGAAAGCTTTCCATACCAATCAAGTGTTAAGACGCCAGTGCAGGATGGTTTTGTTTTCTCAGATGGACAATTTGCAGACTATCTTAGATCAGATTATGGTGTTAAACTTGTTGATGCATCTTTTTCTTATTGCCATTCAGAGACTGAAGTGAGAAATCTGTAATAAGATTTTGTGCACTCTGAGTTTTGGTTGGTTGGTTTGGTTGTTTGTTTTGATTGTGAATGGCTGATGATTTTCCTGAAAGTTTCATAAAGGAGGGAAAGATATTCTTGCTTAATTAGCTAAAATAACTTTTTAGTTTTTCAGAAAATTGTTAGTATTTCATGGCTCCAAGTACATTAATTGACTCTAAATATGTAAGCATAAAAATCAGATAATTTCAGGCCAGAATAAATGGCAGGGAATAACATAAACTTTTTGTATCCAATCTGATTTTCAAACTTCTGACGTGACTTTCCAGTGGATATTAAGTTCTGAATAAGAGAGAAGAGTAGAGAAGTAATTCTAAAAGGATTTAAGAATATCTCCATTATAGTCGTGGGAAAGTGTTACCTTCCATCAGCTTTGCTTCCAAAGCTCTAGATTGCATCTTTCTGAGGACAACCTTTACTGTTTAAAGAAAGGTTGGACGTGGTGCTTAGGGGCATGGTTTAGTGTGTGATATTGGTGGTAGGGAGATGGTTGGACCAGATGATCTTGAAGGTCTTTTCCAACCTTAATGATTCTATGATTCAAAGAATTGAGATAAAGCATATGACTAACTAACCTACAAATGCTATATTAAATATGATCTGCATTTTTTGTTGTTGTTTGTTTGTTTCTGTTTGTTTGTTTGTTTTAAGAAGCTGGGAATTCATTAGTTTTCCTTCTATCGAAAATGGGCTTTCCAACCTGATCCACAGGGCACTCAGCCCCATTTGGGTTAAATGTTCACTATCCAATCTTTTATCAGGTATTTTAAATTTAACAGATTGAGTCAGATTTCTTTTCTAATATAGAAGGCTGCCAAAAACAAAAAACTCTTCAGTACCATTCCTCACGGAATTATTATTATCTATGTCTGTCTGCAAAGACAATCAAGATCACACACATAATACTTTGTCAGTTATTTATTTATTCTCTTTGATTTGTAATGAATTAAATCAAGTTCAAAAGATGAACTCTATGTTACTTCATACAGTATGTTCATTAAAATATTACAATTAAAGTAGAGCACCTGCCATTTACAATTTGATAAATCAGAAGTAAATCCATTTAAAATATATGAATTACACTGCAGTAAACCCAGTGTCCTACACAATTCAGAGCAGGAAATTGTATAAACCATATGGATAATAAACAGCTCATACTTTTAGTAGACTGTGTATGACTTACCTATACAAAATATTTTATTTTACTTTAATGCCTTAGCTTTTGTCCTGAGTTTGCACTTCTATTGTGCTAGCTTTCAATACAGGGACTGAAAGCAAGAAACAAAAATTTAACAGACTGTTTGCACAACTAGCAGCAGAGAGGATAGTATTAACGGTAATCCTTCAGTTCCAATAGGAGCTCTCTACAGATTCACAGAAACCCTAAGCTAACCTTACTAAAGAATATCCCTTTCATCTTTATTTTCTCCCATCAGTTGCAGAACTTCTTTAAGGGCCATGCTGTCCTTGGTTGTGACCCTTATGATCTGACCAACTTCTCCAGGAGAAAAGGTGGTAAATAGAAGCCTCTAAAAAGTCAATGGAGGTCCACAGAACTTGCTTTAAAAATACAGAATATAGAGAAAGTGATATTACATGAAACAATCCTGAAGAGAGTATGATTTTTTTCTATTATATTATGTAAATAAGAATAATTCTTTGAGTACTATATTAAGACTTTTAAATATAGATAGGAATGAACAAATAAGGAAGGAAGGAAGGAAGGAAGGAAGGGAGGGAGGGAGGGAGGGAGGAAGGAAGGAAGGAAGGAAGGAAGGAAGGAAGGAAGGAAGGAAGGAAGGAAGGAAGGAAGGAAGGAAGGAAGGAAAACTCCAACCAGTCTTCCCACCAAAACTCCTGTTTTGTCTATTTTGATATCAAAGTAATAAATTTCAAAAATTTGGACAAATTGTTAAAAATTCATCTCAATTTTATGTCATATTTCCACAAACATGTTATCTAGCCTGAATGACTGCAACTTGGTAAATCATAGCAGTATATCTAGCACTGTACAAGACATAATATGTGTATGTTCTCTGTCCCACAGGCTCCCAGGGGTATTTTGCTGAGCTACTGACATAAGAAAACCTGAGAACCTTTCTCAGTTTTCTCGTGAAAATTGAACACACCTCTTGTTATAATCAATTATAGCAGTAGCGTCAGGCAGGTTGCAGCACAGCTAACACAGACTAGTTACTGCAGCTACTGCAGTGTGAACTTTGTGGCACTTTCATACAATTGTGTGAACATCTGCTTTTATTACTCTTGTACTTTCCTGCTTTTCAAAATGTGAACAGTTTTTTGCCTATTATGTTCTGTACTGAGCAAAGCCATCAATTTTAAGCATCTTTTTTCGCATTTGCTGCAGAATGAAATCATTTCCTTTTCTCATCAAACAATCTGTGTAATTAGAGTACTTTATAGCTATCTGTATCAAACAATTAGTGTATTAATTGCAGAGGGTTGGACTATACTAGTGAGCATGTAAGCAAATTTTTATAAATGTGATTGCATTGTTGAAAGTGTAATGAACAGGAATGGTATTTCTACAGACAATGAATCCTTTTCTCCACAACCCAACAACAAAGCTTTCTGATTTTCATTATAGATAGTCAGTTGTTTATCCTCAGGGGGATATTTCCCTTTTCTGTATCTCAGATTTTCTCTTTATATTTGAAAGGCCTGATTCTGATCTGGCTTATTTAGATTTTATTCTAAAGAAAATCAATGTATCCATATTTAGGAAGCTATAACTGATAGCTTATTGTGGCCCAGAGTCTTTTGAACAACCTCTGAGGGTTCACCGGAAGTTAGTCTCTTGTCTTTCTACTGTGGTTTAACAAATAAACGTGTTGCATAGCAGCAATTTGTCTGAGTTTGCTGACAAGTACTTAGCATATTATTGTAATCATTGGGGATTTTAGAACACATTTGATGTGTGCCGTGCTTTTGTACATGAACAATATGTATGGCCTGTTAGTTAAACTGAGAGCTGTATTGTGTTTGTAATGTCACAAGCTTCAAGACAGTTATTCTAGTCTTCACTTCCAAACTCATTAACAGCTCTACCATTCTCCAGAAACACAAACTGCAGACTTATCCACCTGTGATAGATGGCTCAGGCCCACAGGCAAAGAACACTCTTGAGATCATAGCATTTGCTGATCAAGTTGATAATTTGAGGTTCTTTAAAATGGAAATACCCAGCTACTCTACAGTAATACTGTGACTACCTCATGAAGAAGAGCAATAATATCTGTCTTTATAATGTCTGCTTTTACTGTATACACTTTCTAATCTTAAAAAATGCAATAATCTTTTTTTTTTTTTTTTTTTTTTCTTTAATTTTAGGTATGGAATGCATTAAACATGCTGATATTTATTCATGTCTTCCTGAGTGAAGGACTGGGGAACTGGAGCTCTTTGGGCTTGTAGAATGGAGGTCTGCAAAAGCAGTGTCAGAAAGGAGAGCATAAAGGATACTCCTTTATGTACTACTTTCTTCCACCTCTGTTTTGATCTCACAAAGAGTGATGATTCAGCTCAAGACAGATAGGTGGTTGTTGTAGTTTAACCTGGCAAGCAGCTAAGCATTACACAGACACTTGTTCACACACACACACACACACACACACACACACACACAGTGGGATAGGGGATAATATCAGAAGAGAAGAAAAAAAGGGTTTAAAAAAATTGATATTCTTATATCATTATTATTATTTCCCCTTCATTTCTCTGTCCTATTAAATTGTCTTTATCTCAAGGTTTACATTTTTTCCAATTCTCGCCCCATCCCACTGACGGGGAGTGAGTGAATGGCTGCATGGTTCTTAGCTACCTGCTGGGTTAAACCACAACAGTTTCACTGTGTTTTTTCTTTTGAATTTTACAGGAAAAATAATTTTGAGATGTTTCATATTAAAAAAAAATAATCTGTGGAGATGTGTTTTTCTTCAAAGTATATAGAATTTAGAGGCAGTACTTTTATTTGTTTTGTTTTTCAACAGGATTTACTATGCACAAACCAGTCATAAAAGTGCAAAATGACTTAGTCAAAGTACTGCAATTTATCATGATAAAATTCTGTGTCTTATAGAAGTAAAATTTCCTTCCTGATGAGTTAATAAATGGGTGTTCCCTACTGGATTTCACCATTACCTATGATTCTGTTTAAAGAAAGTTAAATTACTGTTCTGAAAAGTGGAAAGTCTTACAACAGCAAAAGAATGCTAATGCTACATTGATTCTAAATTTTGGTCTCTCATCTTCTTCTTTAAAACAGATATATTTCTAAGCTGTTAGTTTTGCATGGTTCCACAGAAACTTGGTAAAATTTACAATTCCATACCGCTAGGCACTGCAGAAGACAGTTAAAAGCAAATACCTGCCTAAAATGTTTCCAGATAAAGCAAACAAAATGCATAGCGTTTTTATGGAGGGAGAACTGGTGGAATCAGAAAATAAACATTTACTCCAATAATAACTAGAAGTCTACAGCCAAATCTGGAAACAAAATGTACAATGTTTTAGCCTAATGACTTCATACAAAGCACCTTCATTTTTTTCTGTCTTGCCACAAACTGGAATTTAAAGATCAGTTAGCACATTTTTATTGTCCTGTCCAAATTGCATGAGGTCTTAAGACTTCTTTATGGTCCCTGTTAATAATGTATATGCTAGGAGATGTTTTAGCATACAGAAGGTAATTGGAGTAAGGGACTCCCATTCTAGACACTAAAAAGCACCTGACTGTAGAGAGGGAGGGAGACTAGGAGAGTTCATGGAAGAAAAATCTGTTGGGGATTTCATATATATATAGGGGTGCTACATTTTGCTAAGTATATATGTACACTATATATATATATTTCTGTTTCAATATAAATAGCGGAGAACAACCTTAATTAAAAATATCCACAAACCTATAGTTCCTTCCTCTGGCTGGTAAAAAGTCAGTGTAGCCTAGTACACACTAACTTCCTTATACAAATAATAGTTGAAGTAGCAGACTTTTCTCATGTTGGCAGGTTCTGAGTTTCAGTTACATTTCAGAAAATGAATTTCTTGATGTTCCAAATAATTCAAAGTTTAATGAGGTGAAATATCACTACAGTTCTAAACCTCAGAAAGTCAGGTCTCAATAAATCAGATTTAGGTGTTCTAATTGAAGATATTCTGTCTATCTCAGGGAACATAAAAATATACTGTCCTGATGAAGTAACAATTTTTCCCAGCTGTTGTAAAATTGAATTCAGATCTTGCACACATAGGAATAAAATATAGACTGCACAGGTTTGATATAATGCAAAGCAATAATCCACTAACTCCAGAATGCTTAGATTCAGAAAACTTTCCTTTTGCAAAAGTTGTGGAATTTTAAAGGATTTTGGATAAAACCAAAACAATTGATAAACTTGCCTTTAGGATTTTGTAGATCTAAATAGAGAGAAAAATTTCTGTAGCACTCATGATATTCTACAGATTAATAGAAAAGTGGTATCATTAAATTGTATATGGAATTGCTCTCATGAATGTGTAATTTAAGTATATAAAAAAGGTATTTTGCATGAGGGTCTATCTACAGATATTAATAAATATCTGATTTTGCAAATTTTTTTATGTTTCAAAACAGAAGGATTTTCAATTTTGTTTGCTGTTCAGTCTTACTGCAGCCCAGTCAATACTATTTCTACCACTCCTAGAGAAGCCACAGGGCACTGCAGGGTGCAGGGTCTGGGGTGTGCGATTGGCCTAGTCTGGGTGGTGCTGGCCAACCCTGCTGCCTGGGGATGGGTGACTCCTGCCTCCAAGGGCTGAGACGGGGCTGTGTGGTACCATCGTTGGTGTGGGCCATGTTTAGGAAGGGTATGAAAATAAACCTCAGTCGGCTCAGGACTGAAGAGGAAACATTCCCCACCACTGACAGAGAATGCCCCCAGGTGAAGAGCTTGGCATAGTGTTGGTTCACTGTGGAAGGACTTTCTGTATAACAATTAAGGCTATTGTTATACAGAGGCTTTTCATTATCAGTCTGGACTATGAGTGATAGGATAGCACTATAGCAATTGGATTAATAAAAACTTTGTCAGGTTTTGCTTAGATTGTTATAATTAGACTAGCTATAAATTCTTGGCTCCTTCCTATACCAATATATCGAGTATAAAACTAGTTATATCTGCTGATACAATTATCACTATTTATTTACAATTCTTTTCATAAACAAGGCATTTTTAGTGCTTCTAATCAGTGCTTCACATAAAGAATTTTCAACTCCAGTCAGATACGTTTATCTAAGCAACAGAGCATGTTCTCTAGAATATATTATTTTATTTTTATACGTATTGAAAAAAAAAAGTATAAACAGATGTTCCCTGCTGTGAGACATACCTTCCTAAAGTACTCATTTGCCATATGGGTGTGTTTTATTTTCATGATGGGAAGAATGTACATTGTCAGATGCATCCACGTCCATGGGCCCCATCTGAGGTACCCTCTGGCCTTAGTAAATATAAACAGCTGGTTAGATTTTTTTTTCCTGTTTATTAGGAAGCTAGAAAAAAGACAAGATGCTTAAGAATTTGCAAAGGTAAACATATAAACTTACATGACTGTCATAAATGACCATAGCATTATTTGATGAACAAAGAAATCAAATAATTTCATGGATGTTTTATTACTTATTGTGCTTTTTACTCCCCAATTAACATTATAGCAGAAAAAAATGTGTGTGGGGGGGAGGGGAGGGGGAGGCGGGCAAGGAAAAGGAAATGTCTTATAATCTCTTCCCATAGGAACTGGTTTTAAGTAACTACAGGGATAGAATAAACTGTCATTAAGGGGTTCCTCAAAGGTGCATACAAAGATATTTCTATTTGTTTTGGTTTTATTGTTGGTGTTTTCTGTTGCTTTGTTGTTGTTGGTTTTGTTTGTTTGTTTGTTTGTTTGTTTTTCTGTTTGTTTGACACTCCTCTGGTAAAATAATTAGCAGAGAAGGGAAAGGGAGTAACTTTTCCCAGTA
Organism: Cygnus olor; assembly: GCF_009769625.2. Taxonomy (NCBI): domain Eukaryota; kingdom Metazoa; phylum Chordata; class Aves; order Anseriformes; family Anatidae; genus Cygnus; species Cygnus olor. The sequence goes on from NC_049170.1 coordinate 76,912,216, forward strand.
GAAAATGATTCTGAAGTAGGAATGGTTGGGATTTTCCAACTTCAAGATGCAAGCAGTGAATTCAGTAAACGTAATGACAGTTCTGTTGTTTGAAAGAGATAAGGCACAGGGTTAGGATGGAGAATTAGATACAGAACAGTCAAAAGAGATGATAGTTCTCTGAAGGCTGCAAGAAATACTGTGAATAGAAAGTAATGAGAGAAAAAAAACATATTTATTTCTGTAGCACTTTTGTTAATGAATATCCCTACCCTATACTTTCACATCTACCAATAGTCTTTGTATACTTTTAAGCTACTGAATGGGGGAAAATTATTCAGAACGTGTTTCTTATGTTATGTCTGAAGAAAACACATGGGGCCCATATTAAGAAATAGTATGTTGTGCAAGTGTACACACATTCTGGGTGTTCACTTGTAAAGTTTCTCAGGACAAAATCATGGTAAACTAGTTCAGATTAAATTAAAGTTTAATTAAACTTACATTAAACCCATAGTTAAAGCCCTTAATTAAGTCTTCAAGAAAGTAGTTTAGTCCATTTTCAAGACATGTACATGCTTCCAAGATTCCTATTTCCAGCTATTCCTGGAATTCTTCTTGTAGCTTGCATTCAGAAATTCCTAACTACCTTCAATACTACATTTAATTGTATTTTGTTAATGCCACTACACCATTTTGAGTTTCATGTATATTATTAGAATTCTAGAATAATTTAGGTCAGAAGGGACTTCTGGAAGTCATGTGGTCCAATCCCCCACATACAGTGGGGCCACCATTAATCAAGCTACTTGGATTATCACCTAATCAAGTTTATATCTCCAGTCTTTCTGGGCAGCTGGTTCAGCGCTTGACCACCCTCACTATCCACATTATTTCTAGACAGAATCTTTCATGTTGCAGATGATGTCTATTGCCTGTTGCCCTATTACAGTGCACCTCCAGAAAGTGGATGTGCTACTCTGGCTCTGTCTTCAGCTTTGGCAGTTGTAGATAACAAGAGTTGCTCCCATGGTTCTCTCTTCTTGAGTCTGGACAAGCCCTGTTCTCTCACTCTTTCATCCCAGGTGCTCCAGCCCTGACCATCTTAGTCATTTTGCATCAAGATGTCAATGTGTTTCTTGTAGATGGAAGCCTAAAATGGGGCATAATATTCCACCTGGTTTCATAAGGGTCAGATAAAGGGGAAGAGGGTCATTTTCTTTGACCTGCTGCCCATGGTCCTGCTAGGACATTCCACTATGTAGTTATTTTTCTTTGTCATAGGGGTGCACTGCTGGGGTAAGGCTGACTAGCACTCTCCAGTTCCCTGAACCTTGCAGTCTTTGAAGATGGGCTTGATGTCTATTATAAGTTTGCAGGTAGGAAACAGAGGCAGGGTAGGATTACTGACTAAATTAAGAAAAAATTGAAGGCATTGGCAGGGTTGGGATTGTTATAACCTGGTAATTTTGACTTCTCACTCTTGGCACATATAATTTGAATAATTGTGGTGGGTTGACTCCATCTGACAGGTAAGCCCCCATCCAGTTGCTCAAGTCACTCTCCTTCATCAGAATGGTAGAGAGAATGAAAAGGAAAAAAAAAAAAAAAAAAGCTTTCATGGACTGAGAGATAAGTAAGTGAATGGTAAAAGAAAAAAAAAAAAGAAAAAAAAAGTAAGGAATGCAAAAGCAACCACTCACCACCAGCTGACTGATGTCAAGCCTCTTGTCAAGCAACAGCTACTTTGAAAAAAATCTCCCCAGTTTTTACTGCTGAGCATCAATGAGTGTAGAATATTGCTTTGGTCAGTTTGGGTCAGCTGTCCTGACTGTGTCCCTTCCCAAACTCTTGCTAACCCCAAGACTACTACAGAGAAGGTCTTGAAGCTGTATAAACACTGATCAGCAATAGCGAAAAGTGTGGTGTCTTATGAACATTGTTTTGGTCACCAACATAAAACACAGCAGCCTATGGGCTGCTGTGAAGAAAGCTATCTCCATCCCAGCCAGACCCAGTATGATAACCTTGATCAGTTGATGGTTTCCCATCCCCTTCTCTGGTTAAACTATTGTGCTGGAAACTTACTGTCACTCAATCCAACACCAAATTCAATTCTATAAACTTAAAATCTGAACTTTTAGGTGTTTCTCTCTGTTGATCCTCCAAATGCTCTTTGGAGGATCTTCCAAATACTCTATCATATACCATGCTATAGAGTAAAGAAAACAAAAGGTGTCTGATAAACTGCCTTCTCTCAGCTGTTTTCATCGTATTCCATCTCTCTCTCTCAATCTATCTCTTTTCCCACCTCTCCCCAACATAATCTGGCTGTCAGAAAAATAGTATTAAAAATGCACCCACATTTGTACTGCAAACGTACTGGTACATTTACATACCAGTTGATTAAAAAACTCTGGGATAATGTGTGACTCATGGTAGAACTACATCTGCTGACTCAGCAAACTATGAAGACATAAACCATCACTGAAAGAAAAAAAGAAAGAAAAAGAAAAAGAAAAAGAAAAAGAAAAAGAAAAAGAAAAAGAAAAAGAAAAAGAAAAAAGTAAAAGAAAAAGAAAAAGAAAAAGAAAAAGAAAAAGAAAAAGAAAAAGAAAAAGAAAAAGAGGAAAAGGAAAAGGGAAAAAAGAAAAAGGAAAAGAAGAAAAAGAAAGAAAGAAAAAAAAAGAAGAAAAAAGAAGAAGAAGAAAAAGAAAAAGAAAGAAAAAGAAAAAGAAAAAGAAAAAGAAAAAGAAAAAGAAAAAGAAAAAGAAAAAGAAAAAGAAAAAGAAAAAGAAAAAGAAAGAAAAAAAATAAAGAAAAAGAAAAAGAAAAAGAAGAAAAAAAAGAAAAAGAAAAAGAAAAAAAGAAAAAGAAAAAGAAAGAAAAAGAAAAAGAAAAAGAAAAAGAAAAAGAAAAAGAAAAAGAAAAAGAAAAAGAAAAAGAAAAAGAAAAAGAAAAAGAAAAAGAAAGAAAAAAAATAAAGAAAAAGAAAAAGAAAAAGAAGAAAAAAAAGAAAAAAAGAAAAAGAAAAATAAAAAGAAAAAGAAAAAGAAAAAGAAAAAGAAAAAGAAAAAGAAAAAGAAAAAGAAAAAGAAAAAGAAAAAGAAAAAGAAAAAGAAAAAAAGAGAAAAAGAGAATAAAGTATTGCAGATTTGTACCTTCCATGGAAAAGCACTAGAAGCCTAATCTTCTTACTTCTGTGTCTGAACTTGTCAAGTGCCCTGTGCAGCCAATGGAAGAGAAAACAGGATAGCAGTCAGAGACTAAAAAGTATGCGAAGAAATTAAAACAATAGCTTTTTTAATAAGTCACTGGAGCAATACAGAGGTTCTAGAAGGTTTCTGGTGATCACTGCATGTCTTCAATCATATGTCTTTCAGTGACTTTGCCTGACTGGTAGGTTGCTGAGCAAAGTTTTGGATTCCATTTCGATCTTCACTGCAGTTCCAAGAATGGTTGTGCACTTTTGTGTTCTGTGTTATTTATTCACTACCTTTTATTTGGCATATTTTATTCTGCTGCTATTAATTTTAATGTGAACAAAATACCAGCAGTTGTCATTTTAATTAGGACAGCTGTTAACTATAACAGTAAATAAAACTTTATACCAATATAGAATTGTAGATTTACTTCTGTGATGGAGAATTGCACATTTAATGGCTGACTGTAATCTGCAGTTCTTTCAGATTTTATACTTTGCAGTGTGCATTTTGGAAGTTTCATTTTTGGAAGCCCAGAAATTGAAATTCAGGGCATGTCATTTTGACACAGTGTATTTCTGTGTCAGAGATTCTTCCACGAGCTACCTGAATTCTTGCAGCAGGCTGCTAGAGCTGCATCACAGGAGACTTCAGCCTTGACACAAGTGACAATAGGGTTGTGCCCCTTTTTGAGTCAAATAGGGGTGTGGATTTTCAAGTTGAATTTTTTTGAGAGAGTTACATAATTTCCCATGCCTGCACAGCAGCATAGCTTTATAGTTCTTATATCTTCCCTATAGCTCTGAAGTCTCAGAGACAAAAGCCATGCCAAGGCTGGTCAGCCCCAAGCATTGGTTTAGGTCTTGAATTATAGCCACTTAGGCAGATACGTTGCTACAGTTGTAAACAAGGTTGGAAATATCTACGTGGTGCTACACCACTACAGATATACTCTCTCTTCCTATTGCCTGACAGTCTTTAACTTCCCCAACTGCCATTGGTATTTTCTGCCTCAGTGTCACTAAATGACAAACTGAAAAAACAGAATTTTAGAAAATGTCAAACAGGTTGTCTTTGAGAAAGCTTAATAGGATTTGATTGTCAGAGGAAATTTGCCTTTGGTTTGGTGTATTTAAAACGATTAATAACTTAGAAGGTCAAAATCTTTTCTCAGAAGTAGTCCTGTCACTGAAAATTTGCTTGTCATTTGAAGTGTACCCTCATATGCAAGGTTCATATTTGTTCATTTGTTCCATATTTGTATATAAAATTGTGTATAAATAAATATACTCTAGGGAAACAAAACCTAGCCCAGTAAGAGATTATATGAAGCACACTGTTTCTCAGAGGTGTTACTGAAAAAATATTCTATTTTTCATCACACATCAAAAGAGTCCTTACAAAATTCTGGTTTCTTTTATTCACCAAATATGAATGCACTTGTGAAGAGAAACAGAGCTGACTGTATCAGTTCCCAGCTCAGGGAAGAAAAAAAAAAAAAAAAAAAAAGGTATAAAGAGCATTTTATGTTCTTTATGTAAGATCATAAAATGGGCAAAAGAAATGAGTACTATGAGAATAATCCCTTGAAAGTACAGTCTACATCATGGAAAGTATTAAACATATTTTCCGTTTTGAACTTAACAGCAAGCAGTGCAGTTCACCAACAAGATTTATGTCCAGTGGAGGGAGAGGCTGCATACTTAACCTACTGAAACAACAACAAAAATTAGGAAGAGAGGAGTAAATCTGACAAATTCAGGTAGGAATACCTTTAATGAATCTGAGTTGTAGAACATTAGAAAAGTTTAGAAAAATGTTAGTTATTGTTAGTAACTTTTGACTCAGTTTCTCATCTAAGGATGAAATAAAAAATGTTTTTCAAAATGTTTTAGTGTTTAAAGTATCCCACCAAGGATTTAATGACCTGAATATTGTATCTTGCAAGTCTATGAATCTTCTGCAATATGATACTTTTGAGTTCACATAAATCATTACTAAAGAGAAATAACTACTTTAAACCAACATTGAGATAAATACTGGTGTTTAAGGAGATACATTAATATCGTAATGGAACTTGCTACCACACTTCCTCTATTGCAGTGATCTCTGCAGAGAACCAAATTTTATGTCAATCAACATCAGATCACAATGAACATTGAATGCAACACTACTTGCTGATTAAGTTTTGACATATTCTTATGCCACAATTTGGTACTTAGAACAAATGAATGCTTTATATGTTGTTACCTTTTTCTTTTTTTCCTTCCTCATGATAATACATTGCATTTACAGTAGGGATCCTTCTGATTTCATAAGAAAGCTCCTTTCATCCCTCTAGGACAAAATATTAGAATAAATTATGGCTTAATTTGCTTTATTTTTTCCTTTAATCAGAGAACATGATTTATTATAACTTTTTGTAGTAGAAAGAATGATTTATTTTAGCTTCTACATAACTGCTTGGAAAATAAAATCGCTGTAACTTCATTTAGAAATATATACTCATTTTTTTCCTATGGTTCTACATAGAAGACAGCTATTATTTAAGATAATAATACTTATCAGCTTAATGAAAGTGACAATAAATTTAGAAGTGTAACCAAATTTTGAAATAAAAAGAAGAGCAAGTTTTTATGTAAATGAAACTTTAGGAAATGCGGGAAAGAAACTGATCATTTGAAATAGTCAAAAAAAAAATGTTTTCAATAGCAGGATCGTTTTCATTTGCTTTGACTTTCGTAGAAACCCATCTTTTATTTATGAATTGCTTGTTAGAGAACCATTGTACCCATGCTTTACCTTTATTATTTATTTATTTTACTGAATTCAAGAAAAATAATTCCTATGGATATAATATTAGTGTAGCTCTTCCTGTGTGTAAATTTAAAGAGAAATACAACAAAGTATTTACATGTATCCTTTAGAAAGTTGGGCTTTAAATATGTGTTCAAGATCAGAGCTTATGCGGGAAACTGCAGCCTGCATTATTACTGTTATGTCATACGTAGATCCACCTGGAGTCCCAGCTGGGAAAGCTGTCACAGAGTAAACTTCAGAATGCCTCTGGTAGAAAAATTGTTTTCTGTTACATTCCATAGTGTTTTTTTTTTTTTTTTTTTTTTATTCTTAAATCTAACAAAATAGAAAAAATATGAATCTGGGACAGGCTTTTTTGGTACAACTGAAAAAAATACAAAGCTGAACAATGCTATTAATTTTTATACAATTTCAAGGCTTTCATTATTGTTATTAGTTTAAGTCCTTTACATTTCCTTAAAAAAAAAAAAAAAAAAAAAAAAGACATTGTGTCCAGTAAGTATAGTATTGTCATAGCTGTTCCTTTTACCTGTATGCCTTCATTTTGAAGACGTGTAAATTAATCAAGTAAATAATATAACACAGAAATGATTAAAAAAAAACAAGTCATGCCACCTTCTAACGTTTCCTGTCCTAAAGTTTAAATATTACAAAATTGATTTTATATAAATATTAAGTTAAGTGTTGCGGACATACTTTTTTAAAAGCTAATAGCTGAGTTATTTTTGAACAAAACCATAATCCTTCCAAAGCACCTCATTCCCTTTTCAAATGCTGTGGAGTGACAGCCAATTTTAACCTCTCTCTAAATTTTCTATGACAAATCCATTAGAATCACTGCTGAGATGCTTTTAAAGGTTTATTTCCAGCCTCCCTATCTTCAGATGGAGATTATCAGAACAACTTGATTTGAACATGGACTCTTCCCAGCTGATGATGCCCATTAGACCTGCTGGACAAGTGTGTACTTTCAGCTTGGTGATTGTAGTCACGGTCTATCTCTATAGCTAGTAGCTGCAAGCATCTGCTCCATTTAAGATGCGTACCATCTGCAATGTACCTGGTAATGGACTGCCCACCCAGTAACTCCAAATAAATAAATAAATAAAGCAGATACCTATTACCTGTATTTTCAAAAAAAATTGTTGAAGCCAGCATACATCTATCATAATATATATGCACTAATTTTATATAGCTTATGCTGTTCTACTTACCTGATATAGTCTTCCATGAAAGTGAAATATTAATATTAAATGTATTTTATAGCTAAAATAGTTAACCCCCCTATTGGGGGGAGTATTTTAATATTATGGAAACATTTTGATTACAGAAAATATGTAAGATACAAATTACTGAGGAGCCAAAAGTCAACGATGATAGCATTAATTACATTAGATGTCTACTCTTCTTTCCTCTGCCACTTCCTTGTAAGAAAGGCTTTCAGAAAAGTTTGTTATAATGTAGCATAGCACATTAAAAATGTACTGTAAATCTGAGAACTATTATTAGTATATTTTATATTTGATTTTTTTTTTTAATTATTTCAAATGTTATCAAGGAAATTATTTTCCTATAAGACAACTGCACTGGTACTCCCATTCAAAAATTCTTCCATCTAGAAAATAAAATAAAAAAAAAGACAATGCAGGGGGGGCTGGGGGAGGGAGAAGCATTCTGTCTAAAAAGTGAAGTTGTTCTAAACATTACTTTCAACCAGTCACATCCTATTTTCCAATGTTCCTTCCAGAACATAATTATTGTTTAGTTGCTCTACTTGATTGTTTGTCACCTGCAAGCCATTTCAAGGTCAACTGTAAGGAGGGAAACAAACCAAACCAAACCAAACAAACAAACAAACACAAACAAACAAAAAAAAAACACACAGTAACAACACTCAGTTACAAACCTCATTTTTTCCTGTTCTAGAAGTCTAAGCCTAAGAACGTTTTAAATATGCTGTGTTGTGTACATGCATTTATATACATAGACATTACATTGAGACAACATCAGAATGTAATGTAAAGTACATGTAATATTTACATGACCTTATTTACTCCAGTCCACAATAGATTCATTTAGGAAAAGCATATCAGTATAACATATGTTAACACAATACTAACTTTGCAACTTCACTTATGTCACCTCTTACACCTGATATAACATCCTTACTCTAGTAAGGTACATTGTAGTCTCTCCATCCTCAAAAGTAAGTTATGTTAGCCTTAATGCTGACCAGTTGTCTATTTGAGCTATCAATTTTAATCATATATTCACAGCTAGCTGAAGACATATACTTACAAACACACCTTAATGCTGATAGTCTAGTGATTAATCACAGAAGCTGTTGGCTGTAACACTAGGGATGAAAATGAGAAGTAACACTGTTCTCTTTGCCTTTTCTGGTGTGCTTCAAAGAATTATTACTTTAATATCTAATATATCATATGGATTTTTCTTTCACATAGGTAAAAAAATGAAAATAATTAACTTGTGAAAACCTGAAAAACAAATGCATTTTCTTCTGATTTGATTTCTCTGATCTACAGCTTATAAGATTTCAGCTAGCCTTTTTATTCTTATTTGGTTTTCTATTGCAATAACCAAAGATATTTCATTTTGTCAATTCTATTAAAAACAGATGATAAAGATAAAAAAATTTAAATATATACAGAAAGAGTTTAATATAAAAATATCCACCAGCAACTACTGATTTCTGTGGGAAATATCATGCACAATGAAAACCTGCACACCCACAAAAAAATTAGTTTCAGTTCCTATTTTTGTTCCATGTTGAAAAAAAAAAGTCTCAGTTTTAACTACTTACATCTTTCTGGGGGTAAAAAGTTAAAACATTGCTTTAGAAATTGTGTGCGATGAAGCAGTTTGCTTCTAATAAATTTTTGCATCCTTCTATCTTTCTTGACAGAGCACCATTAAGGAACATATAAACACACTTGACCTACATAAGGCCATGGAATCTGCTGGGATGCAACATAAATGCAAAGGGAGCTGGCTGATATCATTGCAAGGTCAGTTTCAGTAATGTTTGAAAAATCATGGTGGTTTGCGAAGGTTTCTGGTTACTGTAAGAAAACAAATGTAACTCAACTTCAAAAAGAAAGTATCTGGTCCCAGGCAGTGTGGGCACTTGCTGGGCCAAAGCCCTTGCCTGTAGTTCTACACATGTGCCTCTGCCTCCTCACAGGACATGATGAGGTGCTCACCTCTTCTGCCTCCTGGACATAGCTGGGTGTGTGGCACTTTCCCCAGTCTGCTGTGTCCCCTCAGACCAGGAGACTTCTTGGACAGAGATGGAGATGCAAGTCTGTGCATTATCTACTTCCAGGACACAGCTGGCAGACATGCACAGGGGTAGCAGCTCCAGATCACCTACCATCATACCTCCAATATTGGCAGGGTCCTGCTTCCACAACGGTATCCAGGGCTATTGCTCAACTGAAGACTCATCCTCCTTGGGAGCTGCTCTCTCCTTTTTTCCTTCACAAAATCTGCAGGATCCATCCCATCTGCCTCTACCCGTGGGGACACCTTGGCTGAACCCCCACCTCAACTTCTCCATCCTACAAACAGGGGAAGAAGTTGTGATCCTAAGCTCAGTGCTGCCTCTCTCCCCAAGGCACACCAGGAGACCGTGGCCTGCACTGCACGTATATAGAATAGCACAAGCCACAGGCATAAGCCTCACTTCCAAAAAGACCATGCTTAGCATCCTACCCAAATAGGAGAGGGACATCCCTGGAAAGGTCATAAAACCCAGCAAAGGAAAGACCCTCCAAGAAAGTCTCTTAGCTCCTGCAAGACCAGCATATGTCCAAAGCTCCAATATTGCTGCAGAATCCAGACAGCTCTAACTCAGCCTCCAATCAGCAGCAGAAGAGAGTCAGCTCCCAACACAACTGATATTAAACTAATGTTAATATATTTTTTCCCTAACTTATTGATTTCAGCTGTGCTTGTAGACACTTCCTCTTCACCCAGAAAAAAAAAAAAAAAAAAAAAAAGCAGCTCAGGGAATTATAAAATATTTGCTTTCTATGAACTGCTTCTGGAATTGCAATCCTCTGAAAGGGAGCAACATCCAAGCCACATGTTTTTGTTTTTTTTTTTTCTAAGAGCAAAAAATTACATTTGAGCTAATTCAAAAAAATAAAAAAAAGTTAAAGCTTCTGAAGGGTATGCTATGGTAAATATGTATCAAGCAACCTTGAATTCTTTTAATAATGCCTTTAAGGATGCAACTGTGTTTGAATAACTAAAGTCAAAAATCATACTGACATTTTATTTATAACAGGAAGGTTTTTTATGTGAAAACAAATTTCAGTAAATACTGAAGTCTTTAAATACACTTTAAATACGTCACTTCCAACTTATAAAAGTTCTTCTAAACTCTGCTGCACTAGCTGTTCTTCATTTGGATTCTATTTGTGCAGATTCAGTGATAAAATGGAGATACATTAAAAATACCAAGAATGTGTATTAACTGCAATAGTATGTGCAGGGGTGTAACTCCATCCCTGTACATTCACACAATTTTTGTACAAGAAGCTATTTCTGTAAGTCAGCTGCATTCTAGTGTTTTTAGTCTTCAACACTACTATCCAGTTTTAGATGTTTTTAACAGACTTCCATGATTGGCACCATTCAGTTGTGACAGTCCCATAAGTAGCACTCATAACTAAGCTGTTATGTACTAATTAATTTTAGGATGGGATAGAAAATTACTTGGTATGAGAGTGGTTTCTAAACACTTTGATAACAAAGACTGCTGCAGCCATTAGCTGCAACTGGCTAAGCAGATGAAGAAAGTCCTATATAAACTCACAAAACTATATAACTATACAAATATGTTTATTAAATAGCATTTGTATAGTTGTACCACTGATAAATCAGGGATTATAAGTTAAGGGGAAGTGAAATAGTAAATAATTTTTGTGCACAAGATTTGTTATTCTGTTATTTGTAGAGCTATAGCGTTTGATACACATCTATATTAAGATGATTAGGGATGAATTATTTAAAAGTCTTTTTGAATCTGAAGTCAGGTGAAATTTTAGGTATGATTAGAAAAAGAAAAATCAGCATTTATTTCTTAGTTCTACTTCCTCGACTGAGCAGCCCAAGTGATCCTGGTACAGCAGCAGAATTGTACAATGCAATGAGTAATCATAGCATAAGAAATGAGTAGCCAAAAGCCATAACAAACTAGATGCAAACAGTCTACAGGGCACAGTTCAATTGTCAAATGGTTTAACATGTATTTAAAGTTAAGAGAAGGTTCTGATAAATTGGTATTGATTTGCAAAAAGCCAGATGAATTGATTTATTTTGTAGTGAACCATGTGACGACTCCACCAGCAGAAGCAAGCTAATAGGTAAGCCTGACACCATAGAAAACAGGGATGATCTGTTATTAGCTATTAACTAACTAATGTTAAATAATTACATAGTTACTAATCCAAGGCAAAATCCTTATAATGATATTAGCCACTGTGTTTCACAAAAAGTTAAAGCCTGTAAGGAGGAAGCCAGATGTATGTTGACCCTCTCTCTTCTTTAATATCTACACAGGCAGAAATAGGATTGTAATTTATGTTAGTTAAATTTGCACAAAAGTACATTTTCACCTATTGTATGCATGTGTATTTGTAGAAATGTGGATGAAAGTGAATTTCGGCTTGTTTCATCTTTAGCCCTGTTTTCTAGGTATTTGGTGTCAATCTGACTGTATTGCCTTGACTAGGTATATATCCTTCTAGCAGCCTTTCAACATCACATTAGTCATTTAATATATACACTGAAGAATGAAATTATGAATATCTGTTCTGTGATACAGATCATTATGTATTCCTAATCATTATACATTTCTTATTAGAATGTTTACTAATTAATTTTAAAATTTTATTATACTATAGATGCAGGAAAACATGAGTAACTGTCAAATTAAGATAATTCTAAAAAATCTGCATTGTGTAGGTTTCCACCTCAAGCCCCTAAATATTTCTGCCATATAAATTAAGTCACTTTTAAGCTATGGTTTTTATAAAAAAAAGTGTCTAATTATTGCACTTCTTTAATGAGTTCTAAATCTGTGGTAATAGTAATTTAATCAGGAGTACTTAGTGCTGAATAGATATTAGATATGAATACATATTTATGAGATTTATGAGGACATGCAAGGACATGCAAAATGAAATTTTTAGGTCACACATGTATGACATAATTTCTTATCTGCAAAGTAAAGATGTGCATTTTTAAAAGTTTCTTTTTTGTTTGTTTTGTTTTACTTCACATTATTAAAAACTGATTTAAGAAGAGTGTGTTAAACACATGGAAAATGCAGTCAACTTCCCACTATCTCATTTCAGCCAAAGATAGTGTAGAAGTATCTTCTCCATTCATGTGGAAGTTAATACTAAATCTCTCATTTGGGTAGTCATCTTCAAGAATTGGAAAAGATAGTAAACTGCTGATTTGCAAAAATCCCAAGAACTCTGTGGCTGTAAGGAGAGGGAAGGGTGAACAGGATGGTTTTTTAGCTCATTAATGACAAGCTAAAACTGGCCTTTACTTTTGTCTTCAGTATCGTTTGATTCACAGTAATATAAATATGAACAAAATTTAGTCCTTGATTCTTTAAGATTATCTGCTTTGGAATGTCTGTATTGTTGATTACCTATTTTTCCTTTTATGGATAAGAACATAATCTGTTATTTCCAACCAGTAATTATAGTGTCTGGTAAAATTTGAGCTGACTTTAATTATCTTGTGTTTACACTTTAATGTGTGATAATTGTTCCATGTGGCTAAGCCTACTGCCAGCCTCTCCCACCTGCTTCTTCTGTTTACATATTACGAGCTCTTTTCCAAGCAACAAATAAAACAGTTAAACAGTCCTTCACAGCCTCAGTGAAACAGCTAAATACAATAAATGTTATTGCATTCTTCATCCATGAACTAAGAATCATATGGCATATCATAAAATATAATTGAATCTCACATGGACCCTCTAACAATGAAATTACTTGCTTAAAGTCACACAGAAAGTGTGGCAGAATTTGTAACAGGAGCCATATCTGACTGCAAGTCCAAAGCATTTCAAATGCCACCCAACCTGTATCCTTGTGACAAGTTCCAGTTATTGAAACCCAAACAAACCACATTAAGAAAGCCTCAATACAAACAAGGCAATCATTGCTCTTTGGTTTTGACTCTCCTTGTTCAGTTAGAGAAGTTCTTTTGCCTTGTTCCTGCTCACTTGATTTATTTCACGTTATTACTTTCCAATCTCTTTTAAAATGTACTGCACTAACCCTTTTCCTCCTTCCATCACCCTTTCTTTATACTGACTCTGCACTGTCATGTGTTTTCTTATTCTCTACTCAACCTACTACACGGTTGGTTGGCCCACTTTCTGTGTGGTGGAATCGTTAGCTGTGTACTTCCTAGGTCTGTCTTCTTCTAGCTTTCCTTTGCTCCAGTAGCTGCGCACTTAACCTCATCTTTGATAAACATGAATCTCTTTATAATGTCTCCAATACTTGGTCCTTCTAGACCACCAGTTAAGTTCTTTCTGTGTTTCCCACTGAGTCATATTTTGAATTACTCTTTTTTTTAAAGTAACACTTTAAAAACTGTTGCTGAGCAAAAATAAAATCAGGTTACCATAACATATTTTAATCAAAGTTTAAAAAGTCATCATTTAATTTGTAGTCTTTCCTTTTACTGATGCATGCCAGCGTAGCACTTGTCAAAATGGAAACAGTATTCTCTGAAACCCCATCCCCTACACATTTAAGAGATGGGTTTCCATCACACTTGGTTTCTCACTGTTCTTTGATACAGCAATACTTGTGACTTGTTTTCTTTCAATCTCCTCCTCACTCTGGCTTTATTTCCATTGATGTGGCTGATTCCTTTTATAATTAACTATTCACTGTCTTGACTTTCATCTTTTTTTCTCTTTAAAAATTTATTTTGAGAAACTGGTAATTCCTACTGTCATCTTTCCTTCCACTTACAGAACTCCTTCACATCAACACCCAGAGAGAAAAAACAAAAAACAAAAAACAAACAAAAAAAAACAAACTGTGAGAAAAAACATACTTTGTTCATACCTCTTTCAATGTTGCTTCTTCAATGTTGTGTTATTTTAATTACATTGATTTCCATATCCTCGTACTTTGCTATTTTTCCACCTATTCTTTACTTGCTTCATGTAACTCCTTCCCTCATCTTTATCTCTCTATATATCATTTCTACTTATTTTCCAGCATACAGTATGATTCTTCTTTTTCCCCTTCTCTTCAATCTCTTCCTTTCTCCTTGCTCTCTCTACCTCAGTGGAAGCCTGCTTTAATTTCTCAGTTTTCCTATGAAAATCCTTTTAGCCAGAACACTCTGACTTAATAAATATTTTATAGAATCATACTATTATACAATGGTCTGAGTTGGAAGGGATATTAAAGATCATCTAATTCCAACCCCCTGCCATGGGCAGGGACACTAGACCAGGTTGCTCAAAGCCCCATCCAACCTTACCTTAAGTACTTCCAGGGATGGGGCATCCACAGCTTCTCTAGGCAACCTGTTCCAGTGCCTTGTTACCCTCAGCGTAAACAATTTCTTCTGAATATCTAACCTAAATCTACCCTCTTTTACTTTACAGTTATTACCCCTTGTCCTATCACTACACTCCCTGATAAAGACTTTGATTAGCAAAGTTGTGGGGAATTTGCTGCTCCAGCATGATATAAGTCTATGGGGACCAATGGGATTCATCCCAGAGTTCTCAGAAGTGCTGGCTGATGTCATCATGAGACCTCTCTCAATTATTTTTCAACAGTCTTCTGAATCTCGAGTGGTCCCAGTCAACTGAAAGCTGGCAAACATTATCCCAATTTTCAAGAAGGACAAGAAAGAAGATCCTGGTAATTACAGGTCTGTCAGTCTCAACTTCAGTCCCTGGCAAAATTATGGAGATTATTCTGCAAGTTATTCAAAAACATCCAAAAGAGTGCAGTCTTTGTTTGCAGCCAATACAAGCTCATGAGGGGAAAGTTTTGTTTAATGACTTACTTTCCTTTTATGACAAGATTACCTACCTAGCTGATGAGTGGAAGCCAGCTGATGTGATCATTTTGCATTTCAGCAAAGCTTTTGATACTGTTTCTCACAATATCCTTCTGGAAAAAAAGTCGAGCACACATCTAGATAAATATATAATACAATGGGTGAACAACTGGCTGATGGGTCAAAATCAAAGGGTTATAACAAATGGGGTTACATTGGGCTGGCAGCAAGTCACTATTGGGGTTCCCCAGGACTCCATTTTAGGGCCAGTTTTCTTCAATGTTTTCATAAATTACTTGGATGAAGGGCTTGAGGGTATACTAAGTAAGTTTGCAGACAAGACTAAATTGGGAGGAGCTGTTTACTCCCTCAAGGGTAAAGAGGCCTTGAAGAGGTCTTAACAAATTAGAGATCTGGGCAATCACCAAACAAGTTTAACAAGAGCAAGTGTTGGATTCTGTACCTGGCATGTGGCAAACCTGGATATATTCACAGACTGGGGAACAAGAGACTGGAGAACAGCCCTGCAGAAAGAGCTCTGGGGCTTTTGGTTGATGGCAAGTTCAACATGAGCCAGCAGTATGCCATGGCAACCAAAAGGGCCAACCACATCTTGGGGTGCATCAGGCACAGCATTGCTAACATTCTGAGAGAAGGGATTGACCCGCTCTGCTCTGCACTGGTATGGCCTCACCTTGAGTACTGTGTGCAGTTCTGGGCACCACAAAATAAGAACTATATAAAACTATTAGAGGGCATCCAAAGGAGGGCTACAAAGATAGCGGAGTCTAGAGGGGAAGACGTTAGAGGAGTGGCTGAGGTCACTTGGTTTGATCAGCCTAAAGAAGAGGGACTGAGGGGAGACCTCATAATGGCCTACAGAATCCTTACAATGGGAGCAAAGAAGCAGACACTGATCTCTTCTCTCTGGTGACCAGAGATAGGACCTGAGGGAATTGCATTACGTTGTGTCAGGGGAGGTTCAGGTTGGATATCAGGAGAAGGTTATTCACCAAGATGGTGGTCAGGCACTGGAAGAGGTTCCCCACGGAAGTGGTCATGTCACCAAGCCCACCAGAGTTCAAGAAGTATTTGGACAACATTCTCAGACATATGGTTTGATTTTTGGGTGGTCCTCTGTGGAGCCTGGAGTTGGACTCGATGATCCTTGTGGGTCCCTTCCAACTTGGGATGTTCTACACTTCTATCATCCTGAGACAGTGATGGATGCATCATGAAGAACATGAATGTGAGGAATATTCATAGTTCACATTTTGATCTTTTGACTAACTCCAGTCACTGATATTCTATATATGGCCATTTGCTTGTTGAAATGGTTTTGGATATTAACTATAGGCTTGAGTATTCATCTCCCATAAAATCCTACATTTCATTTTTCTTGTGTTTAATTATTAGCCATGCCATTAGTAAACGAGATCATAATTTTGGGAAAGTGGTGCCGCTTTGGACAGTCTTAACTTACATTTGAATTCTTACATTCTTTTTTAAGACCCCTCTTATCATCACTCACAAGAGAACCAAATGTTTTATGACCTTTGATCAGGCTGTATGAGCAGGTTAACTAGTGTCTTTGACCACTCCTCCGCAACCAGAGACATTCAAACACTGGTATGCAGCATAAAACTAAAATGCACACTAGAGTATCTCAGGCAAGATAAACATCAGAAGGTTTAGAAAGAAATAAAAATTGATACTGCTCTTGTCTAAAGACCAAAGCTGTTGCCTGATATATTTTGTGAAAGTAAAAATATGTTCAGTCTAAGCACTTCAGAATCTTAATGACTAATTTGATATACCATATAGAAATAAAGGCAAAAGACATGGGTAAGTGTTCCATTTAATATGTGTTTTGTTGCTATTAAATGGAATTGGTAAAAATTAGATGCATCTCCTGGGCAAGATTACTTTAACCTGAGAGTCTTTGTGTATTATGTTAAGAAAATGGCATTAGAAATGGCCGTTTTTTGTTTTTCAGTGTTGTTTCCAAACAGAAATAAGTCCATTTTATAGATCCTTTCTCTGAATCACAGGGCAAGAGAGGGATAGCAATAACTAAACTAAGAAAAAAGACATGGGTCAAACGCTGGTCTCCTAAGAACGATATCTCTATACTTCTACAGTTCCCATTTCCGACTTGCCATGAAGGAGCTAAGCTACTTGAGAAGCAAGCTAAGGTTGCCTGAGCAATGCTCTGTGCTTCTACAGCTAGGCTGCTTCTAGTCTGGAGCAGGTTTATTTACAGTTAACATACATATTGAACTTCCTACTTCTTTGCAGTGTTCATTTTGGAAATACTATGCTTGTCTAAACATTCATCACTGTATAAACTCAGCTCCTCCTAACAATTTAAAGACAGAAGCAAAAATCACAAACAATGTGCTTAGCTTCTGCTTCTCTCTTCTGGTTGTAGATTTATTTATTTATTTATTTATTTTTGATAGGCAGGACATTGAGAGGTTATGCAGTGGGGCTTTCATTAGGACATCATCAAGTTTTTCTGTTCCCTCCTGCAAACCAAAACCATGTAAGATCAAGCCCTCCATTAGTTTTTGGTTAACCGTAAATTTCCTAGCTCTGCTGAAAGCCTCAAGAGCTGCAGTTGCTTTTCTTAAAAATAAAAGGCCAAATTGATGTGCTGCTGTAACTGCAACAAGTCAGGGCCTTAGCATTTTAAATTAAGCTATATTCCTACTGAGTTGTAACTTTTAGATACTTGAAATGTTCTTTTTAAAATAATAAGCACAAATCCAATTGTAGTTGTATTTTATTTTCAGATGGTAATTTTGCTCTGCTGTTGCACAGTCTCTCTACAATCAGATACCCTAATTCCACTAAGACAGACATCACTCCTAATGCAAATAATGTAACGTGAACATGAACAGTAACGCTAAACCTGAGCATCGTAGATAAAAAACAGGGTCACTTCTAATTTGAAGCTTAAGGCAAGTTGGCAAGAGGTCTTTCAAAATACATTACCAGTTGTCCAATTGCATAACAAGGAGGGAGCAGCCTAGTAAAACAAATGCATGGTTAAGGCATGATGAGTAATACTGAAAAGTGAAGGACTGTGTGGAATTAACTGAGATACTTGGAGTTACTTCGGATTTACAGTGCACTCACTTACTCACTTTCTGCTCATTCTCCACCTTCAGGTCTCAACAGAACTTAAAGCAATTAATTCCTCAGTCCCTGTACCTTTTTTTTTTTTTTTTTTTTCCTGATTTAGTCAAAGCCTGAGTTCAGCTATCTTAACTCCCCAAAGTTTCTATAAACTGGTAATGGATCCTCAGATGTCGTAGTCATTTCTTGCAAATAGGCCAGCTTCCAATATGAACTGTGACAGCTAAGATGACCAGCTTCAGAATCTTTTCTGTGTAAAGGCTCTTACCCTGCGAAGTGCAGGGTAAAATAAGAAATTGTCAATGACTTTTTCATACGAAGGCCAGTCACAGCAGTGGCAGCTGCACAAAAGCTGGTAATGGCTCATTACAGAGTTTGGAGAAAATGGTATTGCTTGAGAACTTTCTTGCTGTACAACAACAAGGGCAGACAGAAAACATTTAATAGGATTATTTTGTTTTCTTTGGTAGCAGTCTTGAAAACCTTGGAAACATTTTGTCTGAAAGTGTTATATATATTCAAGAATGTGTTTTGGGGGATGTGATCACAAAGTATTGTCAGACAGCTTGGCACTAATCTCATTGATGATTTTGAAAGTCATGCCAAGCTTAAACTCAAGAGTTCTCCCTTCCTCTCCTTTTTTTAACCAGTCACATACAAAATGGAATATGGCCCCTTCAATACTGAAAGTAGTAGAAATATGTTTCCAGTAATATTGCTCCCTTGTGTGCCCTCAGTTACAGAAATGTCATGTCTGGACTGTGATATACTGATGGGCTTTCCTTTCACTTTCTGTTCCCTGCGGAACTCAACTACTAATGTGCATGATGCAGCATTCCTGACTGTCAACAGGAACACTGCTTCTGTAATGTTCAGGGAAAACCTCTCCAACCACTTTGCCCACACTTTTCTTTCTCGTTCCCTTCGTATTGCATTCATTCCTTGTTCTCACTGCCTCAGACTACGTGCTCACCCTTCACTCATGCTTTTTTCTTTGGCTATATTCTCATCCGCTTCCCATTCTGCCTCCTGAGAACTCTCCTGTCATCTGACTGGCCAGTAACCAAACAAGATAATGTTGTTTTCTGCATCATTCCTAAGAACTGATGTAGGCAGTGCTTCAGCTGAGCAAAAGTCATCAGCAGGGCCTAGGAATTACAGCTGTTCAATATCTGTTCCCAGGAATTGGGCCAATTGTAATGTTTTCCCTTTCATGTTTTTTTTTTCTTCTTTTTTTTTTTATAAATTCAGCCATGCCTTTTAACATTTGCGTGGCTCCTGGTATTTATTGGCTAGTTGTGGCAATTCTGACATTGTTTCAGTGGACTTAAAAGGCTGGATAAAAGGAGTTTGCAATTGCATTCTGTGGCATTCACAGGCAAAACGGACCCAACATAAGGAAAATTGATTAAATTTATTGTCAATTAAAATAGAGTTGAATAGTGAGAAATAAAGACAAATTAAAACAATATTTCCCACCCCTACCCCTTTTTCCCAGGCTTAGGGGGGGGGAATCCCTTCATCCCCTGCCCCTCCACTTCCTGCCCCTGAGTGGGTACAGGGCTGGGGTCAGTCCCTGAGAGCCCCTCTCTACCACCCCTTCCTCCTCACACCATGCCCTGCTCCAGCACAGCCTCCTGCCCAGGGGCCACAGAGGGATCTCTGCTCCGGTGCCTGGAGCCTCTCCTGCCCCCCTCCTCCTCTCCCGTGGGTGCCAGCAGGGCTGTTTCTCCTCCTTTCTTCCCTTCTTTCTGCTGGCTGCCGGGCAGTGCTGTGCCCTCTTCCCCAGGCTGTCCCTGAGGCGAGGCGCCGCCATCTTGGCTGCTCGGTCCAGCCGTGCCCTGCGGTGGGGCCATTGGGGCTGGCACGGGGCAGCCCCAGCATCGCCACATGCAGCAACAATGCAGCCACCCATCCGCACCCATGGATGTCTGCACCCCATACAGTTTCAAAAAATTAAGGGTAGAACTAAAAGGGGAAAAGATATTTTTTATGAAATGTTCTGAAAAAGAAGCTGAGATGTCGTCTTCTATGGGGATTAATCTAACTATGTTGTGCTGAACAGACTGTCAGACAGAAACCGTGACCATCACCGAGTTTCTATTGCAAGTCAGCACCTCAAAGAGCCTCAGTATTGGTGTGCACAGTGTCTGCCATGCAATATGCCTCAATGTGCTTGAATCAGTCCTTTGGATTTTAGTTCTTCAGATTAAATGAACAGAGTTGTTCTGGCTCTTTTTCTAATTATATGATTAAAATATCAAAATATTTCCACTGTGGTTTACAGGAATTTAAAGAAAATATGACACCTATGTCTTGCATACTGCTTTCTTTTGGTTTGTATATTAGGAACATATGAGACCATAAATAAGGAAAAAGGGGCGAAGGGGGGTAGGGGGAGGGCAAAGCAGGTGTCCTCAGCATCCTTGTATCTGCGTGCTGAAGGTGGGAATGCTTGTTCTGCAGGCTGATAGGGCATGACTGTGTATTCAGCCACCTTCATTGCACCATCCGCAGTTTGGGATTGAAGGCTTTTCAGCCCTTGCTTATTTTTGGCCTTTTTTTTTTTTTTTTTTTTTTTTTTTTTTAACATGCAGTTGACATCCTTTTTATACCTGCACAAGTTTCTTTAACACCAGGGACAAAACACAAGACTGCCACAGGGATTATAAATACACCTGTGAGACACATTGAGCAGGAGGATTGAAGTCAAAGAACAGTGTGGATGATGGCAGCACACAGCCATAGGGGGCAGCTCTTTTCCCAGGAACATGCTCCTTTGTTGACCTCTTCCTCTCTCTGCTGCAATACTCTCCTCATGTAGATTTTCTTTCTGATTTTTTTTTGTTTATATTTCTTAATTTGGGCATTGAAATCTGACAGATTCTTAAACAGTTTTAAACAGCCATTTTACAACTTCATCTGCTAATTGTATACTTTACCCAATGGGGGTAACTCTCTTTCATCTTTACATTTATTCTCCCTGTACCTTAAGAGACAGCACACTTCAGCACAGAAACATACCTTGGTTTCCTCCAGTACTGAAGGGGGTTGTTGTATGCATGTTCAAAAAAAAAAAAAAGGAAGGGGGGGGGAGGGGAGGATCAAGAAGGGGACACGACATGGAATATTTTTAGTAAGAGTGAACAAAATTACTTGTAGGACAGCATTTGAGTTCATCACATCCTAAGTCATTCTGCTCTTGAGTGTTGGTTTTACCTTCTGGGACTGTTAGCTACAAAGACAATGTAGTCTTCCAAGCTGCAGAGATGACAAAGCTTCCTGCTTATAATGTAAATTCCACATTTGTTAAATAATTTATCCCTTCTGGTTAGTTTTATGTTCCTTACCATGAAAATGTGCTTATGTTAAGCATTTATCTGAGAAAAAAAGCAAAAACAAACAAACAAACAAACAAACAAAAAACACTTAGGAACTAGTGTAATAACGTCGATATAAGATCCTGCACTGAATGACTGATAGATGATTTAGATATTCCAGAATCCTCATAGGGAAGATTTATGGAAGTGGACATCCATGACGTTTCTTTTCTTGATTCTTAGCATGATTTGCTGAAAAGTGCTTTATATATTTGTTTAAGTTCTGCAGCAGCATTTCTGTGTGCATAGGGCAAAGAATAGAATTACTTTATTAGCGATAAGTCCTACTTCACAGGGTAAACTTAACACAAGCATTTTTACTCTTTCCATCCTCTAGCAACTAACTTGAGCCAACAACTAATTCCCTTGACTTCTTATTATGAACATGGTTATTTTTGCTCTTTCAAGTAATCACAGGCTGGTAAGATGTTCCGTTCAAAAGCTCATCTCCAGTGTATTGGGTTGTATTGCAGATTGTGCACAAATCATTTACTGTATCAATAACACTCTTCCTACTTTAAGGGACACTTCAGCTGTAGCAACTGAAAGTCAGCTCCTTGCAAGCATAGATCAGTCCTAGGTTATCCAGTGGGCAACACCTGCAATGTGTCATCTAGACCAGCTGGTGTTCAGCTGCAGGAATCACAAGATACTCCAAGAGGCCAAAGGAAGGGTAGGTGTACAGGGTATCAGTCTGTCTCATTCTCCTGCCCTCTGTTTGACCATCCTTCCCTCCAAGTAAATGACACCAAAGTGCTGATTACACCAACAGGAGCAGATGGAGGCAAAAGTAGTGGCTTAAGCCACTCCCTGTGTTCTGGGATGAGAAGTGACTAGAGCTTTCTTTTACCCATTCCCTGCTTTGTGTGCTGGTGAGAGTTTGGCTGAAATTTATTCTCTTCACACAGCCTGAAGCATAAATTTCAGGGATGGATCTTGGATTGAACTTTTGAGAGTATTTTGCCTTGTTTCTTAGCTATGTCTATTTATTTATTTATTTATTTATTTATTTCCAAAGTGTGTGTGTGTGTGTGAAAGTGGGGAAAGTTTTCTGTCATCCTCCTGCTCAGGATTTTACTAAGTTATCAAGATCCATAACTAAGTAGCTAAATTTTACTGAACCTTTCTGATCTTGTTTGTGAGCTCAGACAGCTGTCTTAAATACGTATATCATATATATGTAATTTGGGGAAGAACAGTGAATTTAGGGGAAATTTATATAATGGTTTTAAAAAAAGTCTTGTGTTAAATAT
Organism: Cygnus olor; assembly: GCF_009769625.2. Lineage (NCBI taxonomy): Eukaryota > Metazoa > Chordata > Aves > Anseriformes > Anatidae > Cygnus > Cygnus olor. The sequence goes on from NC_049170.1 coordinate 76,935,082, forward strand.
TTAAGTAACAATGGGAAACTGATTCAAATGAGAGAACTGTACGCATTGCTATTTTAAATTTAGTTAAATAAGTTACAAAGTTGGCTTTAGTATTTACCACTGAACTTCTGGGATTTTGAAGGAAATCTGATTGTTAAAAATAACATTATGTTACTGCTTAAACAGGCTTAGAGCATATATATGGACAACACAAAATAATAAACTACATTTTTTTATTAAAACTGGCTTGCTATAAGTTTGTTCTACAACGTATTTGTTGTAAAATCTCCACTCAATAAAGTCAGTGAAATGCAGTCCAAAGGAGACTCCAGTTTGACTAAAAATTGATCCTGAAGTCTAAACTCGGTTTTCAGGATGTGTACCATCTAAATGCTCCTGTGAGTGACATGCTTATCATATTTAATGAGATTAGTAAGCCCTCTGTCAAACAGAGAATGGCTGAAACTTAAATGGAATCACAAAGGTAACTGTGATTTACAGTTCTATAACTTGTTTTATCTGTTTAATATTTCATAAGAAATTGTGATTTTAGATATTCTTTATTCTTACTGGCTGGATTTATTTTGAATCAAGGGGATGCATGATATTGAAATTTCATAACAATATGAAAACTGGGTCTTTTTAACTCTTGCTGAGCACTTGAGCATTTGAACTACTGTAAAGAAAAAAGGATTGTGCTAGTGACCATTCAGTTTATTGTTCTGGGCCAAAGATGATTGTGATGGTAATAAAAGTTAACTTGATATTAGTGTATGAAAACCTTTCTTATGAATTGTGAATCACGTCTGGAAGAATTTTTTCTCATAATATTCCCTCAGTTACTGGAGAAATTCCAAAAGGGAAGATATATAATACTAGGGGGAAAAAATGTTAATTGTTTCTTACTGAAAATATGACAGACTGGCATCCTGTTAACCATTGTCTCTCCATAATTCACTCTTAATTCAAATCAACAGTCTGAGACCTGGTGGATTAGGCATCACAGTGTCAATCACATGTAATTTGGGAGAGAAAAATGCAACATAAAATATTCTGGAAAGGTTGCTAACAATGTAGTGTTCAAACTATTGAGAAGTGTTTAAAATTAATAAAGTTGGTTTCTGTTTGTTATCAATGATATCGTAGAGAGTAGGCTTTACAACAGTATTATTACCCTGTGGGGTGATCTCCTTGAAAATTTGTGCCTCTTGATGTTGTAGGTCAGGCCTTTCAGAATCAAGCTCACATGTTCAATTCTGTGACAGACTTGTGAATGATAAATATTCTAGAATGCTGTTTTTTTAATTTTAAATTTTATTTATTTTTTTCTTCTGCTGCCATTTTAAAGAAGATCACAGTGCATATATATATATAGCTTTCACTATTGTCAAGCAAGTTTCAAATAAGTAAACAAATACAAATTTTCTTAACTGCAGAGTTACAATGTTTGTGACATTCAGGTGAAGCTTCTGTGTTGAGAAAACAGTTTAGAAATCAGTATGCTTTGAAGCCAACCTTCTAGTATCATTATTTGATTTGGAAGGACAGAATAAAGTCAGAAAGGATTAAGGCATGAAGGACGCTATTATAAAAAAAGAGGGTGGAATGGAAAGACTAAATCTAATATACATGCTGTGAAATCCTGCCTGCTGGAAGAAGAGCTTCAGATCAGGAGTGGTTAGTTCCAACGGTGTCATTACCAAGCTTTCATTCTGATCTGCAAGTTGGTAGGCAGCAGTCAACTTCAAAATACATCCTGCAGCTTCTATGCATAGCCTGTTCCAGCACTTCATCAGTGTTCCAGTATGGAAGGCAGAACTTTTCTCTTAATGTCTAAACTAAATGTCCCAAGGCAGAATAGACATTGCTCTTTGCTATGTCAACTTAGACTTATGTAAGACCACTGTAACACTTCCTCTCTGAGTCATTTTGCTCAGAAGACATTTAACGTGAGCAAAGTGCCTCTGCAACCAGGACATACATAGCTTAAATTGCAGAGTGATTATTTAATGGCTAAAATCATAGAACAGATAGTTAGAGATAATGAGCTATTACAGGAGTCATTAATATTAAAGATGAGTCTTTGCTGTCCAAACAATCATCAATCCAATAGTAAGGGTCAACTTCCACTACTGCTTGGAATGGGCTCATCCTCAGTACTGCAGAGATGCCATTTTATAACAACCCTGTTGTTTTTTTTTTTTCTTTTTTTCCTTAGGATTTTAATACCTCCTTATGTCAGTGTTCCATCCTGTTAAATCCTTGTACTGCTATCGCTGTCTCAAATCAGTCTTTCTGCAGTCTTACCTTTCTTATCTTGATATCTCTGATCTTTTTCACAGCTCTTTCTAACAATTTAGCAGTTCCTCAAAAGGCTGAGCCAAAGTTACCTAAGCTTAACCTGTATCAAAACTGGGCTCACATACAGCTCACATACAGCTGGACCTCTAGAATAAGAATTGCACTACTGGTTCCTGAAAGACTGTTTAAAAAGAAAAAAAAATGCTCTCCCAGGAGAAATGTGTTACATGTGTAGGTGACTTTTAGTATGGGGTCTCAGGTGCCCCTACATTGGTGCTACTCAGAATATGACACCATAACACCAGAGTTCCTGCAGGCTTGCACCCATAAACTAAGGTTTCTCTCTGCTGCCACGAATCCATTTCTCAGCCTCTTAATTCCACTGGCTTCACTTAAGAGGTTAGGGAACAAACAGTATAATTTAATGCAGCCAGAAGCATCAGTAACATATGAAGCCAACACCAGAACAGTCTCAGATAAGAAAGCAGATGATCTCACTTGCTTTAGGTCATACTCTGATCTTCCCTCCAGGCCCTCCTCCCCCACTCATGTGTTCTGCCAAGTAGAGGGGTTAATGGGGGCTATGCTATGGCAGGGGATCTTTACTGACTGTAAAAATGCATTTGGCTTTTAAAACCATAAAGGAAAGTATTCTGCCTGTCCCAGGGAGTCACTTTTTCCTTGATAGCACAGCACAGTTCTGCATGAATTCTGCCTATTTGTCTCTCTTCGCACAGAACTAGGGAGCAGAGTAAATGAGCCATAGAAACTCATCCAGCTTGGGGAATTTTAAAAATTCTTTTTGAGATGAAGATTTCAGTACCCACAGTTTCGTGTGTATTAAAATGCTTTACTAATAAATGAGTGTTGAAGCAAAACCTGCATGTCCCTTTTAGGTCATCAGAGCCGGAATGATCTCAACCCATTTAGCTTTCAGGTTATGCATCAGTCAAGTGAATACTTACACTGAAGTCATTTCAGCTGAGAAGGTTAAAGGTTGACATTTGCAGTTATGACTTCTATGTCCCAGCTTTATACTCCTACCAGTATCATAAAGTTAGTTTTCACCATAAGCAATTGAATACATTTCTAAAGGCTTGGAAATACATGTCCTTAATGTGTCTTTTCTCTTCCATTCCACGTCCTCCTTCCCCACCCCCACCCCCTTTTTTTTTTTTTTGAATGTTCTTTGTTTTGGTTCTTTCAAACTGATTTTGAAGGTTTTCTGTAAACAAATAATTAATGATATTATATCTTATTTTTCTCCATTTTAGGGTGATGTATCTATTTTCAACTAAAAGATGCATATTCTTTTCAGCTGTTTTTCATATAACTACAGAAATCCTATTCTATTGAGACCTTAGACTTCCAGGTATCAAAATCTTTTTTTTTTTTTTTTTTTTTTTTTCTATGCTATAGTTAACAAAACTACCTAATAAAACAAAAGGTCTTTCTTCTAATCCCCTTTACCAATTATGCGTTCACATAAAGATCCTTCAGACTGCATGGGACCAGTGTAGTGGTAAATGACAAAAGGAATTTTATTGCTGACATTCAGTGGTGCGTGTTAAACAGACTATTACAGAAGCTATAATATTCTCTGGTACATTCCTGTAAATTTGCTGCCAACACTTTTAGTGAGCATTTTTTTCCTCTTTTTGTTTATTTTTTTTTTATTATTATTATTTTTAATTCAGTCAAGATATATTATTCATTCTTTATGGAAGGAATAAAAATCATTTAAAGAATTGACAAACTGGGATACTTTTATTCTTCCCCTTCCAACTCAAAATAAATAAATAAATAAAAAGTATCTAATTTACTTTTCAAATTAGGGGGAATATTTTTTTTGGTGCTGATATATGGATAATTCCATAATCTCAGAGTTGTGCAATATTTAATGTATAATATATATATTTCAGGAAATTTATAACTGCCTTCAAATAAAACACTAACAAAGATACATTTATTCATTAGAATAAATAATAAGAACTGGTTACAAAAAAGTAGCAGAAATATAGTAGATTATGATTTTTGGCAAGAAATAGAAAACACCTCAACATAATGAAACCTACTTAACAGGTTTTATATATATCACTTGTCACTTGAGATAAAGCCATGGCTGGAAGAGCTTTCTAGCTCGCTCCCATTTGTACTTTAAATTCAGGATAAAGAAAGATCCAAAGCACTGTCCATAACCCTGTATCTACTCTCTGAAGTGTGCATGTGTGCATTTGCTTCTGTGTGTGCATATAAAATGGTGTATAGACACTTTGACTTGACTGGCTTTTCCAGAAAGAGAAATCATTTTCTGAATAATGGGTAGAGTATTTACTGGGAATGTTGTGTATTCATCTGTTATTGCTATAGATTTCTGGATTTTCTTACAATTATTTTCAGTTAAAATAGGAAAGCCAGGAAGCCAGTTTGCTGGATTTCTCTCTGCTGCTTAAGATTGTAAGGGGAGATAAGATCTACTTATCTCTAAGTCACAGTTTGAATATAGGTCATACTTGTGTTGACCTATACCATTCTGCTGGTGTTTTTCATCAGGCAGCCTTCCAAGAGAGTATTTTCAATCTGAAACTGTTTATTTCAAAATCAGGAACTACACTTGTGAGTTTAAATGTTAAGAAAAAAAAAAGTTTAAAAGAGAAATAAAGTTTTAAATGGATGACTACCAGTATCATTTAATTTTGCATGTTCATCCTTCAAAGTAAGGCTTTGAGGTAGATTAACATTATGGACATGACTTTACACTAATTAGTACCTGTGTTGGAAGTTATTTTTTTCTTCCTTTCCTTTCCTTTCCTTTCCTTTCCTTTCCTTTCCTTTCCTTTCCTTTCCTTTCCTTTCCTTTCCTTTCCTTTCCTTTCCTTTCCTTTCCTTTCCTTTCCTTTCCTTTCCTTTCCTTTCCTTTCCTTTCCTTTCCTTTCCTTTCCTTTCCTTTCCTTTCCTTTCCTTTCCTTTCCTTTCCTTTCCTTTCCTTTCCTTTCCTTTTTTTTTTTTTTTTTTTTTCATTTTAATGGAGAGAGAGGGAGGGAGAGACAGCTTTTTTATTTATTTATTTTCTTCCCTACCTCTATCTTCTTCCCTGTTCTCTCTCTTACCTGATCCTCTTCCTCGTCTCCCCCATTATAGCAGCAAAATCTTCTAAATATATGGTGAGCTCTGTTCAAACATAATGAGCAGTTTCTCTATACCAGAAAATTAATATTATGAGTGACGGTATTACCTCTTCTTGCTCAGTGTAGCTGTTTGTGAAGAAATTGGCTTGGATGTTGGACAGTGTTTTCACACTAATATGCCAGCTACCAACCATAAGCACATCAGTATAAGAAGGTTTGCACTTTGAGTATGTATACAAACATTCATCTTCTGTTACCTTTACAGAAACCAAGCAATTTCCAGACTTCCAAGAAAGTTCAAAAAACATGAGTTTTATGTTTCTTAGCTACTTTCAGTCAAACCTTGTGTATCCTTTGTTGCTTTCTGTCAAATATTGTTATGCCTTAGAACTGCAATACAACTTGATTGTGACCCTCCTCCATAATGGACTATGCAAAATAAATTAGGAATTTGAGTTGGATGCTACTAATTATACTAATTCAGCCAACCTTATGTCATTCCAAAACAAAACAATATGATTTTGCTCAGAACTCCTAAAACTTCATGTCTTAAGTGCGCAGAAAAATACATACAAATAAGTAACTGATAAAACAAACAAACAACCAACAGCAACAACAACAACAAATAACACCACAAATGGCTGACTATGTTTTCTGCGGTGCAATGTGAACACTGATAAATGTGGTATACCTTTGCTGTTGATTAACACTCTTTTGTGAAGATCAGTGGCCCCAAATGACTTTCTGTAGTGAAGCGAGATTAATTCTCAGCAGAGAGTGTAAGGTCAGATATAGTAAACATGGTGATGATAAGGTAAGGAAAGAATAGAATCATCTTTATCATCACTGTAGTCAGCCCATCTATATGTATTTTTAACAGATTTGAAGGTATAATAACCAGATGGGTGACTAATGATTTTAACTTGGTGACATTTTCTTATTCTGAAACAGTTACAGTCCCTGTTTTAGTGCACTTGGTTTATTTTTCTGCTACATCTGCATCTCATATTCATTAAGCCAGATTAACATTGGCCTTTAGTTTGTTCAGGGATGGATGAGAGTTTTAAGAAACTGTCTGTTTCAAGGTAGAGTTGGAAGAATTGTTTTGATCTCAGATGTGCAAACCATTGTATGGAACTCCATTTTGAAATACACTTTGCTGAGGCAGCCAAGAATTGCTCATTTTGCAATGATTTATACGATGCTCAACTGTTACAATTACTTAGTATCCTGCTCAGGATTGCTGCCTTATGCTGGAAAAACACTTTACGGGAAAAGTGTAAAAAGTGTACAATAAATGTTAGAAACTTGTCCTTTATTATTCAAAAATGTCTGTTTCATCTAGAATTTTAAATGTGCACCATGAGGCAATTATACTGTGTGTCATTTGTCATTGAGGAAGGTTTTTTCCCTGTCCTGTTTAGAGGTGTTACTTTGGAATTTCTTTTTCTTTTTATTTTTTCCCATAACCCCACTGAAAAAAAAAAAAAAAAAAGCAGGAGTAGGGAGCCTAATACTAGCCATTATTCTTACACAAGTTAATGTGACTTTGATCCCCAGAACCAGCACCATTTGAGTATTACACAGCTTGCATTTAGTGGGTTTAATACTACTTCCTGACGTACTGATAGGAGGCCACAAATTTTATTTTATTTTGTTTTATTTTATTTTATTTTATTTATTTTGTTTTGTTTTGTTTTTCATTTTATTTTATTTTGAACCATTTAAATCTAGATCAGGTCTGTAAGTCAGGGATTGAAGTATGAATCGGTGTAAAATTGTACCACTCTAAACTTGTGAGGAAGAAACAATATATCAGGGAAATTCAAGTTCAGTGAAACTAAATCTTCAATAGCAGGTTTGCCTCAGCAGTCACCTCTGAAGAAATCCTCAGTGGTATGATGTTTATCTATGAACTCCACAGGGACAATCCCTTAAAAAAGGTAATTTGTACTTCCACTCAGCACTGTGGCTCTCAGACCACTAGCAGTGCAATGTGACTGTGTTCAGAGGGCATTCTTGATTGTCAAGTGTGTTTTACAGAAAATGGTCACTAAGGTGATATGGGAATGCAAATTTATTTCTAAAATGCTCTGAAATATAAAAGTCTTTCCTTAGAAATATATACTATATATATTTCTTTTTCCCAGAGATGTTGCTTAATGTACAGCACACAAGAAATCAAGCACTGCTGTAGGAAATACAATAGCATTTTTGCAAAACTACAGAAGCAGAATTAAGTTCTATGATTTACTAAATGCCCAAATCTTACATTGAAATAATTCAGGCCCAGAAAGCATCATTTGCACTATATTCCAGGCAAATCTTACACTGAAATGTGACATTTGTGAAGAATTAGCAGTGATACAACATTTTACTGTTCATAAAATCTTACAGACTAAATTACCATGTCAGAAACTAGTAATTTTAATATATCAACTTTTGTGATAAATAACAGGCAAAGTACCCTTCAAAAGACTAGCAGCAAAACTATTTGAGCATTACCTATATAAACAATGGGACTAACCCAAAACCCACTCAGGTCAATTGGTGCCTTTAGATTGACTTTAGTGGATTTTTGATCAGGCCTGTACAGTCACAGATTTAAATAATTTTTGCTGCACTGTTAATTCACAGATTTGTTTTGTTAATGCACAGAAAATGATTTTAACCCATGAAAAACTTTACTGTACCTTGGACCACTGATTTTCATATTGCAATTTTACATTTTTGTGTATAAAACTGCTAACTTTCTCTTTGGCTTTTCATAAGTGAAATAAAATAATTTCAAAGAATTGCCTACTGGAAATAAGAGTGATATGCATCATTATGGACTCCTGGATTTGAGCTACATTCATGTTCTTAAGAATATTAAAATTATACAGGTTATTTTGTTCATAATAGGTCAGAATACATGAACAAAATTATATTCTCAGTGTTCAAGTCCTGCAGTGGAGATTTAAGCTTTTATTTGTTCTTGAGCCCTGACGGCTATAATGAAGAAACTAGGGAAATATCTAGGGGAATATCAGGTACTAGAATCCAGGGGAAAAGTTAGGACGCATGCTATCATTTGTGCTCACTTTGGCAGCACATATACTAAAATTGGAACGATACAGAGAAGATTAGTATGGCCCCTGCGCAAGGATGACATGCAAATTCATGAAGTGTTCCATATTTTGGGCCCCTCACTACAAGAAGGACATCGAGGTGCTTGAGCGAGTCCAGAGAAGGGCAACAAAGCCGGTGAGGGTTCTGGAGAACAAGTCTTATGAGGAGTGGCTGAGGGAGCTGGGGTTGTTCAGCCTGGAGAAGAGGAGGCTCGGGGCAACCTTATCACTCTCTACAGGTACCTTAAAGGAGCCTGTAATGAGGTGGGAATTGGTCTATTCTCCCATGTGCCCAGTGATAAGATGAGGGGGAATGGGCTAAAGTTGCGCCAGGGGAGGTTTAGGTTGGATATTAGGAGGAAATTCTTTACGGAAAGGGTTGTTAGGCATTGGAATGGGCTGCCCAGGGAAGTGGTTGAGTCACCATCCCTGGAAGTCTTTAAAATTTAGATGTTTAGTTGTAGAGCTTAGTGATATGGTTTAGTGGAGGACTTGTTAGTGTTAGGTCAGAGGTTGGACTAGGTGGTCTTGGAGGTCTCTTCCAACCTAGATGATTCTGTGATTCTGTGATAGTAATAGATGGTTTTGGTACACCTACCTATCTGTGAGATCAATACAGACCACAAGCCTCTATGTACATCATATGTGCAGTTTCCTTGCCAGAAAATGCAATAAATAAAACCTCAGAGCCAGGTCTCTTCTCCTTGCCTTTCTGCCTGTGAGTGACCTTGCATCATTCCCCCTCTCTCTGCTCTGTACCCTGCATGTGTTGATGGTGCTTCAGATTTGCCCTGATTTTAGCTGAACAATTTTTATTTTTTTATTTTTTTCCAGTTCCTGAGCTCTTTGTGTGTTGGCTTTATTTCGAACACATATTTAGTACAGTAGAAGACCTCTGCTAGCAAGGTTCTTCCACACCCTTGTTGCATAATGAAAAATACAAGTGTAAGAAATGAGGAGGTGTTGATTACGAAGGATTCAGTTTCCATCTGGGGCCAAACAACTTTCTTGGATGGTGTACAATTCCAGAGTTCCAGAGTTAGTTCTCCCTTCTTTTGACCACAGAATAACACACTTTTTTACATCATGACTAAGATACTCTGATATGTGGCTGTATAGTGTCAGTCTGACAAAATAATAAGAATTAAAAAAAAAAAAAAAAAAAAAAGGTTGTCATTTAGCTTGAAACTGATCAGATAAATATAGATGACATTTGTACCTATATCTAACATCCAGGTAATGTAGAAAATATGTGTGGAAGTTAGAAGATGTATGAGTTGGTTCCTCAAGGAAACTTTAATCAGGCATATCTAACCCAGCCGAGGACAACATAATAGAAATCTCAGCCAAAAACCTGCTTGCCTAAAGAAACCTGTTACTGCTAGTGTGGCATGGATTGCTTAGATAAAGGTCACATAGTTTCTTGACTTGAAAGCATTTCTCTAAATGCTTTGCAGTCTTTGTTGGTTTTGTTCAAGATGAAAAGGACTTCATGATTTCTGTTTAAGACAGTCTGCAGAACAGCTCAATATACGTTGTTAATACTTTTAAGAAACAATACTGCTGTCAGTAAAATTTAGATGAACATGGATAAATCATTGATGGGTAATATAATTCAAAGACTCAACCTCTGTCAATAAGGAAGAAAGGTAAACACAAATCTATTTATTTTTAAAGAGTGAATAATAATCTTTTTAGACAAAAATAGTCTTAGACAAAACAGACAAAAAACAATATGATAGTAAGAATACATAAGAACTGTAGTTTTCAAGATTAGAATTGAACAGATATATGAGAGGTATGGTGGAAAAAAAATAGAAACTTTTACATAGATTATAATGTATTTTGGAGATTTGTGAAATGCTGTTGAAATTCTAGGTCATGGTCATAAGACAAACTGAGGTCCTATTTGACCTCAGTTTAAGACTTTGACCTAAGTTTAAGAATTTAAGAATGCTGAACATCACACACATCAAGTATTTTAGCTAATAGGTTGGAGAAGAAAGGGAAAAGTTCCTCGTCCTTATCTACTTTTACAATGAATTGCACAATGAATTGCACTTGGGTTATCAAATATATAGGGTTTTAGAAGGAGATTGTATTTAGTATTTTATTTTATAGTAAAATGTTTTATACTCTATTTCATTCCTGATGTAAAAATGTTAGTACTGATCTGCTTTAGAGTTTTTCCTAATAGAAATCACCAAACATTTCAAAATCAGATGATGAAACAAACTCCTGAAATCATAAACACAATCAATTTCTGGAAAAGAAGTTTTCAGTAGTCCCAACATTCATCACAGGTATGGAAAAAAAATTACTGAATAATAATTTTCAAGAAAAAAACATTTCTTCTCCATACTTTGATCTTTGCAACGAACTGATAATTCTGTGACATTCTTTCCTATCTACTCAAAAGCTCAGAAACTTATCTCCTCTCCTCAGGGAATCTGAGCCCATAGTTCCTGCTTTCCAGGGGAAGTGTCCTAAACCCATATGACAAGGTGTTCACGATGAAGTATTCATTCCAATTCTGGCTCTTTTGCATGAATTGATAATGCACCACCATCTGGCTTTGAAATATTTTCAAACTATTGGCTTAATTCTAAGGTTATGATCTCTCCTCTCAGCTGAATGAAAGTACTTTAGGTAATATAACTTAGGTCCATGTGAAGAGACTGAGGGAGAATCTGTTTTGAATACCCAAAATCTGATAAGATATGCTTGTGTGCAAATATTATCTACTGACCTGGCAAGAAAATAGATTTGAAATATTGTTAATAAATCATTTCATCGTTTCAACTAGAAAACAAACAACAAACTAGAAAAATGAAATTAAATTTGATTTTAATTAATATTATTTTCACTATTTGTGATGCAGAAGCTAGACCTATATATATATAATATAGTTATATATATATAATGTACATAATTTTGAAAAAGAGTAGCTCTTCTCTAGCTCTGTTCTTATAGCTCTGTTTGTATATATTTCTGTCTCCATTCCAGTCTCTCTCTTCTGCTGCCAGAAGCTTTCTCTTGTTAATGTATATAGTTGTTAAATGCACATTTGCTTTCATTCTTTCTTAAGGGTGAATTATAATGTTTGCCAGAGGAATCAGATGTTTAAGAATAGGCATTGACTCCTTCTTCACTCTTCCTGAGAACTAGCTAAAAAAATTCTGACTGAGCTCAGAATCTGGTGCACAATACCACCTCCTTTTATCTGTGCCACATATTCTTTCTTAACTTTTTTTTTTTTTTTTTTTTTTTTTTTTTACTCTCTGAGTGGAAGCATTAATGTATGTAATGCAGAGAATCATATGGAGATGATACTAATAAAATGGGATTGGATAGATACCTTTTTCACTGTAACACCTCTGCACTATAAAAAAAGCCCTCTTGAATTTCATTATAACAAAAATTTAAACCATTGTAGGAAACAGGTAACCTATTCTATTACATGTTGTGAAATAAATACTGAAAATTCTACAGGTGAAGTAACATTCTAATAGGAAGTGGAAACTCTCAGACATTTCAGGGGATGACCACCAATACATAAACCTTAGGAGGTAGTCAGAAATAAGACATTATCCTTCACCATCTAGGAAAAAAAAAAAAAAAAAAGTTTTTCAGTACTATGGTTTTGATTGTCTAAAAAACATTAAATAAAATAAGTAAAAGACTTGTCATCTATCAGTATGCACAGAATTCAATATGCCAAACACAAAACAAACTGAGTTTGACATTAGAAAAAATTGAGTGTGACAGCTGCAACAGTTACTTCTTGTACAAGGATGTGTGTGCGGGCAAAGACTTTACATCAGGTCCTGGTTGGGAGCTGGCATTTTCAAAGGTCATGAAGCTCCTTAACACCATTCAATTACTGCACAAAGGGTACCACTGACAGTTTTAACACTGTGGTTAAATTAGATGAGCACTAGCTGAGACAATCAAGCTTTTGACAAGAATGGTTGGATAAAATCCAGATATAACCAAAAATTTCAAATATAATATCTATGTTACCCCCTCACCTATGTTACCCCCATCATTATTTTTGAAAAACAAGGAAAATGCCAGACAACCACTTTGTAGCCTATGAAGTCATCATGATTTGTGTGCCCATCCACACTGAAATTGACAATTTTTATCATCACTTTGCACAAATAGAGGTACTGAATGAAGTAAAAGGCTTTATTATTATTATTATTTTATCTGCTTTTGATTTTCTTCATTTTAGCTGTTTTCTTCTGAATAAGTGAAGTAATCGGAATCGATAACATACTGATCAACCACTATTGACATATCCATACTTCTCAAAACACAAAAGAACCAACATTGTTCTACTGTTTGCAAATACACCTACTTTTCTGTGGCTTGTCCTAAAACTTACTTACAGGTAAGTGAGCTATGAATTTACACAGTCAATTGTTAGGTTCCTTGCTCAAAAAGCCATCCTAGATTATTACAAATTTCAAGAGGAAATGTGATAGAATTCCAAACACAGGGGTCAGGCAGAATGTTATCACAAATAAAAAAAGAAATGTATGGAAATAATATTTTAAAAAATCATAATAGTTGTTGCTACTGTATTTTATAAGTGTAGCACAAAGAGATGTTACTATTTGAAATGTAGATCTTTGATAATAATATTTCATTGGTATTGACGTTATATTGTGCTAAAGGGATTTTTTCATAATGAGCCTTTTCAGATCCATTTCTGTCTACTAACTGATCAGCTGAAGGAAGTCTTTTATTATCTAAATCATCTGAATTTATAAAGTTGATACAAATAGATTCTTGTGCTGCCTTTCAGTAAACTTTGTGGGCCTTTATTTTGTGGGTAATAAGAAATACCACCACTTTTACAGACACAACAGCAAATGAAATTCAAATACATATTCATACACTACACAAATGATGGTTCGTGTGCACTTAAGACTTTGTAATTTTTAATTGTTGAAAAGGAAGCAAACCTATCTTATGAATTTTATTTCAAGAATTTTATTTTGGTTGTCCTGGACACAGCACTGGGACTTCTATTCTCTGATTCTCTGCACAGGATAGATGAGCTATATGATATGTGAAAAGAAAGTGCAAAAGTACATTTGGTGTTGCTGTATGTTCTACAAATGTTCAACAGTGTTATGAAAATATGCACATGTCATCAGTAGCTGTTTTCCAGGAAGTTAAAAAAAATAAAAATAAAAAATAAAAAATTGCTAGATGCTAGATATTTGGAAAAATGCCTAGTTACAGGGAAAAAAAAAAAAAAAAAGACAGAAAGGTGGCTGTGTCCCGTAAGATCCTCTTAAGGAATGTGGAATTTGGTGATATGCAAGAAATATTATTATATGGGAAAACCAACAATGGGCCAGGGATTCTTGAAGGACCTTCCAAGTGGTAGGAGGTTGGGGCTGGTTGCTTAAAAGTCACATTATTGACAGTACATAAAGAAATAAGAATTTTGTACAGAGTTTCAGACAGTTTCCTAGTTTCCAAAGGATGATTTTCTAAAAAAAAAAAAAAAAAAAAAAAAAATTAGAGGAAAAAAAAATCTATATGTAGGGACAAAAAAAATCCAGTATTACCAGATTTTTTTTTTTTTGTGCATATTACCATAAACCATGCCACTAGCTCAGTGATCACTATGCATAGCTTTTACTACATTTACTCTCAGCACATCCCCTGAGAGTCAGTTAGCCACGAAGGTATTGATAATACTTAAGAAAGTAACTATAACCTTGAAATCTCTAAAGAGACTTGGCTGGTCTAAGCAATATAAAACTTGAAAAGGTACATAGTATTAAACGTTCCCATCTGTTACAAATATGTATGAACCCAGTTGAAATAAACTGACAGATGCTTTGGGTTTTGGTGATATTTTTTTTCTCCATCATTTAATTTTTTTTTTTATTTATTTTAAAAGCATATTCACTGTAAAAAAAAAAAAAAAAAAAAAAAAAGCTTGAAATTTACTCCTTCAGCCTTGGTCCCAGGATACAAAGAATTATTGCAATGTGCCCTAGCTACAAGCCCTTGCCACATATCGTGCTTGGGAAACAAAAGGTATTAGAGTGCCTCACAGTGGGAATGCCTCCTCCACTGGGGCAATATCTTTTTAGGAATGCTTTTTTTTTTTTTTTCTTAAAATTTCCAGAGAAAATTTTTCAGTACTACTTAACTTATTGCCACTGTTAACAGCACTGTTTCTCCCTGACTTCAATTAGGTAATCTGAAGAAAAGAACCACAAAACAGTCAAATAAATTAATAAATAAATCCTTGCCATCATCTTTTTATTTTTATTTTTATTTTATTTTATTGTCTCCCCAACAGTTTGGTAATATAAGCAGTCAGTAAAGGGGAAAAAAATCCAGAAATGACTGACATCAAACACAACTCAGCGTTCAATCAGTGGTATACCATGCATATTGTGTTAACATAGATTGTAGTTACTTTCTCACCAAATGGTATGCCAGATCTTTCCACTGAATAAATGTATGCGTATGATATGCCATCATTCTATCACTGCCAATTTAACAGTCATCTCTTTTAGAGAGACGAAAAGGTATTTAACTCATTTCTTTGAATTTGCGCATTCAGTATTGAACAGCTATGTTTGATAGAGAACACGATTTTTTTTATTAAAAAATTGTACAGAATTAACATCTAAAGTGGCAGTGAGTAGGAAGCACAGAACAAGAATAAAAAAGTAGCTCTGAGCCCTGAGCACCACAAATAGTACTGGGACATTCAATTTCTTTCACTAGGAACACAGAAGGAAGAGCAACACAGATGTGATAAGTTGTTTTTTTTTTCAGTTCTCTACCTATCTTTTCCTTCCAAAAATGAAAAATAAAACAAAAATGAAAACAAAACAAAACAAAAAATATTAATAATAGTAATAATAAAAATTTGTCTCAACTCAGTACTCAATTTTTGGTGTAGACTGTTGCATACCCATTTTGTCTGGAATCCCTTCTCAGCTGAGTATGCTATTTCATTGTATGTTCTTCTTGTGAAATAATGGTCAGAAACATGTCTAAATAAATTAATATTCTAATGCTTGTTTTTTTGGGCTTAGAGCTGACACAGCATCAGTGTGTACTACTGCACATGAAAATACGTTGTGTTCACAGTCATGTAGATTGGGCTGTATGAGAAATGTGACTGCAGCATGAGAGAGCAGTAAAGGAGTGAAAATGAGCAGAAGAAATAGACAGAATGCTGAGTATAACATGTCAAACCTGTTGTTTGATGTGCTGTTAACCATCAAAGAACACAACCTAACCATTGTGGAGACAAAGAGCAGTAGCAATCTATAAAACTCTCTCTCTTTGACAATTGCTGAACCAAACTCAGTTCTGGTCCCTCTAACTAGGACTACAGGATGGATATAGTTTTCTGTGAGAGTGAGCTCATAAGTGAAGAATTCTGGGCAGGAAGGGGATGTTTCTACTGTAAAGAAAGTATATATATATATTTACTAGCCTTATACAGAAAATAGGTTTTATTTAAGGTGAGGATTGCACATTTTATTTCACCCAATTTCAGTAGAAGGAAAGGCAAAGGAAATGAAGACTTTATTAGAACTTCATCAGCTTTATATCAGTTACTGGATTTTACCTACTAGTCTAGTAGCTTGGAAACTCACTCAGGTTGTGGAAGACATCTTTTATGTCCACCCTCTTAGCTTAAATTGGAACGCTTTTGAGTAATATGGAGTTGGGATACTTTCCATATATTTTGTTGAATTTTTTTTTCAGGAATACTTCACTACCTCTTTAAAGCAGGACATGAAGTTCAGATGTCCAGTTAGGTAAATGTCTTATTGATTAGGTTATAGAGTTTGACCTTTGGCAAAAATATTCATGTATTCCATGAAAAGTGGAACTGCATCTAAGAAAAGGGAATGGTAGTGTCCCATACACCAAAACGTAATCTATAATTATGATACTACTTTGGGAAGGGGCAATTTGGATTCAGTTCTTAGACATCTCCAATAATTTGAACTAGAATCATAAAATCATAGAATCATTTAGGTTGGAAAAGACTCCTAAGATCATCTAGGCCAACCTTTAACACAGGACTGCCAAGTCCACCATTAAACCATGTCGCTAAGCTCTATATAGCTGCATAATATTCACTATTTCTTATTTTGGAAAGTAGTATATTTCTTAGAAAGAATTTGCATTTCTCTTTCCCACAGCATAATCTGTTCACAAGACTAATTCTGCAGGTTCATTATGTTCTTCCTTTTCATAGATAATTAAAAAAAAAAATCAAGTAGGAAACCTTGGGAAATCCTAGAAAGAAAAATATATATTCTCCAGTTAGGTATTGCAAAAGTTGGCCTCAGCTTATTCGGGTCTTTGAGGCTCCCCAGTTCCAGACAATGAAATGCTTGAAGAACTTCCACATTTTCTTCACTTCTCTGGCATTAATTGGCCTGAATGGTAAGGATACTGGCAAAAAGCACCCCTTCATATGTTCTTTCTGTAAGCCCACAGCATTTTTGATGATTTGACTCATAAATATTTATGCAATATAAGAATTGCTAAATATGTAAATTTTTAACAAGTGCATGTTGCACTGAAAATAGGCCACAAGAAAGGGAGAAAGAAAATCTCATCAACAATGAGCCAGCATAAGAGCAACAGATAAACAGATATTAGCCAAAGAATAAAACACACGCCAGCTATGAACAACAGCACAACCATAAATGGGAAAAAATACATGCAATTATGAATGAATATCTTAAAAAGCTAGAAAGCAGAAAGATTCTTTAAATGCAAAACAAGAAAAAAAAATATTACTTAGTACTCATTGAATAAAGCTGAAAAAAAAATCCCAGAGAAATATGAAACTTACAACACACAACTAATAGTTTTTTTTTCTTTAAATCATGAAATAAACTTGTGATTCAGCTAAAAAGTTGGCCCACAGTACTAAACCATCTATGTCCTGAATGGTTCAGTGTAAATGTATAAAGATTACACTGAGATCAAAGACACCTTTATCTTTTTAACTGTCTATCTTGTCTAGATGTCCAGCTATTAACTCAGATTTTCAGTCTTTATTGAGCTTTATAGTGTTTTTTTTTTTTTTACTTATTTTTATTTTTTTGGTCTAAGGAAGCTTTTAAGATTTCTAAACTTATGGTAATTGATAAAATAATCATTTATATGCAAATGACGACTATGTGTAAAAACTTAGGAAGAATTGTGAAGCCTGAGTAATTTTTCTTTTTGTACTTCATATCAGTAAAAGCCAATGGAAAAAATTTAAACTGCAGAACCAAGCAGTGTAACATTCAGGATTAACATTCAGCTATATCTAGAGCAAAAATGTGACTTTGAACATCTTTCTTTCTTTTGATGCAGTCTGGTATGTTTGGGACAACAATTTGCCCAGCCTACCTCACTTTTTAAGTCAAAGTGAGGAAGATTAGTCTTTTCCTCTGCTGAAGGAGAAGGGTGAACTACAGGACTCTATTCTTGTTCCTTGATATTATTTCATTTCATTACTGCTTTGTTTGATTGTATTATTCAATAAAATAGGCATTCAATATTCCTGTCATACATCTTCTGACCCACTCTACTGACTACAAAATTTGCTCTCAAAAGGGTCCCTTAGCTGTCTACTTGAGGGGGGGGAGGGGGGGGGGAGAGGAGGTGGGAGGGGGAAGGGGGAGAGAGAGAGAGGGTATTGTCTTGTGAGAAAAATGACACCAAAACAGGAATGAAAAGGAAGATCAAAACCTCAAAACCAGGCAAAAGTTTTCAGATATTATTAACATTGACTTTGACTAGAGTATATATATATACTCTATATAATGGAGGGTTCTCTTCTGAGATTTTGATTGCATAAGCCTCCCTGATCATTTTTCTTCATCCACATACTTTTTATGCTTTAGTCTACCTCTTTTTCTTCCACTCAAGTTTGTTGTCTGTATTTTAGATTAACTTTGGTTTTAAGTCCTTTTTGAACCCTTACAGCAGACCAGGTAAAAATCTTTAGTTGAGTAATAAATAAGCTAGTATATTAATCTCTGTAAATCTTTAGTATTTGAAGCATCTCCTCTCTTTGCTTTTCTTAAAAGGCAATCTTGGGTGTTCAAAAACAAGGCTGCATATATATTTGAATTCCTATGATTTCCTCTAAGATTTGTCAGGGTGGATGATAAATGTTTGAGCTACTTTCAGTAGACCTAGTGAAAGAAAACAGCCTAGGTTCATGTTACCTTCAATAAGAGAGTAAGGATTCTTGTTATATTTAGATTCTTTTTTCTTCATTAATTTAATGTTGGTGAAAAGCTCTTGATTAACAATTCCAAAAACTGAAGCTGTAGTTGCTCCAATGGAGTTATTTGAATAATGAAAATGATGTAATTAATACTATTGTAAGATTAGCCATGTAAACCTAGCATTCAAAGTGTTCAGTTGCTTTAGGTGTAGTATAATAAGAAACAAACAGTAAACTCATATGATCGGGATATATCCCTCCCACTTGCGGATGAAGAACTGTTGAACAGACAGAATGAAACTGCTTCCTTGATTTCACAAGGAAGTGTGAACAGACAGAATGAAACTGCTTCCTTGATTTCAAAACCAGGGATTGAACCTGTATCTTTATTTCAATTTCAGTGGGTATTGATTGGAGCTACAAAATCTTCCAGATATCCTGAGGAATTATTAAGGCAGCTGAGCCCATATTGTTCTTATACTTCCAGGGCTAGTTTAACTTGTGGAGAGGTCGCTTACTACATTGATGCAAAGCACGGGTCCTTCAACCTCCAGATCATCTTCGTAGAATCAGTGGTAAAAACCAATCATGACTGTAAATGTTCAACAGTGAAAAAAAATAAAAAAGTCCAAAGACAAAAAGACTGTGTAATCAAATTTTATGATTTTACAAGAGAACATTCAGAGCTTCTAGAGGGACAGGTCAAATCACATCAATGCACTCTGTTCAGATTCATGACTGCATGGCAATGAAACTATTGATTTTGTGGTTAAGGTACAGGTGGTGTTTTCAAAGACGAAGTAAGGAAGCTAGACGTGCTCTCCCTGACTTACCTCCTTTAGAATGGAGTATGTAAGTCTTACAGAGCTTTTGAGAAGACATAGCCCTCAACTTATTTTTTTCAGCATCACACTTTTTGTCTTTTTATAGTAATATAATTGTTTATATAATAGTAATATATATATATATAATTGTTTATATAATAGTAATATAATTTGTTATATAATCTCAAAATACAAATTAAAACCCTTTTTTTTTTTTTTTTAACTCTCTCACCACCCCTTGGCACTACTTTGTCTTCTTTTCTATTCTAAATTATTATCTATTATTATCTATTATCTATTCTAAATTATCTATTTAAATTATCTATCTAAATTATCTATTTTAAATTATCTATTCTAAACATTCTGAATATTCTAAATTCCTCCCTATTCTAAATTATTGCACAAGACATTATCATAATTGTTTGTAGTATAATAATGAATAGTTTGTCACATTTCGACAAATGAAAAATCCAGCAACCCCAAGCTCATGAAAATGGTTATTGTAGCATAATTCATCAAATTGTTTCTAAAGCATTATTCAGCCAGGCCTTATGATAAGCTTCAGTCCTGATTATTTCAAAGGTATCAGAGACTGAGTTTGCCATGGCAACATGGGAACAGTTATACAGGTGTCATATAACGAAGAATCTGTTTTGGAGTTTAGGCCTTTTTTTAGAATTGGGGCAAAGAAAATGTTTCTCAATGATGTGTAAAAAAGAGGGTAAATCTTGCCACTAATTTGGCACAAATGGAAAATTTATTGTTCAAAAAATGAATCAGATTAATACACTAAGAATAACAGAACAGGTTGTCACAAGGAGCAATACAGTCCAATTTTGTATTGAGCAAAAGTAATCAGAAGTTTAAGCAAAAATAAACATGGCCATGAATTGTTTCTACTCGGTGTGCTTACACCTTAAACATCAATCCAATGAAACTGTTTTCATGTGAAAAGTGTTTTAGAGCAAAAACACAACAGGTGCTTTCCATTGAAGTTTGAAGTTGACTTTTAAACTTCCTCCCAAAGGAGTAACAGATTGTGGCTTTGCTTTCTGTAGGTTCACGGGATGTAAGAGACAAAGCACAAGAAATTTGTCTCATTTTCAGGCCTCCTGGATGAGGGCTTACCTTGGATGCACTAAACTTTTCATGTACTGTTTGTGCAAATTTTTTTTGGGGGGTAAGTGTTGCCTAAGAGGAAGAAGAAGCTGTGGCTTTTATTGCTGATGTAAAGGGTGAAACAATAACCTGTAGATAAAGGGCTCTTCTCCAGGGGTCAGGATAGCTCCTCGGTAAAATGCTTTCTTTCCTCAGCTGTCTTTCAGACTTCTTTGCCCTGTTTGTTTGTGCCTTTCTAGAACAAAGTGTATTAAATTCAAAATGGGGATATCTTTATGGACCATGTTATGCTGAATGTTACCTAAAATGAGTTATGCTAGACAGAAAGATATATCAGGTTCACAGTCATTTCAACGGTAGTTATTACTGATACCATTTTCAAAATTAAAAAGCATTCAATGTTTAAGACTTAATACTTTAGCATGTGGAAGCATTCATATAAAATAGATTAGAAAATACAGAAGTTTTCATTCAAACCTTTTCTCTCAGAAGAAATTTGGATTTTCTACTTTTTTTTTTTTTTGGTAGGAAACATTTATTTTGTTCAAGAGCACTATATTCATTCTTTCTCTCATTGACTTACAGAAGAGATAAACAGAGTAATATATTTTTTTCTGAGTCTGTGTCTTAACATACAGGGATTACTTGTGCAAGTTTTAGGAGTTACAAGTCTCCAAATCAAATTTAAAAATCTAAATTTTATTTAGCAGTCAGTGAAGAAACAGTTTAATGTTCATAGTGTAATGGACAGAACACTAAAATTATCCTAGGTTACATAGGAAGATGAATCACTTGCAGCTTTTTAGTGTTGTTCTTATTCTTGAAAACTAAGGGTTGCAACAGCCATGTCAAGGGGCTCCTGATGACATGTAGATGGAAGATCTGTTGCTGATTGTATGCAGTATTGCAATTTAAATTAAAATAAAAGTCTAGGATTATGAGCTCTGATTAAAAAAAAGGCAGCCTCCCTTAACTGATACCTTTTTTTTTTTTTTTTTTTTTTTCCTTTTCTCCTCAGTGTCTATTAGCAGGGTTTTAGGGCCCTATGATACAGAGCAGTTCCTGTGGTTTTTGTTGGTGTTGGTGATTTATGTCTGCATACATAACTGACTGCTTTTGATCTGGTCTCAATGTCTCTTAAAAACTGCAAGCTTCCCAGTCTTCACTGTATCTTCTGTTTATGTACTGAAGACTTAAAGAAAAGGAGGCAGGTGTATGAGAGAAACTGAATGTGTGGTAAAGTACATGTTTATTCTTTGGCTTAAGTAATATGTTTACGCACTCTTTTCTGTAAAAGTTGTGGAGCCTTGGCAATAAAACACCTCTTCAGAAAGCTTTTGTCGTAAAATTAATGATTGTATGTGTGAGGTTTCATTTCTTGCCTGGCATTCTGTGGGATTTGCTTTAAGATTCCACCTACTTCTATGTGGTAAGGCAAATAACTAGTTTGCTAGATATCCGGGTGGGCACTTACCAATGGCTATAAAGACTTGAATTCTCTCCTATTCTGTTGTGGTGGTATGTCAAAGTCATACAGATTTTCTCTTTGCTCTAGTTCCCAAACTGTAAAATGGGAATAATATCATGGTTTGGCTTCACAATGGTGCTATGAAGCACCTGTTAAAATCTGTGAGCTATTTAGATTTTATAGCGATGTGTGTTCAGAAATCTATGGAAAACTGAGACAAACAGATTTCTCTCCTTTCAATGGTATGTCCTTATCCTTTCTTGATTTTTTTTTTTTTTTTTGGTTAAAATAATTAATTGGGAAGTATGATTGTTCTCTTTTTCTGAAAAAGTTAGCAATAATCACAGACAGAATTTTGAGTGTTTATAGGCAGATAGAAAAAGAGGATCATCAAAGATTAACCTCAGGCTGTATGAACCTAAAATAAAGCAATCCCATATGAACTGTGGGACTTATACAGAAATATTTTAATGACATGACATTACTTGCCAGTAAAAGCCATTAACCCCATGACAGTACCATAAGCCCCTTTATATTAGGAAAAGCAATTTTAAACTCTTGAGTGATTCCTGAAGGAACTTGCTGTACAAATCACAGTCCAAACATACTTCATTAGTCTCTCCTATTCAGCATAGTTTGTGTTATATCAAAGATGTTCTTGGCAGCAAAGATGTATAACATACATACTTTACTAATATAGCAAGAGAAGTGTAGTATAATATGCTTTACAAGATATTTCTCTTATGGAGGTGCCTAGTCCATCTTATGTGATAAAGAATTAATCAAGTAACACAGACCAAATAGCTGCCTTGCCTTAGCTAAAGTATATGTTCATACATTGCTATGCAGTTACAGGAAATTATGTTTTCATGACCACTAAATAAAAAATAAAGCATCTTGCTTTACATTTGGAAGAGTAAGGAAAAAGAAATGCAGAAGAGCTCAAGGACACTGGTGCAGGGAAAGATGAAAGGTAGAGAAGAGAATTGGCATACATGATTTTGGTTTTATTGCATTTACCAAACCTAACCCAGCAACATGATGAGATTGAAAGGGTGTTTCTAGAAATTATAGTGAAATTATTTAGTAACAGTTAAAGCTATTATATTTGGTTAGGGAAAAAAAAAAAATTGTTATAAAGAGAGTCCTCAAAAGCAGGAATGTAGGAATGTGGAGATGAAACAAGACATTGATCCTGCCTCACTTTTTCCTAAGGCGTACCAGTTCTGTGAAAATCTTTGTAAAGGTGTGATCCAGGTCATATCCCAAGTCCGTATCATCACTTTAATGAACATTGAAGATCACACAGGAATGTTGGTCAAGGAATCTTTGTTTTATTCTGTGAGCCAGGAAGAAATTTTGCTGATAATTCAGCTGTCTGGAAAACTGCTCTTTTTTCCTGTTGGTATTGAGATTGACATGTAGGTTCTTGCATTCATTTAGGTGACCTGAGTTTAAATTCATCATGCTCATGATGTACCATGCTTATGCTTCAGCACAATGGTGTGAAGTAGCTGAAGACTTTGAATGAATAAAATTATGTCTGCAGCATTTTGGGGAAGACTTCTTTTCCAAGGTGACAGAAATTCACAGTTAAAATTGAGTTAAAAATACATATTATACATAAATATGTAATACTTTACTGTTAAGGTTGTATATTTCAAACAGTGGGGAGAGATCTCATTTCACTGAATCTTTTGATTCAGTGCAATTACCTGAGACATGAGCAATTGAGAACTTTCCAGTGTATATGAAAAAGCGCCTTAGGGTGAAAGAAATTTTTAAAAGATATTATCTCTGAATTTTGAGACAGAATGAGCACCTGGTTTCCCCAGAGGGGACATTTCTTCACTGTCATCTCACCCAGTTTCATCTGCCTTATGGTTACCTTCTTCTGCTTGCACTAAGTTGATTCATCTCACTTTATAGAGAATATGTGGTGATATGAGTTCAGGAGTATCACAGGCAGCTTCCAGCATTCCCTGCACTTTCTCTGTAGTTGGAATGTCTCACAGCTTGCCTGTCTTCCCCAGAGTAAAGGCGATGAGAAGCAAGACAAGCATAGGTCTGTTAGGTGTGGTTTTGTGAGGATTTTTTTGTTGGTGGTGCTGGTTGTTTTTTTTGGTGGTGTGGGTAAAACTGCATCAGTATATTTATGTAATATAAAAAATGATGTATTGTATATATCTGTTATATTCAATCATGAAGTTTGAATGCCATCATAAAGAAAGTGCTAATTTCTTTTGGGTCGGATATTATGAAGCTTCATTTTATTTTTGCATCTGATTTCTGAACTATTTTCTCTGAAGCAGTGTACTACTCTCTGTTGATTCTTGTTAATGTTATTGGCACATAAATCTATCTATTAGCTTATTAGTATACTGAGCTCTTTGCAGTAAAATGGTATTCTAGACAATATAGAAGTAAATATTAAAGTAGATGTGTCCTCATATTTATACTATGCAATTCCATAATCTAGAGCATATTTTCAATAATTCAGTAAATGTAAATTAATATGGAATGGCTCTTTTCCTTTAGATGTTAGGAAACTGAGTTGATGCATATGATCTGTACAGTAGAACTGTGTTCAGGATCCCATTACATGAGAAAATATTTCAATCTGTCTTATCAAGATACCAGTAGTCAGCAAAAAATGGTAGCTATATTTCAAAATGTCAAATTAATTTGTGGAAGGGGCAATTTGACTGTGTTACAGGCTATCACTTTGGAAATTGAATCTCTAGCTTGACAATTTTACTTGATAAAATTTACTTATTCAGGCTTTTTCTTTAGACTTTCTGCTGGATAACTTACAGGGTACTTATATGCGCCTCCTTTGGATTTATTGGTTAATTCGCAAAGGGAGTCTTTTAAATATATTATGTGTTGGCTTTTTTTGTTGTTCAAATTTCAGAAGTGTGCTAGGTTAAAGTTTGGACTAGATAATCTTAGAGGTCTTTTCCAGCCTGAATGATTCTATGATTCTAAAAAATATTACATTTTACTGAGTACAGTGAACTGTTTAATGAGTCAAATACTCTAGGTTGTGATTCCAAACTAGTTGGTGGTTGGGCCCATAGAGAAGTTGTTTGTTAATGGCAGATGTCATGAGCTTTTAGAAGAATATTCATAAGGAGTTTTCATGTGTATTTGGCTGCTCTTGGAGGTGGGTGAAAACCTTGCTTTTGAGTTTTCCATACATACAAAAACATTAAGAAATCCCCTTGAAGAAACTTCTTGTTTATTGTTTTCACATAGTAGAGTGGAGGTGAGAAGGCTAAGGAGAGCATGTTTATCATGGAAATTTTTAGTTCATCTCCTCTTGTTTTGATATCTGTCTCTGAGACAGTCATTGCCTCCTGTTTTGCTGTTATCAAAGGTGGTAATGCTTAGACTCTTCTGTCTGACAGCTGTACTAAAAAATAGAGACAATGGTTTTGCTTATCAAACAGTTCTGTTTAGTTTCTTTTACTAGGTTGATAATGCTTCTATTACTTTGTCTTTTGTAAAGATCGTTTAAATACTATATCTTCATCACCATTATCCCAAGGCCAGTTTTATTCTTGGTTCTATACCAAACCTTAATGCGTCTCATTTACAAAGACTTCTGAAATTTTGCATGCATCAACATACTTCACAAGCTGAACATAATTTATGACCTAGTGATTTTGTTTTTTGGTTGTTGTTTTGTTTATTTTGATATCATGAGAGAATAACATTAATGCAGTTTGTTCTAAACTTGTGCTGGCATACAGATGTTGCATACATACTTATGTGTGTAAAAGACGATGTTCCTTATGATAGTCCTAAATAGAGGCTGTAATAATGGCAAAAAATATTTACATAATCTGAAAAAAATACTATTTTCTTGAAAAAAAAATATATATATACTTTATTTTTTGTGTCTGTTTGTTTTCTGTATTACTCATTTTGCTAGGGATGTTAAGCCATTACTGTATCTTTCTGGCAACATAGCCACAGAAGGTCTTTATCATGCGGGGAGAGGCCAATTGTATATCCATTATGAAAAATCTAGAGTGATAGTCTATAAGAAATTTTGTTATGGTTTCTTCCATTTTATTTCTTCCATTTTACAAGTAAAAAGATTTTTTTAAAGAAACTTCAATTTTTGCCTTACATGCAAAACAACCTCATTGTATATGTTTAATCTTGATTCAGTCATGAAAGCTTGAATACCACCTCAATGACTAAATTTTTTAGAGTCAGATGTTGGAAGCACTAATTACAGGTCTTTGTGCTTACAACCGACTTCAGAATTGTTCAATTCATTATTCTGCTTTCACAATAAATCCCTGTTAGCAAAGATTATAAAAAGACTTGTCATTCAAAATGGCATGGAGCATTTTTTCTTGATTAAGATGAGGAGTCAAGAAAGCTGACCCAGCAATGAATCTCTGACAACCTCTGTGTTTAGAGGTCCTGGCAGTCTTCTGCTGATTAAGCCCACCTGTAAAAACTGTTCTAATATAAGAGCCCGATTCTGTAAGATTTTAAATATCTTAATTCCCCTTGATTTTCACAGCGTTCCAATTTTACATAACTCCTCATAAACAGAAGTTGATGGATCAGATTGCTGAACTGCTTACTCTATGTTCAGTCTCAAAGAATGCACCTTTCATTCTGCTACAATATTGGTACATTTTGCTGACTGAATATATGGCATCTTTTCCTCCATCTTTTGCAGCATCAGATTTCCATAACTAGAGAGGGCCTGCAGTATTGGTCATTTCCCACATCATGAATAAGATGTTAATCTGTGAAATAGCAACAATACCTATTATTTAATTGACTCTCCCCACACACATATGCACACAACTACATTCTAAAATGGCTGAGGAAAGATAATACATGGTATCTTTCAGACTCTCCTAGCACTTCACTGAAAATGCCCCCCACACCTTTGATGTTACCTTGGGGGAAACTATTCTGCCAAATGGAAAAGTCACTACAAAAATAAGAACATCAAAGTCAAATAACTAAATTAGTCATTTTTAATGACTATTGCTGTCGCACTAAATTTAAAGCGTAGTTACATATCTAGTGAGCTGAAAGTAAGCAGGGTATGATAAAAATCTCAACATAGAAAACCATTAAAAAAATGTTAAATGTTTTTTGACATGCTTTTTTTTTTTTTTTCCTAGTTGCTTATTTGGAAGTTTTATTCTAGTTTCTAATCATGTCTTGAAGCTTTTCCTCTGCAAACATAAGGACTAGAAACTTTTTTTTTTTTTTTTTTGGTTTTAAATTAAACTCTCTTGTAAACATTCTGGTTCGGTGAGCTGAGTTTTTTTTGAGGAAGAACCCAAATATTTTGAGACTTGCAGTATAATTTTCAGAATTGTTGATATTGTAGTCAGGTCCAAATGTAGTCCACAGCTTCTGTCAAGTATGCAGCAAATATACAGCATACACGAAATCAGAAATGACAACTTCTCAATGCACTTTGGTGTTGAAGAATGAGAGGGGTTCTCTGCAAGTAAATGTAGCATTATTTCTAAAGCTCCTTATGGCCCCATAGAAGAGTTTCCTCTTTTGTCCCTCTTTCCTTTCCTCACCTGAGACCTGCAATAGACTTAAAGAAGCAGTATATGTATTTTATTTGCAATTTAAATGACAGTACAAGAATTTAACAAAAAGAAGGGTGTTATGAGACATAGCAGAAGGTAGCAAAAGTAGTTGTGTTGTGAGAAACAAAGTCATTGTCTTATGATAGTAAGAAACACCACTTTTCTCTCTTTTTTTTTTTTTAATTAACTTGAGCACATTTCAAATGCCCTGAATCTTTTGTCTGAGTTAAAATTTTGGCTCTGTGCCAAACAATTGCCTTTTAACTCTAACATTATCAGTTTTCTAGTTAAATATGATCATAAACAGAAATATCACCATCTGTGGCAATGTCATTCACAATGAAGATACTGTCAGAAAGGAAGTGGAAAAACTCACTCATTCTCTTGAAGTAATCCAATACTATGTGGGCTAAGTCATGCACGAGGGTGGATAAAACAAGTTCTGCTGTATTCAAAGTTTTAATCTGTGTTTGCCAATTCCCTAATGTATTTTGGGATTTTAGGGTGGAAATAAAATGTTTTCTCATTTTCAACCTCTTTTTCTTCCCCTTCACCATAATAAAAAGAACAGTGCAAATGAATACTGAAAGTGGATGTGTTCAGTGTGTAGGGGTATTTCTGTTTTTCTTGTATGTTTGTCCTCTCTGTTTCACAAGGAGAAAAAAGGGATTTCAAGTTGTGGATGATTTTTGAGAACCAAATTTCTGTTTTTCAGTTAGTTGCATTTGTTTATCTTCCCATGGAACTTAAAGGAATAAATAGTTCTCTCAAGGCATTTTCCATTTAGCAAGGGGTATTGAACCTTTCTATTTATTTATTTATTTTAAAGTTCCATTCCCCCAATTCATTCAGACATATATGCAGCCATTTTTAACTGAAACCACAGTTTACACACCCCTGACAATTGCTTTGTGTTGGTGGCCACAGTTTTATATAATTTGTGATCACACTGTTACTCTGCTACTCTCCAGTCTTCCCTCTCAACTTGCTGCTGGGGTTGGGCTGCCTGTGGCTCTCAGTGGGTATGGCATCTCGGCATTCAACACGTATGTTATTCCTATTTCTGTCCACTGGATTCACATTCAGACCTTGCATAATGAGTTGAAGGATGACAGTTCATCATCAGGGAGCAACTGCAAAAGTATTCAGTTCAAAGTAGAGTTAAACACAACAATTTCTTTTCAGTCTTGTTAAAGCTGCTCTCTTTTTACTCCACTTCAAGCTACACCATGTGAAGGTTTAGTAACTGTGCGATATTGATTTGAAGTGCAATAATGTACTTGAAGATTCACTTCCAAGACTGAGATGAAAGCTGTGTATTTTTCCGTGTCAATGGCAGTAGTAATATGGTTGTCCATACACTAAGGGTGAAAGGTTAAATACTGTATTTGTTTGTTTTCTCCCAAATCTCTATCAAAACTTTTATGTCATCTGTTCAGACTCATGGTGTCCTTTCTGCTTATTTGAAATGCTGTGCAATTCCTGCACTGCATGTGTGTGCATTCAGTGACATACCTTGGGAGAACAGCTAGCCTATAAAATAAGATGAAATGTAGCATTATTTTTCCAGTAAATATATTAACTGTAGGTAAATTACACTGTGCATTGTTCTGTTTACACTGTGAAACATTGCTTGGAATGGTCATTGCAATGCAGCATATGTTTCTCTCTGCTCTACCCTTATCCTGTTTCAAGTACCACCATCCCAGAAAGAGTGGCTAACCGTATTTTAGTTGTTAGTTTTAAAAACTATACTGTTATTGTATGTAAGCAAACGTTTGCTTACAAAGTAGAAGTGGCTATACCTATAATGTCTCTGGGATTCACAGCCCCACCATGCTCCCAAGATGCAGCTCCAACTGTCAGTATTGCTCTTGCAAAAAGATGGAAATCCTATTTGCCCTTGCAACAAATGAGGTTGGGGACTTTACAGAAAGGGCTTCAGACTGTTTGTCTGTTTCATATTGATCACATGAAGGTGTCAGAAGAGATGGATAGTACATGATAATGCCTGCTGGAAACCTACCTAGATGGCAAGTAACAGTATGCACTTCAAAATGCAGGGCATGCTCAGGGTTTTCCCTTTGTGCGTGTAAATTGATTCACATGGGGTCTTACCCTTACGTTTCTGAGAGTAAATAGCATGAGAGTTTCTATTTGGTGCATATGTGCTGGCTTTTCTGCAAATTATCCCATCAATGGAGGAAACAGTAATGCTTTATTTTAAGTAATTGATTCTATTTAAGTTTCGTTAGGATTGTGTTCTGACACTACTGTATTTTAATAGCTCCAAATTAAATGTTTTGTAATTTCTATTCCATGAGAAAAATTTCAGCAGCAATGCTTATCTGCAATTCTGTAACAGTGAAAGCAAAACACAACCACTTTAATCCTAGTCTTTCCCAGAGATGAAAAATTCATTTTTTTAGAGCAGCTGAAATAAGCAGTGGCATTAATGTAATTTGTGGCAGATACATTCCCGATTGGAATGCAGTGCTGATTTGTACTTTGAAGGGTAATTTGAAGAAAGTTTGTGCACTTGTTTGCTGAGTTTTGTTAGTGTAACCCCTTTTTCACAAGGGAAGACAAATCCTCTCTCCTCCCATCATTTGGGCTCAATAAGACTTTTTTTTTTTTCTTTCTGCTTCATTACGGCAACTGATATAGGCCAACTCTCTCTTTTTTCCAGGGCAAGATCCATTTGGACATCTATACCTGAAAGGACATCAAAGAGAAGGTCAAGCTTTCCTAAAAAATAATAATAATAATAACAAAAATAAATAAATAAATATAAATATGTATATATATATTTTGCAGATAGCATGGGATAGAAATTATCCCTGATGGTCTATTGGCTGCAAAAGAAAATACAATAATGGGACAAAGGTGCATGATATGAGTGTAATATCTGAGGTTTCTTTATGTTGTCTTTCATTTTCTTTTGTTTTTGCATGTTCGGACTGTAGCCTTCTGGGGACAGGAGTTTTCAAGTGATGTTTCCTTGCTATGGAGAGAGAGAGAGAGACGGTGGCTTATTGCCACAGTTATTACTAGAAGACCAGCTGAGGACACCGAGAGCAAAGGTAAAACAGCTCCCTTTCATTGGAAAGGGATAATAACATGTTGGAAGTAGGCCAGTTCTTCCTGGCTTGGAAGAGTCTACCTATCTGTTCTGTGTTGATCATTTTCCCCTCACATTTATGTTCTAAGTGCTGTCTTGATGTGAAATGTCTTGTTTTTCTTGTTACTTTTTTAATGAAGCCTTTTGGTCAAGGTAGCCTGCAACATAGTGCGGCACAAAATTGTGATCGGAGTGTTTAGCTCCCTTTGCAGCCTGTGAGACAGCCTTATGTAGATTCAAATAATGCTGCCTCAGTTTACCAGTCTGTCAATCGAAAATGAAACATACTGGGGAGAAAAATCATACAATCCTTATAATGATACATAACTTGAAGATGAACATCCAATATTGTAGGCACACAATGGAAGATAGAAGAAGAGAAACGGCAAATCGTAAAGTTAATTGCCATATAACCTTAAGTACTCCTTGTCTCCCACAGAGTTATTATATTTCATCTTCTCATAGGTTTTGTTCATTTTTTAATTCCTGTTCCAGGTATCCTTAAAAAGCCTGTGTCAAGATTTCTACATAATGCAATGGCCCTGATTATAAACTCTTAAGCATTTTACTTGTTTATACTTTGCATATGCAAGTTTGGTATGTGTTGTTGTTTATATACATTAGAGGAAGATCATTTCAACCGCACTGTACAATGTTAAGTCCTGTGCACAGTGGTTTTTTTTTGTGTGTGTGTGTGCCCCAAGGGGTTTTAAACATAGCTTCCTAAGGCAATAAGGTTATCTGCTCACAGCTAATCTGTCAGTAAATTTTGAACTCTTAATTTTAACCAAATTTTGAATGCGATTAGGTGGAGGAAGTAGAAAGCAGGTATTATTTTTGGCAATTAACTTTTGCTAAAAATGCTGAGTATTTGTCATGACAACTGACAACACTGTTCTTCCCACAAGCCATGGCATGTCTATCTCTGGAAGACCATGTTGTTCCTTGCCTCTGGGTATAAAAAAACATAAGAAAAATTAAAGCTAAAGTGCTGGGAAATAAGAATGAGGAAGAAGAAACAAGCTTCATCTGTTGAATGATTTTTTTTTCAAATTTTTCCACTCTACATCTTTCTTTGCTATAGATTCTAGATACTTTCCTTTTCTATAGATCTTTATTTTTATAGTACGTATTTCTGTAAGTCCTCCTTCTCAGCTTCAGTCTTTGCCAGCTTTGCATCAGTTTTGACTACTCCATTTCCATCCAGTAATTTTCTTCTGTCAGTTTGTGAAGATCAAATTGTATTGATTGCATATTTTGATCAATGGACTTATGTAAATTTATCATGTCCCTAACTATTCCTGAAATATAATGCTGCTTGCCTTTTTAGGCAAAAAGCCTCCTGATAGTATACAGGCTTTATTGTGTGCGTGTATGTGTGTATATGTGTGTGTGTATATATACATATGTTTTTTTCCCACTGAGAAAATTGAATTCAATATATTTTGAACAAGCCTGAAATGTTCTAAGCCAACAACAGAGCCAGCTGAATCCTTACGAAAAATTTCTGCCAGGCTTGCAAAGTATTTGCATGGACTTAGAAAACAGATCACAAAATTATTCAGTATGATTCTCAAAGTATGCAAATGTTGCCTTTAAGGAGTAGACATATGAAGAAAAACATTTGTTCTTCTTGTTCATCTTAAGAGAATATTTCCCGTGTTTCACTCTTGTCTATAAGTAATTGACAGGAATTCTTTTTATTTTCTCCCACGGTAGGTTCAGAATTAAATTTTTTTTTCTTTCTCTCTAGATCCTTTTCTCTCTTCTGTCTTATTTATTTATTTCCCTCCTCTACACAGTACTATTCTCTGCTTGTTTATTATTCGTACCTCTCTTGAGGCAGTCTCAAATATATTCAATTCTCACGGCAAATGGCCACAAGTAAATAAAAATTAGTTCAGGAATTGGCCTAGAGAATAATATAACTAAACAAACAAACAAGAATAAAACCTTCTAAATTAATAAACATTTACTTAAATTTATCACCTATGTTTTCCTATACTGGACCTAAAAAGGAAATAGGGATCAGGAATAGGGGAAACAGGCAAAATATGGAGTTCTAATATCCTCTTATATCATTAACTAATTTTAATTTCCCATTCTTCATAGATCTTGGGGTCCAGTCTTGTTTATACAGCTTCATGAGGGACAAAATTCCTAACCTACTTGGAGCAAGGTAATTCTTCCAGGACTCAAATAAATTTACTTTTCCTTCAAATAATGTATTATTCTTTTTGTTTTTATTAAAATAAACAATAACAACAAAAAAAGAATCATCTTAAAAAATTATTATATGTCCTGGTCATCTTAATACCATGTAATGGAGACAACATTTAATTAAAAAGCAATAATTATGGCTGTAAATAGCTACTTACTAGTTTTTGTGGGGTAATACGCTTAAAAAATATAGTCTATAACTTTATCATTTGATCAAGACTGACTCAAATACTTTATTAAGAATTGTTGTAAGAAATGAACACAAAGGAAGCCACCTCTTCTGTGGGCCAGTTAAGAAATGGTACTGGTCTTAGAACGAAATCCTGAGGCTCTGTTTAAGCCTCGTTGATTTTAGTGTGAGTTGCTAGAGCTATCAAGAATAAAATAGATACCTTTGAATGTTCAGCAACAAAGCAGCAGCTCCTGTCTCTGTGTTACTCTAGTGACAAATGCTGCTTGGATTCTCAGCACAAAAGAGAAGCTATTTTAATAGAGAGAGCTCATGCCTGCAATTCTGATGCTGCCAAGCTTGACAAGGAAAATCCTACCACTTCTACTTTCCTTATTGCTGGTGTTGGCATGGCCTGCATGTAATGGAGCAATAGTTGCATTAAAAATATCTGTGTACAGAGTTGATAGTCAGGACTCATAAAGGCAGACAGCAATTCATAAGAGCAAAGTAATGGTATAAATGTATGGCATAAAACGTTTCAGACAAATCCCATGGAAATAAGAAATGACTGTTACCTAGCTTTCGCATATGGTATCAGAGGCATTCCCTGATAACAGTGTAGCACAAGGTCACCCCTGGTCACTTCCTTTACCTATTACTCGTGTTCATCCATTAAAGTTTATGCTCCATTTACAGCTATAAATGAATGTCCTGCACTGCTTTTGAATATTAAATTGCAAATATATCTCAGCATTTTTTTAAATTTGTTTAAAGTGCATGATGATTTTCTCTTGGAGTGTAAGTACTTAAGACTCTCTTTTAAAGTCCCTTTACCTCTGTGGCATTTCTGTTAATTGCATAGAGAAGATACTGTTCAGAAACAGTTGCTCTTATGTTGAATCTTTGTATGCTTTCTGTGTGCTTCTACTGAATAACTAAATGACCCTAATAAGGTGTTCTTAAGAGAAACAGCAAATCATCCCTCCATTCTCTTATCACAGCCATTAGTTTCTTCATTGCATAGTGATTTCTTTCTAACTTTTAAATTCAGTTTTGTTAATTATCATAATAACAACTCCTTACTGAATAGTGAAATATAAAAACATAACACAGGATTCATGAAAGCCTCCATTGTTTCCATTCATCTCAAATACAGTTATCCAAGTCCACTGAGCTACATTTCATTTGGATGTGGCTCCCTCGATCTAAATCAATACGTAGGAATGATGTTACAGAATTCACCTGTACTATGATTATAGCAACTTTCACATATGTCTGTCCCTTTAGCTGCAGAGCAGGGGAGTAACATCACTGTGCTGTTCTGCGTAGGTTGTGAATTCCGGGCTGTGAACAACTGCTCATATCAGATGCATGACTGATGTATTTTTGGAGCATCATGACAAAATTTTAATTGGTGAATCTGCCTGAATTTTGAAAAAACATATAACTGCCGATTCATTTGTTCCCTAACCTCAGTTCCCCAGCCTTGGGAACATCAAAAAAACACCATAGATTTTTTTTTTTTTTTTTTTTTTTTTTACATTTTAAGACTGACTTTTTTAGTAGGACGTGAATCCCTGTGAATATACAGTTGTGTGTAACTAAAAGCACTTAAATATATAATTCAAACTGAAATAGGTAGCTAAGCTAAGAGTGGGCTATTGTAATTACTCTTTGTAAAATTTTCTTTAAGCTTTTAGTACTTCCTAGAATTTTTTCAATTCCAGCTACTCGTTAGCACTTCATAAAAGCTATACATTTTTATTATTATTATTGTTATTATTATTATTTTTAAGAAAGGAAGAAAAAATCCCATAAAACCATGGAACTGCTGTCATAAAAATAGAAAGAACACATTCTTTCCTTGATTCTTCCTAAAATCAGAGTCAAGCAGAAGGAGAGCTCCTAGCAAGAAATATTCAAGGTGTTCCATACTAACCAAATTTGTATGACTGCTCATGCAGGGAACCAAGAAATTCCAGGAGGGTAACGCAAAGAACAAGGGCACTCAGCATGGTTTCCACAGCTTTCTTGAAGATGCACATGAGAGGATGGGCTGTGTGAATATTAAATTTTAAAAGCCCTTTATACTTTAGGAAGCTTTTAAAACTATAAAAAATTTAAAAGGGTTTATAAAAACTGTATATACACTGTCTTCAAAAGAGCTTGAAATATATTTGGAAAGATCAAAGAAGAATATCTTACATTATCATATGGTGGGGGAAGGAGAAGGGAGGGAGGAAAGCAAACAAGTGTCTGGTGTTCTGTGTTACAGGTGAAGAACAGAACTAAGGATAAAGGTATGTTTTTCACAGTCTTATCTGGCGCACACTATTTGCCATCTTCACTTTAATATCTATCTGAGTGCTACTTAGAAAATTGTAGAAGGAGGTGGGGTGTGAAATGTCTGAATAACCCATGATATTCTGTGGAAAAGAAATGTGCCAGCTTTAGTGCTTGAATGGCTCTAATTATCATATTGTGGGCGAGAGTGCTGAAAGCTTAACATTTCAGTGAAGTATGGTGGGATTATACAATGCAAGATGTTGATATGTACCTATAACTTGCATGTGATGTGGTGTGACATTAAAAGAAACAACAGAACACTCTTTGCCTTTAGGCTAAAACCATATGTGAAATTTAGGCCTGTTCTAAAGGGCCTTTTATAAATATTGCATACAACATATTGCAAGAGGCTTGAACAGTGGTACTTGACAGCTCAAAGAGTTCCTTTGGCTTTACTATGGCAAGTAAGCTTCCAAATCTAAGGTTGAAGTACCCTCCACTTCTAAGCAATTACAACATCTTCCAGAACATTCTAGGTGATATTCATTAAGATTGTACCTTTTGATCATTCCTTCTCCACTCCTCATCCCACCCCTCTTTAAGAGTTGATGTCAGGTTAAATTTAGTTCACGTTTTAAGTTTAAAAAGCTTCTCCACACCCCACCCCCAATATAAATATATATATCATTAATATGACAGAAAACAATAACTTTACTTCTTTTTATGTTCTTGTGTTTGCAACTGTTTGCAATTTTTTCATTCATTGTCCAAGCAGATGGATATAACTACCCCCCCCCCCCCCAAAAAAAAGTCAGTCAATTGCTCAATTGCTTATTTTAAGTAATTTCTGCTTGCTGCTTCACTTCCATTTTGTAGATCTTCATGTTTTTTTTCCATAACCATTGGTGCTTTTTTCTCAGTCAAAACGATTTTAACTCCAGCTTATCTTCTTCTCCAGAGACATTCAATTCTTGACACAACAAAATTAATTCCATCTCAACCACAAATGGTGCCATGTGCAAGTCTTTCTTCTGTTAAAGTCACTCTCACCCCCTAAACCATTATCATTCCTGCTTCTTAGCACTTTCCATCTTGCTATACTAGCTCTCCTGCACCTGCATGCTGCATTTTGGTCAGAACAGGGCTTTTTCTGCAAAGCACACAGGGGATGTTGGTGGGGTGCCTCTTCTCCCTCTGCCTTTGGCACATGAAGTGGCACAGTGGCTGTTACCATGCACTGCAGTTTGAGGGTGACAGGCCTTCCAGTTTGGCTATGATAGCTGTTTTTGAGCCTGGTTCCTTTCCTGGCCCATAATGTGGAGCCAGGAACAGTCTAAAAACGTTTATTTTGTTCTTTTGTGGAGCCAACTCTGTTAGCTAAAGGACTGCTTACCTAGTATTTTTTTTTTTAATCAATATGAAATTTTAAGTAAATGCAAAGGATACATAAAATGGTTGTCTCCACTGTCTCAGTTTGAAACTCCTGAAGGATAAAATTCATTTGTCTTCAAGAGTCATATTTCAATTTTTTAATATTACCAGAGCATACAGATGAGTAACTATGCTTATTAAGGTGGCCAGGCACCTTATATATGTGACTACTATATACTGTGTTGTTCGTGAAGCTCTTTATGATCTACTGAAATCTTCCAACAGGGGTGCATTGTCTCACAATGTTAGACCTTTCATTACTGTGTAGTTCCTCTCCCTCCTTCCCTCCTTATCTTATATAGAAATACAGTATTTATCCCTGTGGATGATACCAACATATTTTACAAACTGTTTAACAATTACTGAATACTTTGAATTTGTTTAAACTCACAATAATCCTTTTAAGTATTCTCTTAAAATAGGTATGTGCATGTGGAGATCTATATTTCTGTCTGCCCTGTGAAGCACACGGAAAAGTTGCACATCATATTTATAAGCTCTGTCTTGAATTCTTTCTACAACTAAGACTCCCACTGAAGCTATCAAGCATGTTACTTTCACAAGGAATGAAGACTCCTACTCAAGTGAATATTTCTTGTTACAGACCAAGCCAGGGGATGCAGAGGGAATACTTATTGTTGCCTTTAAAAGTTAGTCAAGTTTTAAGTCTGTAAGCAATAGCGTTGCAGTAGAAAAGGTGTGCAATGACCAGTAAGCCTCTGCATAAGCAAGCCTGTTTACTTCTCACTGTATTTCTCAAAAAATAGGAATAAGATGACTTCTAGCACAAAAAGGAGATGGTTTCTATAAACAAATGAGTAGAACAAAGGAAGAAAATACTCCCTGTGTCAAGGTGTGTCTTCAGCTAGACCAGTGTTATGAAGCAGCCATGCCAGATATGCTCACTTGTGTTTGGGTTTAGGTAAGTGCTTTTCCTTGCTGAATGTCCTAATTACCAACAGAGATTCCTGTCAGACCCAAGTTTACCATTTGCTTGTTTACTGTGTCCACATAGGGTTCTGGCTTAAATATTTATTCAGTTTGCTAACCGTGCAAAGTCAAAATGCAATACTGAAACAAAAGCTATTGAAATGTTTTGAATTCTGAAACCAATTTTGGCTTCACTAGATCAGAATGGTTAGTTGCTGTAGCAACAGCATCACGGGGGTGTGGGGAGAATTAAACGTTACAACCAGTTTTGGAGAAGTATTGAATAGCTGCTCAGAGCTTTTCCTCTTGGCATATGGCAAATTGAAAGGTTCATAACATTGTTGCAGCAAGAAGACAACCTGGATGTCTGTTTTTCTTCCCCTGCTCCCTCCAGGGGACAGCAGATTAGCAGCCTTCCTACCAGTGAGAGCCAGAATAACAAACTCTTGTTAGGTGAAAGGTAGTCTAGTGGTTAGGAAGGATAAGGAGACTTTGGCTTTCACTCATGAAACATTTATCAAGCCAAATTCCTGCAAGTAACATCCTTTAACTGCATATGGAGAGTGAAAGATAATGGAGGATGTTTGAACTCTATTAGCGCAATAAATTGCATGACAATTTGCAGAGTTCCATAATGCCAGCTAGTGTTATATGACACCAATGGATGCTAATCAATTTGGAAAAAAAAAAAATCAGAAAATGTGAAGGGAAGTTTTGCTATCACATACATTTTCCTTTGTTTTTAAGGAAAAAGTAACAAAAGCTTAAGTGTTCACTACAGTAAATGTATTATGTTGGGGGTAAGGGAGGGGATCGCTAAAATATTGCGGAACGTGTAGTTCTGTAATAACACTAAATGAGGTAGGAAGTAGGGCAAATCCAACAGTTTTATTCATATAAGCTTTTCAGATGTGTGCTAAAATTTCCTGCCCAACAAGCATGCTAAGAAATCTGTTATTTCTTTGATGTATGTCATGCCATAAAAATACAAGAAAACCGCTGTAGTTTTACAGACAGAATCCTGTGATGATGATTTCAATCATTCCAAATGAACAATCTATTTTAAGTGCATGGTTTGGCTGTTAGTCTCCACTTGTGTTTGCACACTTTACTCTTTTGTCCTTTTGACTTTGTATCCACCACTGATTAGGGTAAAGGAACTGCCAAGTGAATGGTCTATTTATTTATTTATTTATTTATTTACTGAACAATTAATCTGTCGCCTTATCTGAATACACCAGATTTTTTAATTTTTATATTTTTCCAGCATACATAAATGAAAAAAATCAATAGTGATAACTGTTACATTAGTGTGTAGTCATGGAAATAAAAATAAAAACTATCATATGCTTTGAATAATGAGACTCTCTACTTAATAGCACTTACAAAGAATAAAGAACTTTTTATAGCAGAGGCAGTAGTCCTGCTTCTCAGGTGTTCAAAAGCTCTGCATTACAGTTTGAGGGTATGTACTTTGGGACAGTATCTCATGAAGGACTTGGACACCTTCCTGTTAAATGTCACAATTTTTAGGGGTCTGATATTTAGGTTATTATCCCAGAACTTTATTGAGACATTGTCAGCTCCTTTATTTCGCTTTGGTAGCGTCCTGTTTTCTGTTTTGAGTGATTCTTGGAAAACGGATTTCCCATAGAAGCAGTCATTTTGAGCATTCTGGTGAATAACAGTTAAATCCCATGTTTATTTCCTGCATGCCCCAGATCTGTTCATGCACAGAGAGCTTGGTGTGCCTGTGTTCATTGACCATGCACTGCATGTGCAGAAGCTCTGACGACTGCAGCACGAAGACACTGCACAGCTACAGTAAATATTTAGTAAGGAAGTTTCAGCTTCCTCTGCCTCTCTTGGGAAGGCAGGCACCTGTTAAACTTTCTTTTAAAGAACTGAACAGAGTACCCAGTTATTTCCTGAAAGAAAACTAATGGTGTTTTTTATATATATTTTTATATATATATTTTAAGCTAATAGAGAATTTTCCCAGGCTGCAAGGTCAGTTGAGGTCTCTGCTTCTGATAATTGCTGGTAGTGAACCAAATCAGTATCTTTTACCTCTTGCTCTAACCACAAAACTATTGCAGAGGTAGAAAGGGAAGATGAGAGAAGATGGAAACAGTAGATTGAATGGGAATGCTTCATTTTTCTCATTAAAAGTCAGTAAAGGTTGAAAAA
The DNA here is from genome assembly GCF_009769625.2 of Cygnus olor. Classification (NCBI taxonomy): domain Eukaryota; kingdom Metazoa; phylum Chordata; class Aves; order Anseriformes; family Anatidae; genus Cygnus; species Cygnus olor. Next base: position 76,975,192 of record NC_049170.1, read on the forward strand.
AAAAACCACACTAAAACAAAAACAAACAACCAAAAATGAAAACAAAACAAAAACAAACAAAAACACAATAGTAAGTTTGCTGAGATGGGAAGAAAGCTCTGAAGTGAATATAGTTTTGGTAACCTACTTTTTACAGCACTTGTATGAGTCAAAGGAAATGCGGATTCCGTTCTGTGCTCTCAGAACCATTCCACCCCCGTCCCCCTCAAATATTGTTTCAGGTAAGTCATGAAAAAATATCCTTATATTAGGGAATGGACTTCGTCATCATAGGCTTTAACACCTTTGCAGTCGGGAAGCCTTGCAAAATAGGTGGCAATACCTAAGTTCCTTTTTTTCTCTCTCTTTACAGGGCTCATGATTTTGTATCCCTGAATGACTAAAACACAATCTACCTGCCATATTGCACAAATTCACAGCAGCATCCTGTAGTAATGCATTTTTTTTCTGTATTCGCCAGTACTTATGCAAAGGCACTTGACAAGGTCATTTCTACACCTGAAGTAGACTACAATTAGTATGCTATAGATAGAAAAGGGTGTAATATGTGCAATATATATCATTTGTCTATTGTACCCTATAGGATTGGTTCCTGCTCTGGAAGAATTCTTGAATAAAGGTATCAGATGGATGTGCCATCTCTCTCTCAATAGAGCTATAGGGAGAAAATTGATAACTCTGTGTTGAGTGTTTTGTCTGCAGTGTGCAGTAAATAATTTCTGTGACAAACATTAAGTAATGACAGTACAGCAAAATGTGAAGTAACTCTCCCTTTATGAAGTCTGCCACACTGTGCATGGAATGGGAGGCTAGGGAGGGTCTTCTGGGGAGGGAATATGTAAACAGGCATTAAAGACTGTATTAGAATGCATGTAGACTAGGGGAAAAAATATAGGTTCTGCAGGCATATTTATGTGGAGAGTCTCGTAGCTCTCTAGGAGCCTGACTTTCTTCCAGAATAATTAGCAATTTTTGTTATCTGCTGACTTTTCAGTGTGATTTGTATTTTTGCTGCATACAAAGAAAGGGGATCTAACACATATTTCTGTTAATGTTATAATTTTACAGTTTTTAAACAAGGAGAAATAAATACAGTGTTTTTGTGCATTCTGTGGTACCACTATAGAATAGAATCATAGAATTATAGAATATCCTGAGTTGGAAGGGACCCATAAGGATCATCAAGTCCATCTACTGGCACTGCACAGGTCTGCCCAAAAGGTTAGAACATGTGGCTAAGTGCACAGTCCAATCTCTTCTTAAATTCAGACAGGCTTGGTGCACTGACCTGACACTGGGGAGCCTGTTCTAGGGTGCAACCACCCTTTCGGTGAAGAACCTCTTCCTGATGTCCAGCCTAAACTTCCCCTGCCTCAGCTTAACACCGTTCCCGTTGGTCCTGTCACTGGTGATAACAGAGAATAGGTCACCTGCTTCTCCACTCCCCCTCACGAGGAAGTTGTAGACTGCAATGAGGTCCCCCCTCAGCCTCCTCTTCTCCAGGCTGAACAGGCCCAGTGACCTCAGCCGCTCCTCATATGTCTTCCCCTCTAGGCCCTTCACCATCTTTGTCACCCTCCTCTGGACACTCTCCAACAGTTTTACGTCCTTTTTGTACTGTGGTGCCCAGAACTGCACACAGTACTTGAGGTGAGGCCGCACCAGCGCAGAGTAGAGTGGGACAATCACTTCCCTCGACCGACTAGCAATGCCGTGCTTGATGCACCCCAGGATATGGTTGGCCCTCCTGGCTGCCAGGGCACACTGCTGGCTCATATTCAACTTGCTGTCAACCACAACCCCCAGATCCCTCTCTGTGGGGCTGCTCTCCAGCGTCTCGTCGCCCAGTCTGTACGTATAGCCAGGGCTGCCCAGTCCCAGGTGCAGGACCTGGCACTTGCTCTTCTTAAACTTCATGTGGTTGGTGATCGCCCAGCTCTCCAATCTGTCCAGATCTCTCTGCAAGGCCTTTCCACCCTCCTCCGAGTCCACAACTCCTCCAAGTTTGGTGTCGTTGGCAAATTTGCTCAAAACACCTTCTAGTCCTACATCCAAATCATTTATAAAAACATTGAAGAGGACTGGCCGTAAAATGGAGCCTTGAGGGACCCCACTAGTGACCATCCGCCAGCCAGATGTGGCCCCATTTACCACAACCCTTTGAGCCCTGCCCATCAGCCAATTGCTCACCCATTGTATGATGTTTTTGTTTATCTGTATGCTGGACATTTTGTCCAGTAGGATCTTATGGGAAACCGTGTCAAAAGCCTTGCTGAAGTCCAAAAAGATCACATCAGCTGGTTTCCCTTGATCGACTAGATGGGTGATTGTATCATAAAAGGAAATCAAGTTAGTCAAACAGGACCTACCCCTCATGAACCCATGTTGGCTGGGACCAATGACTGCGTTGTCCCCCAGGTGTGCTTCAATAACTTCAAGGATCATCCTCTCCATAATTTTACCAGGCACTGACATGAGACGGACAGGCCTGTAATTGCTAGGGTCTTCTTTCTTACCCTTCTTGAAAATTGGCACATTTGCCAGCTTCCAGTCCAATGGGACCTCTCCAGATTCCCAAGATCATTGAAAAATAATTGAGAGAGGTCCCACAATGACATCAGCCAGCTCTTTAAGCACCCTGGGATGAATTCCATCCGGACCCATGGACTTGTATGGACCCAGGTGGAGCAGCAAATCCCGCACATGTTCAGGGTCTGTTGGGAGTTTGTCCTTCCCACCATCATGGTCCTCCAGCTCAGGGCACCCTGGGTCCCGAAGCCCATCATCAGTGTTGAAGACAGAGACGAAGAAGGCATTAAACGTCTCTGCTTTGCCTATGCCATTGTCTGTGAGGAGACCCTCCCCATCTAGTAGTGGACCTATGTTTTCTTTGGTTCTCCTTTTTCTGTTCACATATCTAAAAAAAACTTTTTTATTGTCTCCCACAGACATGGCTAGCTTCAACTCTAGTTGGGCTTTGGCCACACGAATTTTCTCCCTACAAACACAAACTGCATCCCTGTACTCCTTCCTCGTCGCCTGACCCTTCTTCCAGCAGCCGTACACTTTCTTTTTTTGCCTAAGCTCCAGTAGAAGATCCCTGGTCAGCCAGGCCGGCCTTCTGCCCCGCTTGCCTGACTTCTGATATTTTGGAATTGCCTGATCTTCTGCTTTTAGGAGGCAGTGCTTAAAGATTGACCAGCACTGATGAACGCCTATGCCTTCAAAAGCAGTTTCCCAGGGGACCTTGCTGACTAGTTCCCTGAGCAGCCTGAAGTCTGCTTTCCCCACATCCAGGGCTGAAGTTTTGGTGGCAGTTTTCCTTCTGTCACCATAAATTCTAAACTCAGCCACTTCATGGTCACTATGACTGAGACGGCCGCCAATTGCCATGTCTCCCACAAGACCCTCTCTGTTCTCCAGCAGCAGATCTAGGAGGGCACCTTTCCTAGTTGGCTTTCTTAGCACCTGCACCAAGAAGTAATCATCTAGGTGCTTTATGAACCTCCTGGACTTGCTCGTGTCAGCCGTGTGGTGATCCCAGTTGACGTTTGGCAAGTTAAAATCCCCCATTAGGACAAGGGGAGTTGATCTCGAGGCATCTCTTAGTTCTGCAAAGAATAATTTATCGGCGTTGTCGTCCTGGCCAGGTGGTCTGTAACAGACTCCCACAACGACATCCCCTTTATTTGTTCGTCCCTTAATCCTTACCCAGAGGCTCTCAACTTTGCCATCACCAACTTGAAGTTCCACACAGTCCAGCCCATGTTTCACATACATTGCCACCCCGCCACCTCGCCTACCCTGCCTGTCCCTCCTGAAGAGCCTGTAACCATCTATTGCAACACACCAGCCACAGGACTCATCCCACCAGGTTTCGCTTATGCCGATGATGTCGTAGCTGCGGGACTGGGCCAAGACTTCCAGCTCATCCATTTTATTCCTCATACTGCGTGCGTTTGTGTAGAAGCACTTCAAATTCGCCTCCCTACACGCAGCACCTTGTGGAGCCGACTGAAGGGCCTCACTAGCACACAGTCCCTCTGATTGTAGCACATCATCCCTTAGCTCATCACCGGCGTGCCTGGTTTTATCCCTTTCCCCCTTCGAC